>NC_041389.1:537149044-537177459 GCF_002162155.2 Triticum dicoccoides
GGCTAGGGGAGGCAGGGCGTCGCCCTTATCCTTTCCCCGACGCGGGCGGCGAGAGGGTTCAGTGGCGACCAACGAGCGCAGTCGCTGGGTTGGGTGAACAGGGAGGAGGGAGGCGACCGGGGGAGGTGGGCTGCTGGGTTGGGCCGCCCAGATGACTAAGGCCCAGGGAGGTCAGGCGGGGTGGGGGGGAGGGGTTCCTTTTCTTCCTGTTTTTGCATTTCTATTTCTTTTCCCTCTTTACAGAAAATGCTTTGCAAATTTTTGGAGCAGCCAAAAGGATTCTGTAAAATGTGGGACTTGGCCACATAATTACAATGCACTAGTTGGCACTGCAAAAAAGGATTGAGAGACTTTTGAAATAGTTTGCCCCTTTTATAATTTAAAAAGGCATTAAATCTATTTGTTTTAGCCACTGTTTAACCAGTTTAGGGCACTTAGACATTTTGCAAAAATGTTGGTTCACCACCAATATTTGTGATGAATTATTTGGCACAAGATGAACATTTTAGATTTCATGTCTGACCAATAAGTTTTTTTTTTTACTTTAGATTGGATTTGAATTAGAATTGTGATTTGGATCAAGTGAAGATTAGCAACAGTAACATGATGACGTGGCACCATTAACAGAAAATTACTGTACCATGACACTGGGAGTGATACACAACCCTAAGAGAATCGAGCAGGATTCTCAGAGAAATAATTTAGATGCACCTAGTCCTTCTAAAAAGAAGAAAAAGAAAAACGATAGGACTTTGCATGCTTCTAGTGAACCGGTTATAGACACATCTGAAAATCCATTGTAGCCAGCTTTGTGCTTGCAAAAATCTCAGCGAATAGGTTTCCACACTACTACACCACAACATCGTCTCCGAGCTCAACCTTGTTGGGGCCACAGGTGTTGTTACGTGTTGTGCTACAAATTCCCTTAACCAATGATGATAATAGGGAGCAAGTGGTGTCCGGGGTAGGAGGGTCCGTGCCTCGGTTGCCCTGCCTAGGCCTTGTCAGTGCCAAGCGACATGCTTGAACTACATAAGCAAAGGGTTTATTGTGATTTTTTTAGTTAACAATCAGTAACCATGGACTCGTGCACATGTTTTTTAATTATTATTATCTGTAATTTTATTTTTGTCCATTATATTTTTTACTCGATCTATATGTGTTTAATATGTTTTTTCCATATTGTAAAACACGGTAAAACATGAAAGAAACATGCGAAGGGTTCCTAAAAGTTATGAAACTGGCAACATCCGTTTAGATAACAACGGAGTTAAGCTCTGCTGGTAAAATATTAATGTCTAGGGATATATTTAGTAACTGATAGAGAACCACGATTTGTTTGTATTCCGAGCTGTCATTTTTGTTTGGCTTGGACAATGAACAGTGGCAGAAATGAGACGACATTGCTTAAATTATATTATTGACGAGGTGTGTAGCGGCGGGTGGCTCGGGCTCATTCTCTATTGCTGGTAGTGGCGACTCCCAGATCCAGTTCTGGAGGTCTCTGCTTGCTACAGCAGTCCTGAATGGCTCATGGTGATACGTGTGAGCTGCCAAGCATTCGTGCTTTGGCGCAAACGGTGGTGACGCCCATGGGCACCACTCTCCTCTTGAGGACGCTTCGTGGTTCTCCTCTCCATGCCAATTATCCGGGTGAAGACATTTGTCCATTTCGGAGTTGGTAGTTGCGACGCATTGCACTCACCCTCCTGGGGGCGTTGTCATGGAGCTTAGGTGTCGTAGGGTATGGTGTGGCATTGTCTTCAGACCTGCTCATATTTATTTTCGGCGGCATAGTCATGTACGTTTTATGTTGTCCGGTTATACTCCCTCCGTTTCAAAATAGATGACTCAATTTTGTACTAAAGTTAGTACAAAGTTGAGTCATCTATTTTGGAACGGAGGGAGTATCTCTTAGAGGAACCCAATTGCTTGCGATATGGCAGACAACGCACTTCAGCACAAAAACACAGTTGTTAACGCGTAATTAGATTAGGCTAGCATCTCCTGCTTTTCCTAGTTCAGGATATCAATAGTCTTTCTTTTGCAAGAACTTGAACTTATGCTGCACTATTTTCTTAGATCTGTGTTTGTATTTCTGTAGATGGTTGGGTTCCATTGTTTGTCGTAGAGCTGGTTCTGTTCTTGAAGGAAACACTCATAGGGTAGGAACAAATCGAGCATGATAATGACAAATCTGTTAGGATTTAATCAGTTACTGTACTTGATTAAAGATTAATTCCTGCATTAATCCCCAATGTGCGGTTGCCATTTTGGCAACCGACACGACGGTTCCTCGCGTCTCTCCGAATAGACGCCTCCGAGAGATTGTGTCTTTCCCCGTTGTGTAAATATGTACTCCATCATGAATAAAGAGGATACTTGAATCATTTGCTTTGTCTCTCGATTTTACATTCAATAAAATCATCTAGCAGTTGGCTGCATGTTGGATGGTCAGAACGACTGTTTAATAAGTTGCAGTGTTTCTTTTGGTGATTATTAAGTTGCAATATTAATGGGAGTTGTAACTTGTATGTCTACTAGCAACTACTCCCACTGTAAACTAATATAAGAGCGTTTAAATTACTAAAATAGTGATCTAAACACTCTTATATTAGTTTACGGAGGGAGTACTAGCTGTGACTATTGGTTGAAGGACACACGAGAGACATGCATGCTTGCATAACGTGCCTTTATAAAAGCAGCATGAGATCCTTTCAAAAAAAAAAGCAGCATGAGATAGAGCCCCACGCCGGTGTGGGTAGATGAAAGGGACACAAGCTGATGGAGGACATGCACAATGGTGCGCAGCAAAGTAGCTAGTTAGGGTCCATGGAATATTGCTAGCTAGGTAGGATACTAGCATCGGGAGGCAATGGGAACTTGCATGCATATTTGAGTGAACCAATTCGCACAAGAGTTCTGAAAATGTCATCAACGAGGCCGGTGCAGATGGAGAGAAGGAGCTCGAGCTGATCAAGGGTTATCTATGCGCGGACCTGGATGAATTGTGGGGCTCGGCAACGTAGCTAGAAATGTGGGAACTTAGATGCGTAACTTAGAACCACAGGACGGCTCCGTACAATACAGCGAACTTGGGTATGATACGCAGGCAAGGCCAATGATTTAGCGGCAATTTCGGAATTCGATTTGGAATAATGCATGTTGCTTCTCTAATATCCGTTCGAATTAAACACAAGTCTATGTTCTAGTAACTCCGGATCTATGTTGAGAGTCTCCTCTCATGTTCTCGATCGTATCTATCATCACTCCTACGATCTGCGCATGCATCTCCTTCCTGAATTGTTTTCCAGTGAATTATGCGTTTAGGAGGCGACGGGTTACATGAAGGACATCCTTCGGAGGTCTTCGTGGTGGGAATAGTATAGGGAATTCACTGCTCTGTCCTCAACCCCTTGTTCGATTCTGGTAGAGTACCACTCGAAGAATGCAGTACCAACGTTATCCAGTATTGTTCACTCTTGGTCTTGGGTGATTAATTATATTTGAACTAACAGACTGTATAATCTGATGCAGCTGACCAAGCTCCATGTAGGGGACGTCCGATGTGACATAATGCCAGAGCCATGGCTGCGGCCACCAGGAGAGGCCAAATTTGGTGTTTTGACCCTTTTCTCAAATTTATCAGGATCTGACCCCGATTCAATAATATTTCAGGATCTGACTCTTTTCCTATCGCCATAGTCTTTGACGGTAGGGTTACACTGCCTACCGCCATGGTCTACAACGGTAGGATTTAACTGCATCATCACGTCGTTATAACGCTAAAATTACCCTACCACCAAGGTCTTTGACGGTAGTCCGTTATACCATACCGCCGGGCTGATTGGCGGTAGGGTCTGCACTTCCTTTGTGTTTGAGGCGACGAAGTAAACCAATGCCAAAGCGATCTAGACACGTAGCATGCATGTCTTGTCCATTATTCAAAGACATGTCACTCAGTGTGTATGCTTTGCCACGGTGCAATACTCATACTACTAGATGTAGGTTTTTTCCTTTTAGTTTTTACCGTCACTGGAAAGGCTGCTGCGAGCCGAGACATGCGTGCTATCTGTCAGGCGTAAGCCAGGCCGATGCATGCATGCTTTGACGATTGACACAGATTTACATGTACAGTGTCATGGAGGGGCTTTGTTCATCTTTGTTTATTCGAACGGGAGCAGCATGCATGTGTCTTATCCATGCTCTGACATTTCCTCGCGCAAAAAAGGTTGAGCAAGCCTACCGCGGAAGCACATGGCGGTAGGGGATACACAACCTATCGTTAAAGGTCCTGGCGTAGCGTATTTTCTCATGTTAAATGAATGTGATGGCACAATTAAATTCTATCGTCATTGATTTCGGCGGTAGGTTATGTAACCCTATGGCCAAAGACGATGGTAGTAGAGAAAAGGGTCAGATCCTGAAAATATTTTCGAAACAGGGTTATTTAAGAAAAGGATCAAAACATCAAAGTTGGCCACCAAGAGATCCAGCGGGTTTGGTATCCCCGTTCCTTGACTAGAAGCGCCCCGGAGATACCGACAGAGACGCCGTCAAGGACTGCAACAAAACAAAAAATCGGCGTCTGCACCCGATGTGCTTCGACTGCGAGCACAGGCTGCACGTGCGGACGTGCCGCTTCCCCGAGCCCACCCAGTCGGACATTCGGTCAGTTGACAGAACCGGAAGGGCCCACGAGTATTTCCCGTACCTCGCGAACTGCACCGACCACAATGCCGTACTCGCCGGCGACATGAACTGGGACGACGAGGTCGGCGGCCCCTTCCCCATCCCCGCGGGGTCGGGGTGGATGGACGCCTGGTGCGAGCTGCGGGGCGGTGACGGGTCGGCGGGTAGACCTACGACTCGGTAGCGAACCCGATGCTCCCGGGATTCAAGCAGGGGCAGACGAGGCCGGACATGTTCCTCTGCAAGCTCAGGGACTTCGACCTGGATAGCATCGAGATGGTCGGCACAGAGGCCATTCCAGGCATTACCTACTACGACGGCAACGCGGACGTGCTGCCGGTTCTTTCCAGCCATCGCTTCGGCCTGCTGCTCACCATCTCGCCCAAGCAGGCTTAGTATTAGTTAACGATGACGCGTGTGTGCGGACGTACATGCGTCTTATTGATCACTTGCTAGCTAGCTATATATATATACACATGCCGTCTATTCTACAATCGATGATAGAATAATATTCTGCAATAATTTCGTACTGCCGGTATAAAGATCTGGTACTGCTTCTGCATAACACAACCGTACATCTTTTTCGTAAAGTCGGTACTGCTCTTCTGTACTTGCGTAGTAATTCACTAATAGATTCTAAACCATTAATCGGAATTGCGCAAATGATATACCCTTGGAAAGCTACAAAAAATTCTCAACTTTTTTATATTGTAACTTGCTTCACTTTTTTTTTATTTTTTACTATGAATTTTCAAAAAACAGAAATCATCACAAGCTGAATAAAAAGTGTTTTGACCGAAATTCATTAACCACTTATCGGAATATAGCAAATAATATACCGTTGAAAAGCTACTGAAATTTACAAACATTTTCATGTTTTAAGTTTTTCCAAATTTTGCACAGTTTTGGAACAGTTTTGAAAATACTAAAAAACTATTTTTATTAAAAGATGATCATGGATCATTTTTGGATATCGAAATGATGCAAATGATATGGAGTTGGAAAGGTGGTGAAATTCCTATCTTTTTCATGTATGAATTTTTTTCTAAATTTTACATATTTTTTGAGCAGTTTTGAAAATACCGAGATTCATTCAAAATAGACGAACAATAATTATATATTAATTTTTTCAACAACTTCTCGGAATAGCGCAAATGATATACCGTTGGAAAGCTACTGAAATATACAAACACCTTTTATAAGTTTTTTCAAATTATGCATAGTTTTGAAACAGTTTTGAAAATACTAAATTTTGATCTATTAAAATATGATCATTGATGTTCTTTGGACCTTGGAATGATGCAAATGATATGGCATTGGAAAGGTATTGAAATTTAGCAAATTTTTGTGTTTTAACATTTTTCTAATTCTTCACGGTTTTTGAACAATATTCAAAATACCAAGATTTTTCTTGCTACAAGGAAACATAGTATTGAACTTCTGTGGAATATGAGTTTCTTACTGCCCGACAATAAAGAAGTTTCTGTACTTCTCAAAGTGATTAAATTGTACTGCCCATAATTTTTTTCCAGAGAACTCAAATTCCCTCCACATGTACCCTTGTACTTCTGTAGAATATGAGTTTCTTACTGTCCGATAATAATAATAATAATAATAATAATAATAATAATAATAATAATAATAATAATAATAATAATAATAATAATAATAATAATAATAATAATTGTACTCCTCGAAATGAATAAATTCTACTGCTCAGATTTATTTTAAAAGAACACAATTTTGCCTTGTACTTCTGTGGAATACGAGTTTCGTACTGCTCTGCAATATTTTTTTGTATTAATCAAATGATTAAATTGTATTGCTCGTAAATTATTTTACATAAGTCAGTTTCCTTCGACATGTATCTTGTACTTATTGGGAATATCAGTTTCGTACTTCTTAATCTTATAGGGTTTGTACATCTCAATTACACAATTTCATTAAGGTTAATTTTGCATTTTATCTGCACTGCTGCTTCTCTTCACTACAGAGAACCTTTTTCGCACTTTCCTAAGCTTGCTAATTTCACAGCTCCAAGTAGCAGCTGCAAAAGATGAGTACCAAATTAGCATAAAGGACACCCTGTACTGCTACTTCAAACTACTCGGTACTTCTCTTAGTGTAACTATGGTACTGCCTCCCTAGCAGGAATAATTCTCAGCAGGTACTTCCTTGTCGCATGCTGTACTGCTCTATACTTCTACCTAAATATTGTATGTACTTCTCATTACTGCTACCTTTGCACTTCCCGTAATTCTCCACTCAGGAGGTCAAAATTTCATGCAATCTCCTCGCCGCCTGCCAGAGTAAAAAGAATGCCACAGAATGCCACGATGAAGAGAAGTATATTTTACCCTCGCACCTCTCGCTGGAGAAGGAGCTCGTGCTTGTCCTCGACGTTGGAACCCGTAATAACCCCGCACCCGTAGAATACGAGTTTCGTACTGCTTTGCAATAATTTCTTTTTGTATTACTCAAAATGATTAAATTGTATTGCTCGTAAATTATTTTACATAAGTTAGTTTTCTTCGACATGTATCTTGTAATTCTTGGGAATATCAGTTTCGTAATTCTTGATCTTATAGGGTTTGTACTTCTCAATTACACAATTTTTATTAAGGCTAGTTTTGCATTTTTATCTGCACTGCTGCTTCAAGATATTCTGTACTGCTACTCTTCACTACAGAGAACCTTTTTTGCACTTCCCTAAGCTTGCTAATTCCACAGCTCCAAGTAGCAGCTGCAGAAGATGAGTACCAAATTAGCATAAATGACACCCTGTACTGCTACTTCAAACTACTCGGTACTTCTCTCAGTGTAACTATGGTACTGCCTCCCTAGCAGGAATAATTCTCAGCAGGTACTTCCTTCCTTGCATGCTGTACTGCTCTGTACTTCTACCTAAATATTGTATGTGTTGGGGAACGTTGCAGAAAATTAAAAATTTTCCTACGGTAGATCAATCTATGAGTTCATCTAAGCAACGAGTCATGGGAGAGAGATGCATCTACATACCACTTTGTAGATCGTGAGCGGAAGCATTCAAAAGAACGGGGTTGAGGTAGTCGTTCTCGTCGTGATCCTATCACCGGAGATCCTAGCGCCGAACGGACGACACCTCCGCGTTCAACACACGTACGGTCAGCGTGACGTCTCCTCCGTATTGATCTAGCAAGGGGGAAGGAGAGCTGATGATGATCCAGCAGCACGACGGCGTGGTGGTGGATGCAGCAGAACTCTGACAGGGCTTCGCCAAGCTGCTGCGGGAGGAGGACGAGGTGTAGCAGGGGGAGGGAGGCGCCAGAACTTCAGGGTGTGGCTGCCCCTCCCTCCCCTCCCTTTATATAGGCCCCAGGGGGGTCGCCGGCCCCTGGAGATCTGATCTCCCAGGGGGGCGGCGGCCAGGGGGGTGGAGTGCCCCCCAAGGCAAGTGGGGCGCCCCCCCCACCCTAGGGTTTCAACTCTAGGCGCAGGGGGTGGGCCAAGGGGGGCGCACCAGCCCACTATGGGCTGGTTCCCCTCCCCACTTCAGCCCTTGGGGCCCTCCGGGAAGGTTGGCCCCACCCGGTGGACCCTTGGGACAATTCCGGTGGTCCCGGTACAATACCGGGTGACCCCGAAACCTTCCCGATGGCCGAAACAACACTTCCTATATATAATTCTTTACCTCCGGACCATTCCGGAACTCCTCGTGACGTCCGGGAACTCATCCGGGACTCCGAACAACATTTGGTTTTCTGCATACTCATATTCATACAACCCTAGCGTCATCAAACCTTAAGTCTGTAGACCCTACGGGTTCGGGAGACACGTAGACATGACCGGGACGACTCTCGGGCAATAACCAACAGCGGGATCTGGATACCCATGTTGGCTCCCACGTGCTCCTCGATGATCTCATCGGATGAACCACGATGTCGAGGATTCGAACAACCCCGTATACAATTCCCTTTGTCAATCGGTACGTTACTTGCCCGAGACTCGATCGTCGATATCCCAATACCTCGTTCAGTCTCGTTACCGGCAAGTCACTTTACTCGTACCGTAATGCAGGATCCCGTGACCAAACACTTGGTCACTTTGAGCTCTTTATGATGATGCATTACCGAGTGGGCCCAGAGATACCTCTCCGTCATACGGAGTGACAAATCCCATTCTCGATCCGTGTCAACCCAACAGACACTTTCGGAGATACCTGTAATGCACCTTTATAGTCACCGAGTTATGTTGTGACGTTTGGTACACCCAAAGCACTCCTACGGTATCCGGGAATTACACGATCTCATGGTCTAAGGAAAAGATACTTGACATTGGAAAAGCTCTAGCAAACGAACTACACGATCTTGTGCTATGCTTAGGATTGGGTCTTGTCCATCACATCATTCTCCTAATGATGTGATCCCGTTATCAACGACATCTAATGTCCATAGCCAGGAAACCATGACTATCTGTTGATCAATGAGCTAGTCAACTAGAGGCTTACTAGGGACATATTATGGTCTATTCACACGTGTATTACGATTTCCGGATAATACAGTTATAGCATGAATAAAGACAATTATCATGAACAAGGAAATATAATAATAATCCTTTTATTATTGCCTCTAGGGCATATTTCCAACAGTCTCCCACTTGCACTAGAGTCAATAATCTAGTTACATTGTGATGAATCGAACACCCATAGAGTTCTGGTGTTGATCATGTTTTGCTCGCGAAAGAGGTTTAGTCAACGGATCTACAACATTCAGATCCGTATGTACTTTGTAAATATCTATGTCTCCATCTTGAACATTTTCAAGGATGGAGTTGAAGCGACGCTTGATGTGCCTGGTCTTCTTGTGAAACCTGGGCTCCTTGGCAAGGGCAATAGCTCCAGTGTTGTCACAGAAGAGTTTGATCGGCCCTGACGCATTGGGTATGACTCCTAGGTCGGTGATGAACTCCTTCACCCAAATTGCTTCATGCGCTGCCTCCGAGGCTGCCATGTACGCTGCATCACATGTAGATCCCGCCACGACGCTCTGCTTGCAGCTGCACCAGCTCACTGCTCCACCATTCAACATATACACGTATCCGGTTTGTGACGTAGAGTCATCCAGATCTGTGTCGAAGCTAGCATCGACGTAACCCTTTACGACGAGCTCTTCGTCACCTCCATAAATGAGAAACATGTCCTTTGTCCTTTTCAGGTACTTCAGGATATTCTTGACCGCTGTCCAGTGTTCTTGCCGGGATTACTTTGGTACCTTCCTACCAAACTTACGGCAAGGTTTACATCAGGTCTGGTACACAGCATGGCATACATAATAGATCCTATGGCTGAAGCATAGGGGATGACACTCATCTCTTCTTTATCTTTTGCCGTGGTCGGGCATTGAGCCGCGCTCAATCTCACACCTTGCAATACAGGCAAGAACCCTTTCTTGGACTGATCCATTTTGAACTTCTTCAAAATCTTATCAAGGTATGCGCTTTGTGAAAGACCTATGAGGCGTCTCGATCTATCCCTATAGATCTTGATACCTAATATGTAAGCAGCTTCTCCAAGGTCCTTCATTGAAAAACACTTATTCAAGTAGGCCTTAATGCTGTCCAAAAGTTCTATATCATTTCCCATCAAGAGTATGTCATCTACATATAATATGAGAAATGCTACAGAGCTCCCACTCACTTTCTTGTAAACGCAGGCTTCTCCATAAGTCCGCATAAACCCAAACACTTTGATCATCTCATCAAAGCGAATGTTCCAACTCCGAGATGCTTGCACCGGCCCATAAATGGATCGTTGGAGCTTGCATACTTTGTTAGCATTATTAGGGTCGACAAAACCTTCCGGCTGCATCATATACAGCTCTTCCTTAAGATGTCCGTTAAGGAATGCCGTTTTGACGTCCATCTGCCATATCTCATAATCATAGTATGCGGCAATTGCTAACATGATTCGGACGGACTTCAGCTTCGCTACGGGAGAGAATGTCTCGTCGTAGTCAATCCCTTGAACTTGTCGATAACCCTTAGTGACAAGTCGAGCTTTATAGATGGTAACATTTCCATCCGCGTCTGTCTTCTTCTTAAAGATCCATTTGTTTTCTATCGCTCGCCGATCATCGAGCAAGTCTGTCAAAGTCCATACTTTGTTTTCATACATGGATTCTATCTCGGATTTCATGGCTTCAAGCCATTTGTTGGAATCTGGGCCCGCCATCGCTTCTTCATAGTTCGAAGGTTCACCGTTGTCTAACAAGATGATTTCCAGGACAGGGTTGCCGTACCACTCTGGTGCGGAACGTGTCCTTGTGGACCTACGAAGTTCAGTAGCAACTTGATCCGAAGTACCTTGATCATCATCATTATTTTCCTCTTCAGTTGGTGTAGGCATCACAGGAACAATTTCCTGCGCAGCACTACTTTCCTGTTCAAGAGGTAGTACTTCATCGAGTTCTACTTTCCTCCCACTTACTTCTTTCGAGAGAAACTCTTTTTCCAGAAAGGACCCATTCTTGGCAACAAAGATCTTGCCCTCGGATCTTAAATAGAAGGTATACCCAATGGTTTCCTTAGGGTATCCTATGAAGACGCATTTTTCTGACTTGGGTTCGAGCTTTTCAGGTTGAAGTTTCTTGACATAAGCATCGCATCCCCAAACTTTTAGAAATGACAGCTTAGGTTTCTTCCCAAACCATAATTCATATGGTGTCGTCTCAACGGATTTAGACGGTGCCCTATTTAAAGTGAATGTAGCTGTCTCTAGAGCGTATCCCCAAAATGATAGCGGTAAATCGGTAAGAGACATCATAGACCGCACCATATCCAATAGAGTGCGATTACGATGTTCGGACACACCGTTACGCTGAGGTGTTCCAGGCGGCGTGAGTTGTGAAACGATTCCACATTTCCTTAAGTGTGTACCAAATTCGTGACTTAAATATTCTCCTCCATGATCTGATCGTAGGAACTTTATCTTTCGGTCACGTTGATTCTCTACCTCATTCTGAAATTCCATGAACTTTTCAAAGGTCTCAGACTTGTGTTTCATTAAGTAGACATACCCCTATCTACTCAAGTCATCAGTGAGAGTGAGAACATAACGATATTCTCCGCGAGCCTCAACGCTCATTGGACCGCACACATCGGTATGTATGATTTCCAACAAGTTGGTTGCTCGCTCCATTGTTCCGGAGAACGGAGTCTTGGTCATCTTGCCCATGAGGCATGGTTCGCATGTGTCAAATGATTCATAATCGAGAGACTCCAAAAGTCCATCAGCATGGAGCTTCTTCATGCGCTTGACACCAATGTGACCAAGGCGGCAGTGCCACAAGTATGTGGGACTATCATTATCAACTTTACATCTTTTGGTACTCACACTATGAATATGTGTAATGTTACGCTCTAGATTCATTAAGAATAAACCATTGACCATCGAGGCATGACCATAAAACATATCTCTCATATAAATAGAACAACAATTATTTTCGGATTTAAATGAGTAGCCATCTCGTATCAAACGAGATCCAGATACAATGTCCATGCTCAAACTTGGCACTAAATAACAATTACTGAGGTTTAAAACTAATCCCGTAGGTAAATGTAGAGGTTGCGTGCCGACGGCGATCACATCGACCTTGGAACCATTCCCGACGAACATCGTCACCTCGTCCTTCGCCAGTCTCCGCTTATTCCGCAGCTCCTGCTGTGAGTTACAAATATGAGCAACGGCACCGGTATCAAATACCCAGGAGTTACTACGAGTACTGGTAAGGTACACATCAATTACATGTATATCAAATATACCTTTAGTGTTGCCGGCCTTCTTGTCCGCTAAGTATTTGGGGCAGTTCTGCTTCCAGTGACCCTTCCCTTTGCAATAAAAGCACTCTGTCTCAGGCTTGGGTCCATTCTTTGACTTCTTCTCGGCAACTGGCTTACCGGGCGCGGCAACATCCTTGCCGTCTTTCTTGAAGTTCTTCTTGCCCTTGCCATTCTTGAACTTAGTGGTTTTATTGACCATCAACACTTGATGTTCCTTCTTGATTTCTACCTCTGCTGACTTCAGCTTTGAAAATACTTCAGGAATGGTCTTCACCATCCCATGCATATTGTAGTTCATCACAAAGCTCTTGTAGCTTGTTGGGAGCGACTGAAGGATTCTGTCAATGACCTCCTCGTCCGGGAGGTTAATGTCCAGCTGGGACAGGCGGTTGTGCAACCCAGACATTTTGAGTATGTGCTCACTGACAGAACTATTTTCCTCCATCTTACAACTATAGAACTTGTCGGAGACTTCATATCTCTCGACCCGGGCATGAGCTTGGAAAACTAGTTTCAGCTCCTCGAACATCTCATATGCTCCGTGTTGCTCAAAACGCTTTTGGAGCCCCGGTTCTAAGCTGTAAAGCATTCCGCAATGAACGAGGGAGTAATCATCAGCACGAGACTGCCAAGCATTCATAACGTCTTGGTTCTCTGGAACGGGTGCATCACCTAGCGGTCCTTCTAGGACATATTGTTTCCTGGCAGCTATGAGGATGATCCTCAGGTTCCGGACCCAGTCCCTATAGTTGCTGCCATCATCTTTCAGCTTGGTTTTCTCTAGGAACGCATTGAAGTTCATGTTGACATGAGCGGCGGCCATTTGATCTGCAAGACATATTTGCAAAGGTTTTAGACTAAGTTCATGATAATTAAGTTCATCTAATCATATTATTACAATGAACTCCCACTCAGATTAGACATCCCTCTAGTCATCTAAGTGTTACACGATCCGAGTCGACTAGGCCGTGTTCGATCATCACGTGAGACGGACTAGTCATCATCGGTGAACATCTCCATGTTGATCGTATCTTCCATACGACTCGTGTTCGACCTTTCGGTCTCTGTGTTCCGAGGCCATGTCTGTACATGCTAGGCTCGTCAAGTTAACCCTAAGTGTTTTGCATGTGTAAAACTGTCTTACACCCGTTGTATGTGAACGTAAGAATCTATCACACCCGATCATCACGTGGTGCTTCGAAACGACGAACTTTAGCAACGGTGCACAGTTAGGGGAGAACACTTCTTGAAATTGTTATAAGGGATCATCTTATTTACTACCGTCGTTCTAAGTAAACAAGATGCATAAACATAATAAACATCACATGCAATTATATAGTAGTGACATGATATGGCCAATATCATATAGCTCCTTTGATCTCCATCTTCGGGGCTCCATGATCATCTTTGTCACCGGCATGACACCATGATCTCCATCATTGTGTCTTCATGAAGTTGTCACGCCAACGACTACTTCTACTTCTATGGCTAACGCGTTTAGCAATAAAGTAAAGTAATTTACATGGCGTTCTTCAATGACACGCAGGTCATACAAAAAATATAGACAACTCCTATGGCTCCTGCCGGTTGTCATACTCATCGACATGCAAGTCGTGATTCCTATTACAAGAACATGATCTCATACATCACAATACATCATTCATCATTCATCACAACTTTTGTTCATATCACATCACAAGACACTTGCTGCAAAAACAAGTTAGACGTCCTCTAATTGTTGTTGCAAGTTTTTACATGGCTTCTATAGGTGATCTAGCAAGAACGTTTTCTTACCTATGTTAAAGCCACAACGTGATTTTGTCAACTTCTATTTACCCTTCATAAGGACCCTTTTCATCGAATCCGCTCCAACTAAAGTGGGAGAGACAGACACCCGCCAGCCACCTTATGCAACTAGTGCATGTCAGTCGGTGGAACCGATCTCACGTAAGCGTACGTGTAAGGTTGGTCCGGGCCGCTTCATCCCACAATACCGCTGAAGCAAGATAAGACTAGTAGCAGCAAGCAAGTTGACAAGATCTACGCCCACAAAAAAATTGTGTTCTACTCGTGCAATAGAGAACTACGCATAGACCTAGCTCATGATGCCACAGTTGGGGAACGTTGCAGAAAATTAAAATTTTTCCTATGGTTTCACCAAGATCCATCTATGAGTTCATCTAAGCAACGAGTCATGGGAGAGAGATGCATCTACATACCACTTTGTAGATCGCGAGCGGAAGCGTTCAAAAGAACGGGGTTGAGGTAGTCGTTCTCATCGTGATCCTATCACCGGAGATCCTAGCGCCGAATTGATGGGACCTCCGTGTTCAACACACGTACGGTCAGGGTGATGTCTCCTCCGTCTTGATCTAGCAAGGGGGAAGGAGAGGTTGATGATGATCCAGCAGCACGGCGGCGTGGTGGTGGATGCAGCAGAACTCCGGCAGGGCTTCGCCAAGCTGCTGCGGGAGGAGGACGAGGTGTAGCAGGGGGAGGGAGGCGCCAGAACTTCAGGGTGTGGCTGCCCCTCCCTCCCCTCCCTTTATATAGGCCCCAGGGGGGGCGCTAGCCCCTGGAGATCTGATCTCCTAGGGGGGGCGGCGGCCAGGGGGGTGGAGTGCCCCCAAGCCAAGTGGGGCGCCCCCCCACCCTAGGGTTTCAACACTAGGCGCAGGGGGTGGGCCAAGGGGGAGCACCAGCCCACTATGGGCTGGTCCCCCTCCCCACTTCAGCCCTTGGGGCCCTCCGGGATGGGTGGCCCCACCCGGTAGACCCCCGGGACACTTCTGGTGGTCCTGGTACAATACCGGGTGACCCCGAAACCTTCCCGATGGCCGAAACAACACTTCATATATATAATTCATTACCTCTGGACCATTCCAGAACTCCTCGTGACGTCCGTGATCTCATCCGGGACTCCGAACAACATTCGGTTTGCTGCATACTCATATTCATACAACCCTAGCGTCACCGAACCTTAAGTGTGTAGACCCTATGGGTTCGGGAGACACGTAGACATGACCGAGATGACTCTCGGGCAATAACCAACAGCGGGATCTAGATACCCATGTTGGCTCCCACGTGCTCCTCGATGATCTCATCGGATGAACCACGATGTCGTGGATTCGAACAACCCCGTCTACAATTCCCTTTGTCAACCGGTACGTTACTTGCCCGAGACTCGATCGTCGCTATCCCAATACCTCGTTCAGTCTCGTTACCGGCAAGTCACTTTACTCGTACCGTAATGCATGATCTCGTGACCAAACACTTGGTCACTTTGAGCTCATTATGATGATGCATTACCGAGTGGGCCCAGAGATACCTCTCCGTCATACGGAGTGACAAATCCCATTCTCGTTTCGTGTCAACCCAACAGACACTTTCGGAGATACCTGTAATGCACCTTTATAGTCACGCAGTTACGTTGTGACGTTTGGTACACCCAAAGCAATCCTACGGTATCCGGGAGTTACATGATCTCATGGTCTAAGGAAAAGATACTTGACATTGGAAAAGCTCTAGCAAATGAACTACACGATCTTGTGCTATGCTTAGGATTGGGTCTTGTCCATCACATCATTCTCCTAATGATGTGATCCCGTTATCAACGACATCTAATGTCCATAGCCAGGAAACCATGAATATCTGTTGATCAACGAGCTAGTCAACTAGAGGCTTACTAGGGACATATTATGGTCTATGTATTCACACGTGTATTACGATTTCCGGATAATACAGTTATAGCATGAATAAAGACAATTATCATGAACAAGGAAATATAATAATAATCCTTTTATTATTGCCTCTAGGGCATATTTCCAATAGTATGTACTTCCCATTACTGCTACCTTTGTACCTCCCGTCGAACACCTCGATGGTAGGGAAACACAGGCTACTACCAGTGTATTTCGCCGCTGCTCGAGCTAATCCGCTACGCCGGGGCGCGCCTCCGCCCGGCGCCCCGTACCGCCGCCATCCATGGAGATCTCCCTGGACGCGCTGCTGGGCGTGCAGCGGCACATGCAGGACCTGGCCTACCGCCTCGCGCAGGGCGTCTCGGGGCTGTTCCTCCACCCCCACGTGCAGACGCCGTAGCTCCTGTGGCCCGCCCCGCCGCTCAAGCTCCTCCCCTTCGACATCAAGCTCCCGGCCGCCCCCTTCGCGGTCGGTGTCGACCTCCCGGCCATGGCCGTCGCATCCTTCATGGAGATCGGCGGCCGGCTCAGGTAGGCCGGGTCCAACCTCGGCGCCTCCGTCGGCGGCGCCGTGCAGCAGCTGTTGCGGCAGTTTCCCGCGCCGTTTCGCGCGCGGCGGTAGAAGTGGGAGGGGGCCGCCGCGCCACCGACGCCTGCGGCAGTGGTGGACGAGGGGGAAGCGGGGCTCGTCGCGAAGAGGGCTGCCGAGGGCGGGGTAGCCGTAGAGGGTGTCGGGGAAGGAGGCTCCCTTGAAGAGGTGGCTGCGGCGGTGGCGGCGGCCGCTGGGAGTGCCGCTGCCGCCAGTGCGGCCGGGGTCGGGGCCGAGGGTGCTTGGTCGGGGGATCTGTTTTCAGGATACGGGCAGGTGTTGCCTGGTCGGGTCGGTCTCCGATTCAAAACTACCTTATATAGGGGCTTGCCTATTGTAGAATATTATTCTACAATCATTTATAGAATAGACCCACTATATATGTATATATATATATATGTATATATATATACATATATATATATATATATATATATGTATATATATAAATAAATATATATATATATACATACACACACACACACACACACACACACACACAAGCTGGGGAGGAGGAGGGGATGGGGGATGAATCTAAATTGAACAGAAAGCAGAAGATGCATGCACATGAACTCAACAGTGACCTTTGTTACTGCACCTGTTCTTTTAGTGTACTTCATGGTTTCATGGAAGGACACACGCCATAATACATGTATGCATAGCTTCATCGCATATAAAAGCAGCATATGAGCTCGGTTGTCGTCACAAGAGGGAGAGCATACTCAAACTGAAAAGGGAAACTAGCTAGCTCCCTTAATCTTCGAATGCGTGGATCCTAACCCAGGGTGTGTCTTGTGATTGAGAGGCAACAGGAACTCAAATGTGTGGTACAACGGCAAAATTTGCACGACAGCGATTGCACCTGCAACGAAGAAGAGATGATCTCCCACAAGGGCCCACCGTCTTCCATCGATGCTTGGCGCATGTTACCTTTTGCTAGGGAGGCTGGTGCTTGATTTGTTTCGACTCTCGACGAACTTGTACTGGATAGGAGAATAGTACCACTTTTAATATCTGAATTGCGCACCATTTTCTTATTTTCAAATGGACATATGGAAAAAAGCAATCATAAAAGAAAAATGCAAACAAATAATTTCAGGTTGTTCTTTCAGTCTGTTACTTATATTGTTCGACGAATATATATTGTGGGAAACATGCTTTGCACGATTGCTGGTACCAGGAAATACCTCATCTGCGAAAATCAAAACACCTCACCTCAGCATGAAAGGCACATGTCATGTATGATCTGAAGATTAATTTCCACATCAACTTCCAGAAGTTGTTTGTGTTTCGGACCTTCGAACTAAATTTCTGGCCAAAACATGTCATCGCAGGTCCCTGCCTCTAAGCACAAACACGCCTACTACAGAATCAACATGTTTATCGATGGGTAATTGGACGCATAAACAGAGAGAGTGAATAACAACACACATGCAAGCCTATTAGTGTTATCAACAAGTTGTCTGCTTTAATTTTCTTCCCGCTCCTCACATTGCTCCTTGCTTCCTTATCATGTGTGCGAGACACATGAAAGCTCACATTTTATTATCACACATGATAAAATCTCCTGCCATTAATTTTGCATCATTCCTATGCCGATTCTATAATTTGGAGTCCGGAAAACTGCTTTAGTATGCTTATCCTACCAACTAATAGACAATTGATAATCATTCTACCCGTTTAAAGAGAGGAATGTCAAGTCCTTTTCTATATGGTTTTGCTTACTATGCAAAAACTGGTCGCCTCAGTCGAACAGAAGAAACACTCTTTTCATATGGTTAACAATTTAGTTTCCATTTTTAAGAGGCACCATTCATATAGTTTACATAGGATTGAGAGGCAAACAAAAACTGGCATGCTCAAGTGTCAATGTACGCAAGATATGTGTGTCTCAATTAATTTGTAAACTTGGCATCATATTCGTCCAATAAAACTGCAATAGATTAACTACGATCCTAAATTTGTAAAGCATTTCGAGTGTTGTAAAAGCAACCGCTACCAACAAGCTGAGTTTTGCTTGGTTATGGATATTTGATTGCACCCTTGTTCAATCTATGTCTATTGCGGTTTGCATCCATAGAGACTTGTTAATTGAAGGGAACTCCTTTATGCTTGGCAATTGTGAACAAGTAATATGAAATGCGCAAGCAAAAGACCATATTACTTGTCCAAAGTTGAAGGGTGCTATACTTTGAAGAGATAACTGAGATTTTTCATTCATCCATTATATTTTGAAACTATAAAAAATATATAAATATTACAGAAAGATAGTGCTTCGATTTGATAAACCAGAATCAAATAACCCCTATTTCCAACTCGCGAACCAAAAATGTTGTTTTTATCTTGTAAGTCTGAATTATGGCATACATAACAACACCTCAGGTTTTCCTTATGGAGGCTAAAACACCTAAAGTGCTAGCTTGGAACACATTCTGAATGTTCGAAAAATTAATTGATGACAGCCAACATAAGTTGGTTGTCTTGACATTAACACTTTCTAGTTAGTGATATAAATGTAGCATCCATAATTAAGTCCCCCTGCAGGGCATGTAGGAGGTGACGGGCTAGTATTATGTGGGACAACCACATTTCTTTTTCTATATAGGTTCGTGCAAATTAATGAATAGTTGGAAACAGAAAGGAATGTAAACTAAACAACAACTCACACACAAAGGTTGTTGTCATTATGAACTCTAGTCATTTGCTCCAGCTAGCTATCTACTCGCTAGTATCAGCATTATTTATTGCTTAGTTACATGGATTTTAGGCATGGCACATAGCACAAAAAAATATTAGCATGGTTGAGAAAAGAAGCACCAACAAACATTGCACGGTATGGGCTTGGTAGGTGTCGGGAGTACGGCCGTGCCAGGATGTGGGTCAAAATAAACTTGGTTTCAAAATTGAACGTGTACTACTTCGTCTTACTTTCACAATATTGACATTATGTGTATAAGCAATGCAACATCTTTCTTTTTAATCCTTATGTGAAATACGTCTGCTACAATTTTGAAAATAGTTTATCATCAAATGAAAGTCCTCTTATGAACGGAAGTTTCATGTAACCACGTTACAGTGTTGTGTCCGTACAGATCACTACTACATTAATATTTACAAGTTGGTGCATCCAACATGACTTAGTTAAAAATGGTGGGTAGGTAACTAAAGTGCATCGCGGACCTCGAAGGGCGCACGAAGGACCTTGGAATACTATCAGCTTATATATAAGTTTGCCACTAAGTATGGACGCACTTGGCAAAGCAATGATGCTGCAACCACACCACACCACGTTGGTCTCAAGAGTTTATAAATGAATATTTTTACACTGTATCTCTACTTGCACTAGCTTGTTTCACTTGGCTGTCTTGAACACATGTTAGATTGTGAGGTGCGGCTTACGACCAGTTTGCTACATTTTAAGAGAACAATGGCAAGGCATTTTCTGTGGCCTTTGCTTGACCGCGTCATAGGTCCTCTGACACATATCTAACACTCTATTTACAATAGTGTAAAAAAACTCTTTTCAAAATGGTTAATATAGTGTCTATTTTCTTACATCCCCTACATTGGATTGAGAGGCTGCAGTAACTTATGTGTCTGGCTGGCACAAGGCATCATCACCATATGCGAATCTTCAAAAACTTGGCATGATATTAACCCGATGATCTAGATACATCCAACTAGGATTATAAAGCATTTTTAGTACTGTACTAATTAACAAGTACTAGCAGTTGGTTAGTTTTTTTCTTCTCGAATAGAAAATTAACCACCGGCCTCTACACAGATTGATGCACAAAACCGTAAAGTATTTATTAATTTATTATACCGACGAAAGCTAAGCATTGTGTTGACAAATAAATCGTCTTCAAAATAAATAAATAAACCCTAGCGAGAGTATCTCTACAATCCTACCAACAACCCTATGATCAGTGACCATAATCCACCAGTCTTGCAAAAGAGTGACTGAAACAGCAAAAATACGCTGCTCCTAGACAAATCCTTTAAGAAGGGATCACCATACATGCGCCCATGTTGACGAGTCCAACTGAAGATCGAACTTCAGTTTTCATTCCCGAAGGCAAGCTTCGAGCCAACCCCTTCCAAAAGGGCATGTATGTTGCCTGATCTACACATAGTAGAGAGATCATGGGTTTTTACATGGAGTTCACACATACTCATTGGCAACCGTCACTGCCAACAACCTCGCTACAAGCTGGCGATCCCGGCGCTGAAAGATCCCATCCAGTGGCGGTGGCTACGGGAAAAATCCTTGGGGAGCCAAACAGGCCAGGTTAAAAGCTGACCTCATAAACTTTTCTATTATGGCCCCCTCAATCTTCACTATTTGTTGATGCGCTGGGCGGGCCACGGCCGGGTTTTTCTCAACGTAACTCCACCCCTGAGCCCATGCCCATGGGAGAAAGCGGTGGAAGCATGTCCTTACAACCCCGCTTTTTGTCACTCCCGCACCTCTTTCGTTTCCGCCGATGGGAGAGCACTACTAGGGAAAACCCTAGCAGTAGCGCTGGTTATAGGCCTAGCAGTAGCATGGGCACCTGCGCTACTACTATGGCGCTACAGCTAACTTTTAGCAGTAGCGCTGTAAGGCCCCCGTTACTGCTAACTCAATTAGCAGTAGCAGTAGTGTGTGTTCCAACAAGCGCTACTGCCAATTACTTGCAGCGCGCCCTAACCCCCCGGCACTACTATTCTTTCGTATTCCATTTCTCTTTTGTTTTACACTATATACTGTATCTATACACCATTATACAAGTTTTCATACAGTAGCAATTTAGAGATTGTTATACCATTATGCTCATGATGAGTTATTATATCAGTGGGTGAAAGAAACGTGGATTCAAAGTGAGCATCATGATCATAATAACAACTCATCATCATCATCATAATAACAAGTCCTACTCATCATCATAATAGTCATATAACAACTCATCATACTAGCACATCAGTCATCATCATCATCATCATACTAACAACCACATAGGGCACTAGGACAAGCACATATATATCCTTCATTTTCATATTTAAGCGACCACATAGACCTTGTTTACTCACTATAGACGATGGTTGTCGACCAGGAACGGGTGTCATCGGTGATCTTCTGAGTGTCGTCGACCGATTCGTCGGTGATCTACCCTGCGCCACACATGAGCATTCACGCATTAGCATTCAAACTTGGTGCTCATTGCATTTCATGGTTCAATATTGACAAAAACATTTCAATATATCTTATAATGCAAACATTTAATTTCTACAAGAAGCATAACTAAATACCCTAGTTCTAAATTTGGCAATGTGAGATTGACATAACTCAATACCCTAGTTCTACTTTATTCAACACTTACTAAAAATTTCTATTACTAAAATTGCTATACCTAAATTTTCTTACTACAAACTTCTATTACTAAATTTGATACCTAAAATTTTCTCATATAGTATTCCAATACATTTCTGTATTGAAAATTTTCTACACCTAAAAAATTTTGTTACTAAATTTTTTTACTAAAAAATTCGATTACTAAAATTTCAAAAATAGAGGGAGGTGGAGGGAGGAACGAGGGAGGGATGAGGGAGGGAGCGAAGGAGGGAGGTGGAGGAAGGGAGCGAGGTGGAGGGAGGAGGAGGAAAGATGAGGCAGGAAGGGAGGTGGGAGGGAGGAGGCATGAGGAAGGGAGTGAGAGGGAGGTGGAAGGAGGGAGCACTAGTAGAAAAAGGGTAAAATGTGTAGCACATTAGTGCCAGTTTGATTTTGAGCCAGCACAAATGTGTCCATTAGTGTTGGTTCCAACGGCTAGCCGACCGCTCTCATTAGTACCGGTTCAAGGCGAACCTTTAGCACTGGTTCGTACCATGAACCGGTACTAAAGAGAGTGGTGGCAGGATGTTGTCAGTCTGGGGCCCCTCCAGCATCTTTAGTACCGGTTCGTGGCACGGACCGGTACTAAAGGTCAACGTACATAAACCCTTCCTCCACCCGAGCTCGCTCTGTTCTTCCCCTTTCCCCTCTCCTCCTCTGTTCTTCCCCTCTCTTCCTCGAGCTCATCACACATTTTGCCCAAAAATTGTCAAGATTTGAAGGCCCCATCCATTCAAATGATCACAAAGGTTAGCCACTTTGTCCTTTCATCTCTCATTGCCAGATTAGCTCTTGCAATGCTTTGTATGGTGATTAATTTGTGAGTTTATTAATTTGGGAGGAATTATATGTGCTAGTATTTGATTTATATGCAATTTGAGGTCAAAAATAACACTTAGTTTGCATATGTAGGTGTGGTTTACTTAGTGCCTTCTAAATCTCCGTCGTAACCACCGTCGATTGCCCGCACCATCCCTTCACCGGCACCACCTTGTGGTGAGGCTCTTGTTCATGAATGTTTTACATTACCAAATTGAAGTTTGCGTGATTTGGATATATAGTTACTCGTATAATTATCTTACCCGTACATTGTTTGTTATACATAGTGCCATGGTTTTGATATCCGTCCCCGTCAGCCCTCGTCCTTGTTATGATTCAGATGTGGTATATTCTCTTTTAAAACAAGTTGTTGCATTTCGTGTTTATGACAAATTATGCCCATCAAGTTGACACAGATATTTTTATCTAGGAGGTATGTGAACCAGAAATTCCAACCGACCCTATTGTCGAGAGGTTAAATTTAGTTGAAAGAGAAAGCGAGTATTTGAAAGAAAAATTGAAAAAAATAGAGGGGGAGAAGATGGAATTGGATTTGCATGTTGCCGATGTCGTCGATGATCACAAGATCAAGATGGAGAAAATGCGGTTGAAGAATAGAAAGATTAGAAAATATGCCATTGATAGTGTGGCTTGGTATCATTATGCTATTGGGTCAATTGTTACCTTAGTTGCGATCTTGATCGCATTTGTTGTTGCATTTAAATTCTTTAGCTAGAGAGTTATTTGTATGTTGCATTTAATTAAGTGTTGTATATGAACTTTATGTATGAACTTGTATTAATTTGGTCTATTCGGTGTTGTGTAATGAAGATGAGACAGCAATGGATGTATGATGATCGATGCTCTCTCGAGTTCATTAATGGCGTGCATACTTTTCTGCTTGCCGCTGAGGCAAACAAGCGGGCGGATGGTTTTATCCCTTGTCCATGTGCTGGCTGTAAGAATGGTCACAATTACTCTACGTCAAGAACCATTCACGTCCACCTATTTGAGTCCGGTTTCATGCCCCACTATAATGTTTGGACCATCCACGGAGAAAGAGGGGTTATGATGGAAGACAATGAAGAAGAAGAGGACGATGACGGCTATCCTAGCCATGGGTTCCCTGAATACGATGATACAACAATGGGGGAAGAAGTTGAGCCGGCAATGCGGGAAGAAGCTAAAGAAGAGGCATCAGATGAGCCCGCTGATGATCTAGGTCGGGCCATTGCCGATGCAAAGAGAAACTGCGCAAGTGATTTGGAGAAGAAGAAGTTGCAGCGCATGTTAGAGGATCACAAGAAATTGTTGTACCCGAATTGCGAAGCTTACAAAAAAAGGTTGGGCATCACTCTGGAATTGCTGCAATTGAAGGCAGAGAATGGTGTATCTGACAAGGGATTTGGAAAGTTGCTAGTAATGATAAAGAATATGCTTCCAAAGGACAACTAATTGCCCGAGAGTACGTATGAAGCAAAGAAGGCTGTCTGCCCTCTAGGGTTAGAGGTGCAAAAGATACATGCATGCCCTAATGACTGCATGCTCTACCACGGTGAGTACGAGGATTTGAACGCTTGCCCGGTATGCGGTGCATTGCGTTATAAGATTAGTCGCGATGACCCTAGTGATGTCGAGGGCGAGCGCCCCAGGAAGAAGATTCCTTCCAAGGTGATGTGGTATGCTCCTATAATACCACGGTTGAAACGTTTGTTCCAAAACAAAGAGCATGCGAAGGCGATGCGGTGGCATAGAGAAGACCGTAAGAAAGACGGAAAGTTGAGAGTACCCGCTGACGGTTCGCAGTGGAGAAATCGAGAGAAAGTACAGGGAGGAGTTTGCAGGTGACCCAAGGAACGTATGGTTTGGTCTAAGCGCAGATGGCATTAATCCTTTTGGGGAGCAGAGCAGCAACCATAGCACCTGGCCTGTGACTCTATGTTTGTATAACCTTCCTCCTTCGTTGTGCATGAAGCGGAAGTTCATTATGATGCCAGTGCTCATCCAAGGCCCTAAGCAACCCGGCAATGACATTGATGTGTACCTAAGGCCATTAGTTGAAGAACTATTACAACTATGGAATGGAACAGGTGTACGTGCGTGGGATGAGCACGGACAGGAAGAATTTGACCTAAAGGCGTTGCTGTTCGTGACCATCAATGATTGGCCTGCTCTCAGTAACCTTTCAGGACAGACAAACAAGGGATACCGCGGATGTACGCACTGTTTGGATGATACCGACAGTATATATTTGGATAGTTGTAGGAAGATTGTGTACCTGAGACATCGTCGATTTCTTCCGAGCAGGCATCTCGTAAGAAAGAATGGCAAGCATTTTAAAGGTGAGGTGGATCACCAGACGAAACCTCGCCACCGTACTAGTGCTGATGTACATGATATGGTCAAGGATTTGAAGGTAATCTTTGGAAAGGGTCCTGGAGGACAACCTGTTCTGAAGGACACTGACGGACGCGCACCCATGTGGAAGAAGAAATCTATATTTTGGGACCTACCATATTGGAAAGACTAGAGGTCCGCTCCGCAATCGACGTGATGCACGTGACGAAGAATCTTTGCATGACCCTGCTTGGCTTTTTGGGCATGTATGGGAAGACAAAAGATACACCAGAGGCACAGGAGGACCAGCAACGTATGCACGGAAAATATGGCATACATCACGGTCAGGCCAGCTAAGCTGTTACCAAAGAAGAGAAGGAAATCTTCTTTTAATGCCTGCTCAGCATGAAGGTACCATCTGGCTTCTCGTCGAATATAAAGAGAATAATAAATATGGCAGAGAAAAAGTTCCAGAACCTAAAGTCTCATGACTGCCACATGATTATGACGCAACTACTTCCGGTTGCATTGAGGGGGCTTCTACCGGAAAACGTTCGATTAGCCATTGTGAAGCTATGTGCCTTCCTCAATGCAATCTCTCAGAAGGTAATCGATCCAGAAATCATACCAAGGTTACAAAATGATTTGGTGCAATGTCTTGTCAGTTTCGAGTTGGTGTTCCCACCATCATTCTTCAACATCATGACGCACGTCCTAGTTCACCTTTGCGAAGAGGTTAACGTTTTGGGTCCTGTATTTCTACACAATATGTTCCTCTTTGAGAGCTTCATAGGAGTCTTGAAGAAATATGTTCATAACCGTGCTAGGCCAGAAGGAAGCATCTTGAAGGGCCATGAAAATGAGGAGGTCATTGAGTTTTGTATTGACTTTTTTCCTGAGCTTAAGACGATTGGTGTTCCTGAATCGCGGCATAAGGGCAGACTGGATGGAAAAGGCACGCTAGGAGGGGATCAAATAATATTTATGGAAGGGCATTCTCTCACTGAAGCACACTACGTAGTTCTACAGAATTCCGCCTTGGTGGCTCTGTATATGGAGGAACACAAGAATTTTCTACACTCCAAACACCCGGAGAAGTCTGACGACTGGATTACACGTGAACAAACGAGGACTTCCGCCGGTTGGTTGCAGAAACGTGCCATGCATGATGGCGATATTCAAAATGACATGTACTCGCTGTCCCAGTTACTATATTCGAATATAATGACTTTCAAAGGGTACCAGATAAATGGGAATACATTTTACACGATCGCCCAAGATAAGAAGAGCACCAACCAAAACAGTGGTGTCCGCTACCAACACGGGAAAAGGAAACATATTATGGTTACATAGAGGACATACGGGAACTTAACTATGGAGGTGTTTTGAAGGTCCCTTTGTTTCGGTGCAAATGGGTCAATATGACACGAGGCGGGGTAACGGAAGACCCGCAGTACGGATTGACAACAGTGGATCTCAACAATCTTGCGTATGCAGATGAACCATTCGTCCTAGCCAATGATGTGGCACAGGTTTTTTATGTGAAAGACATGTCTACCAGGCCGAGAAAAACAAAAGATAAGGAAGCAAATGGATCATACAACGAGCCAAAGCGCCACATAGTTCTTTCAGGGAAAAGAAACATCATGGGAGTGGACGACAAGACAGACATGTCAGAAGATTATGAAAAGTTTGATGAAATTGCTCCATTCACAGTGAATATTGACCCGAGCATCCAGTTAAATGATGAAGATTTTCCATGGCTACGGCGCAAAGGGACACACGCGAAGAAAAAGTTTCACACTAAAGATCTGGGATGTGATCGGCTTCACTATCATCACTTTCTTCTGTGTTTCACACCCAGGAGGGAATCTCTGTAATAGTTAGGGTAGTTATGTGTTTTGGCATTTGAAACACGAAGAAATTTTATGTGCAAACAAATTCTTTCATGCATTTACTGATTTTTCAGCTAAATGACCCTGAAATTGAAAATCATTTCAAATGAACTCAGAAAAGGTTGAAAGTTGGCATGGTATCATAATTTCACCCACATAGCATGTGGGAAAAAGTAGAGAGGGTTACGGCAAAAACTGGATGCACTTTGTGTATAAAATGGACAATCTCTTTCGAAGTATCAGGGTTTCGGACGAAAACTCATCTGTTACAAAGGCATTTCATTTTTCAAATAACCTAAGCAGTACCAAATTGAATATAATGATAAAACACACTAATATTAAACATAGGAAAAAAGAATCACTGAAAAATCTTTTTTCAATGTTAAGTTATTCACAAACTAGTGATTCACACAAATTTCAAATAATTCAAAATTTAAACTATTTAAATTTGAAAACTACTGGCACTAACAGAAAGTTTGTAATTTTTTGTACCTAAAGGAAAAATATTCACAAAGAAACTCTAAATACAGCAAAAAACAACTCAAAAATAAATAAAGCAAAAAAAATTAAGAAAATAAAAAAGCCCGCCTACTGGGCCAAAGCGGCCTGCATACGACTAGAAACACAACCTTTTGTTGGGCCAGGATGCAGGCCCGCAAAGGCCCAGTAGGCCCACAAGGAAGCACAGAACAGGTAGGCCCAGTAGGCCTGCTTAGGAGAGGAGCTCGAGAGAGCTACCGCTCTGGGGCTTATAAACCAGTGCGGTCGCCCCTCAACTAGCGAGGTGGGACTAAACTTGCTGCACCGCACCGCGCCAGCGCACCCCCTTTAGTATCGGGTGGTGACTGCAACCGGTACTACAGAGAGGGTCATTAGTACTAGTTGGAGCCACCACCCGGTACTAAAGATGGGGCGATTCCCGCCACTTAGCCTGGCAAAAACAGACCTTTAGTACCGGTTGGTGGCTCCAATAGGTACTAAAGGTCCATCCTATATATACAACACTTGAAAAAAATTCGGTTTCCCTCTGTTTCTTCCCTCCATCGATGAGACACGCTGCCTGCCCCGATCGACGCCGTCGTCGCCCCAGCCGTCGCCGCCCCTGTCAATGTCGCCGCCCCCGTTGACGTCGCCGCCCCGGCCGTCCCCGTCCCCGTCGTCCCCGTCGCCGCGCCCCGCCCCGTCGCCGCGCC
>NC_041389.1:537177931-537182271 GCF_002162155.2 Triticum dicoccoides
CCTGCCGTCGCTGCCCCGCCCCGTCGTCGCCGCCCCGTCGTATCCTCGCTGGTGAGCTCACCCCGTCCGCCATGTCCACACACACACACACACACACACACTACACACACACACACACACATTAATTTGTTTGTTATAAATTTTAGTTATAGATTTTTTTCGGTTTTTTAGTTATAGAAATGTTAGAAATTTTTCTGTTTTTTAGTTATAGAAATACTGGAAATGTTAGTTATATTGAAATGTTATAAATTTTTTCTGTTTTTTAGTGATAGAAATATTTATAGAAATGTTAGCAATTTTTCTGTTTTTTAGTTATATGAATATTAGAAATGTTATAGAAATGTTAGTTATATAATCAGAAATGTTAGAAATTTTAGAATCAGTTTTACTTAGATGAATTAGATTAATGTTATATAGAGTTTTAGTTATCACAATCCAATCATTTAAAAAATGTTACTTTTTGCGGGCATATAGTTTTTGTTCTCGACGATCTGCCCGGCCTGCATCCTCGTCGTCGACCCGTTCGCGACGACGTCCTGCTTCAGAGGACCCATGTCCGGGAATGGGATCCGCCGGGCTGGCACTGGGAGGTGCTACCTGGAGGGGCGCGCCGCTTGGTGAGGAACCCGGCCTCGGGTCCCGTCATCGACCCTGATCTCCTTTGGTGGCGTTCGCCTGGGCCACATTCGGTGCAAAGGGAGCCGGCACCGCCGGAGGTGGTGCGTCGCCGTGTCAGGGAGGAGGACGAGCACGTCCATCGCTACATGGCTGCTATGGACGTCATTTTCTCCAATACTTGGCAGGTTCTTTGGGCAGATGACCGGAGATATGATCCTGTGAAGGAATCAAAATTATCTAAGGAACGGTCGATAAAAACAAGGCCAATGCCGCAAAAAAGACGCAGTTCCATAGGCTGGGTCCAGGTGGCTACGCGGTGGGAATGCCTAAGTGGGATAAGTCTGAGCAAGAGATGGAGGATGCAGGGGTCACTCCGGTTACTATGAGCTGGCCCCCCAGGTGCAGAACTTGGTTCTATGCGCATGGGGGGGCGTTGGACCCGAAGATAGGCATGGTTTTGTAGAAGGCAATTCTAAAAGGAGCCGAACAAAAGATACTTGAAGCAATAGAAGAAGCTCGAACGGGGGTGTTCACGCCCAACAGAGAGAACGACGAGCTTACGCGCGCCCTGGGAAATCCTGAACACCCGGGAAGAACACGAGGCAAGGGCGTTATTCCCTGGTATGAGGGCTTTTCGGAATGGAACGAGGACTACAGGTCCCGTGCAAGAAAGAAGATGGAGGAGGAGAAGAAGAGGAAGCAGGACGCGGAATGCCATCAAGGCCTAGAAGCAAGGCAGGCAGACTTGGCACTCAAATTCCAGCAGCAGTAGATCGACTCACTTAGCCAGGAAAGGGGGTCTCAGCAGCGGCAGCAGCAAGCGGATGATCGTCCATCATTGTATAGCACCGTCCCATCCATGCCGAGAAGCAGCGTTGGTTCTGCCCCAGGCGACACACTGCTGGAAACATACCCTGTGGATAACATCATAGAGAACACTAACTGTGAGATACACTCCAAAATGAAGAACATATCCATGAAGGTGGCGGACGGTGTTGCTTTTACAATTACCCCCGAAGCAACCTTCCATTGCACCCCGATTTCAGAGGGCTATGCTCGTGTATTGGTTGATAAAGTGGTGGACCCATATTCGGGGCTGCAGCTTGACATTCCTGGAGGTGAAGACGAGCGCACACTAGGAGAGGCCATACATTATATCATCCTATGGAGAAAGGATTGCATCATCTTTCGAAGTCCACCGACACCGCGTCGTCTGCCGACTCCTCAAAGTCCGCCGCCGAGTCAGCAGACTCCTGCTCCTCCAAGTCCACGAACGCGTGAGCCGACTCCTCCTCGAAGTCCGACACCTCCTCCAAGTCCCCGAACGCGTGAGCAGACTCCTTCTTCAAGTTCGGCACAGCGTCAGGTCACTCCTACGGTTTCAAGCCCGACACCGTGTCAGGCCACACCTCCTGCTTCAAGTCCGGCACAGCGTCAGGCCACTCCTCCTGCTCCAACTCAGCCACGTCAACCGTCTCCGCCGTCTCAGCAATCGCATAAGAGACACACCGCAGCTATGGTGCGTAGCGGTACGAGTCGAGGTAGTTCAGGAAGTACAGGCGGAGACAAGCGATATAAATATGGTCCAAGCCTCGCTCCTCTTCCTCAGAGGCCTTACAACATGACCGAGGAGCAAAACACAGCCATAGTGCAGGCCCAAGTGGATGCCCATTTTGCACCGAAACCGGTACCGCCGCCAAGGGAGAAAGTGCCTGAGGAAAAGATTGACCACTTCATTCGTATGGCTAGAGCACCAGCTCCCAAGCCCGTTGATTCAGACTATGAGCGCCAAGTCAGGAAGTCACATCGAGCACGACTACAGAAGGAAGCGAGCTCGTGCTCGACCCAACAAGCAGCGAGCAAAAAATGCGGGAAAACCGTTCCCCAGCTGGGAGAACAGGCGCGCAATCGATCCCCCCGCTTGTTGTGCCAACAACACGTGAGAGGAGTACGTGCGCCCAATATTATTGTGGGTAAACCGCTAGCGTTCCCCAGCTGGGCGATGTGGTAATAACTGAGGAGCATATAATGCAGGCTGAAATGCTCAAGATCTCTGTTGGACAACTCCTCGAAATCGAGCCCATGTCTCCGCTTAGAGAATTGGAAATAAAACGGAAATATGTCCGGGGCCAACATTTGGTCGAGCCAGACAAGGTCAAGAACCTCCCAACGAGAATGTATGAATTGCATCAATGGTACATGAACATTACTGAGATTTCCAATCGAGAGTCCCTCATGGTGAATGTCAAGGAGGATCATTACTTCCATGAGAAAGCTCTGTCTGTTGAGTGTTCAGAACTATTTCAGTTATGCAATCAAGACACACTCGACATTTCTTTCTGTAATTTTTGATCAATCATTACATGTAATTATCCTTACTATATATTCTTTTCTGTGGTATTATATGCAGGACGAAGATGTATGAAATGAAAAAATCTGGACGCTATGGCATTGGGTTCATTGACCCAAATACCATTGATGAGTACACATGGAATCTTTCAACTTGTCGAGATAGTTTAGAGGAAAGCATGCTAGAGTTCTTCAAGCGTCTCAATACAAGTGAAGATATACTACTTCCTTACAACTTCCTGTGAGTCACACTGTCTTATACTACAAATTTTGTTTTTGCTTACTAGCTAGCTAGATGTTAATAATTAAGTGTATAGGGTTTACGGTAGTTGATTAGTGTTATGCACATGCCCGCTTAATTAAGACATGCAAACGTGTGCGCATGTAGTTTCCACTGGATCTTGTTAGACATTAAAGTTGACAAAGGAATAGCTGAAGTACTAGACTCACTACTGAAAGAAGAAAAAGACTACACCATCGTGAAGGGGATAGTCAACAGGTAATTTCAATCATTATTAACTATATCTCGGCATATTTAGTTCGTCATTTCCTGATATGAACTATTTAATAACCCTTTTATTAATTTTCTTTGCCGGCGGGCAGGGTTTGGGCAAAGTTCATCAAGGTGATTCCAGGCAAATGGGCAAAAAAGTTGTTTTGGTATCGACCAAAGGTAATTAATTAAGTAGTACTAGCTAGCTAGCTAGCTAGCTATCATCTCTTTAATTCTTGTTTCAATATCATTAATTAATTATCATGCTTGATTAATCATTATCTGATTCAATTCCATTCTCGTAAAGGCCCTGAAGCAGGCGCCAGGGAATGATCTGTGTGCATCCTATGTTTGCGAGAACATTCGCATGATGGCGTTCGAAAGGAGCAGATCTCAAAGACAGGACTGGGTACGGTTGTCAGAACACTATTCACACCATTATCGATATCTAGTCACACAACTAATACACATGCATATTGATCTCCTTCTTAACAGTTCAGAGAGGTGCGGGAGCAGCTCCTACCAGCGGAGCGCATACTAGCACTTCGAGAGGAAATAGCGGGATTTTTTCTCGACCAGGTCATAGATCCCAAAGGAGAATACTATTACCCGCTACCGCCCCCATGAACCACTTGCCATCGTGCTCCGAAGGCACCAAGGCAACATGTAGGAGGAATTGTATATGTATATACATGTGTATGTGTGAATAATTAATAGTGTTGGTTGTGAGACATTCAATGATATGTATTTATATATATGGGGTTCTACATACAAGAAAATCTATTTATATATACGCATAACGTGTACAATTTGTAGTATCGTAAAATACCAGCAAACAAAAAAGAATTAAATGGAAAACGCAAAATTAATGGAAAATAAA
>NC_041389.1:537182686-537195586 GCF_002162155.2 Triticum dicoccoides
GTTACCAACCGGTACTAATGGTCTACCAGCACCTGGGCCTGGCCCGTGCCACGTGGTGGTACTTTAGCGTCGGTTTGTGAGGAACCGGTACTAAAGGGGGGGGGGCTTTAGTCCCCACTCTTTAGTGCTGGTTGCCGAACCGACACTAAAGGCCGTTACGAACCGGTGCTAAGACCCGGTTCTGCACTAGTGGAGGGAGGGATGTGGAGGGAAGAGGAGGGATGAGGGAGGGAGGAGGGAGGAGCTACCTCAGTGGAGGAGGAGCAGGAGTGGCGGCGGCGGCGGGCGACACCGGTGGCCGGGCAACAAGCGTGGGAAGGGCCGGTGTGGGGGACAGAGTGGAGCGGGAGAGTAACGGGCGGCCACACGGAGGAGATAAAATGGCCTTAGCAGCAATGCATGTTAGGGAACAATGCTACTGCTAAGGGCAGCAGTAGCGCTGAGTAATAGCCCCACACTGCTGCTAAGTTGGGCCCAATTGATAGCACAGTACACCCATAATGGTAGCGTGGTGTCGTAGGCCCATGCTACTGCTATAAGTTTAGAAGTAGCGGGGGTACCTAGGCCACGCTACTGCTATGGATAGCTCCGGTAGGTGAGGTGGGGACCACTTAGCAGTAGCATTGGGTGACCGGCCCGCGCTATTTCTGTAGACTTACCTGTAGCGCTGGATAATACCCAGCGCTACTGCTAAGTGACAATAGCGGTGGCCTAGTACTACTCGCTACTGTTAAGATTCTACCACCTATGAGGTATTTCCAAGAAGTGACACCATCTATGCCAGCCACTATGCACATATTGCAAGATCGTGAATCCTCCAGACGTTGTCGGCGTGCCGGTCCCAACTCGCTGCGGCCACCATAGCAGCACCGCAACGTGTGGAACTGTCGCCTAGCTCTACGCAGCCAAGCCAGTGCTAGATGGACGTCGTCGGATTGCATCAGAGCAAGATCCACCACCTCCTACTGTTCGGGCATGCATGCAAAATTATACTTCCTTTGTTCTTAAATATAAGTCTTTGTAGAGATTTCACTGCGGACCACATACGGATGTATATAGATGCATTTTAGAGTATGAGTTCATTTATTTTGCTCCTTATGTGGTCCATAGTGGAATCGCTCCAAATACTTGTACTCCCCCGTTCCCAAATATTTGTCTTTCTACAAGTTTCAAATGAACTACTACATACAGATATATGTAGACATATTTTAGAATATAGATTCACTCATTTTGCTTCCTATGTAGTTGTTGAAATCTCTAGAAAGACAAATATTTGGAAACAGAGGATGTATTTACGAACGGAGGAGTATGCTTGTTCAATCGTATTGTTTGCAATATTAAATGAGTTTTATAACTGCAAGGAACATTGATTTCTAATTCTTTTGTGATATGACAATTTATAAAAAAATGGTGCAAACCCAAAGCACCGTGAACTTGTTAAAATTTGAAGGATGCTAGTTTCTATGCAGAAAACTGAGAGCTTTAAATCAACCGTGCAAGTTTTGGAATAATCAAGGTTTTATAAGATGCGCAAAGAGTTGCCTCTTTTTAACATGTTGGGATCAAGAAAGCTATATTTTCCAGCTCACGAACCAAAAGAGTTCGGTTTACGTCTTCATTGTCTTAACTGTGACTCCTCATGTGAAACTGGTATCTATATTCAGAGCATGAGTACGTAGCAACATCTCAATGTTCCTATTGCGGAGAGGCAGAAACACGTGAAGTGCTAGCTTGAGAGGTATCATGCACGTTATGAAAATTAATTGTTGGCAACCACCATTAGTTTTGTCCTTCGATCAGATCTCCACACTTTGTGGCCAGCTACAAACATGCCATCCCTATAAGTCCGTCCAAGGCATGTAGGAGTGGCCCAATTCTCATTTTCCTACAGAGGGGTTAACCCAAATTGATTAAAGGCTGGAGGCGAAAGTCAATAGATAGTAAACAACATCACAAGTCTCTTGCTCACAGTTAGCAACTCTACTAATTTGCTCGAGCTAGCTAAATGCCTCCTCCTAACCTTCAACGCTAATCATTATCTACATGATGATCGAGCACGTACGGCCGCCACACGTAGAGCAGGTGGGCATGCTATGGGCTTAGGAGGTGTCAGGATTAGGGTTTGTGCCAAATCTTTCCTTCACACAATAGTTGTACAACGATGACAATGCTGTGTGTGGTAGTGCATCTGGCTTGCCATGTCAACGGGCAAGCTAGGACGTACGCCATCGGTTCTGCCATGTTAGTATACATGCGTGTTTGCGAATCTCGTGATGGAAAACGCACCGTGTTATGATGGTGTTGGCTGTCTGGTACAGCTCGGCGTACATGCTTCAATGGCCCATCCGTCGGATCTGTGGGTTGGCCAATAGTACATGGCCAGCCGGGTGGAGCATCAGCGTCGGCGACGCTCATGGGACGTGTCAGCGATAACGGCGAGTCTACTAGGCAGGCTTTACCGGGCTGAAGCCTACCTTTCAAAAATCCAGTCGATTTTGTACTGCTAGACTACTACTACTTGGCTAGTACTCCAACCATCTATATTAACTTGTACAGCACGATCAGTTCACATCGAACAATCAGCTCCACACGGCCTCACGCATCTAGGCGCCCACCCAAACAACTTGCATAAAAACCATCAATATGAAATTTAGAGGTAGGGATGCAGGCGAACGCGTCCACCTGGCCTGAAATAAGCTATTTGTTACTGCCTTAAAAAGTAAGCTAATGCAAAAACTAATCTCGCGGACGTGTCCACCTGCATCCCTATTTAGAGGGGTAAAAACGCTCTCTATCAAGTTTGTCACATCTACATAATTTTCGCACGGGGGAGAAAGTGTCGTCCCCGTTCCCGTCCTCATCCCCACGGCATTGCCAGGGTGCGGACTTGGACTTCGCCGACACTGTCCTCGTCAACATTCCTGCATACCTCAACAAGACGAACGAGCAATGTCCAAGCTCATCACCACACATCAAGGAACAACAACATCTTCGACAGTTCAGCGTGGGTGGATGCTACCCTCGAAGCTGAGTGACGTTGTCGTTGTCCTTTGACTCTCACTCGGACCAGGGGAGGGGGGTTCCAAAAATATACTCCATTTTCTTCCTATATTCGCCATTGTCAGCGATATGTATGACCAGAATGTTGTTCTCGACACAGAAGATGTGAGGCTCGACGGATCCTTCGACGAGTAGGTGAGGGAGCTTGTGCTTGTCGCCAGCCTCTGGTGCGCCTGCCCCGATGCTGGCAAGTGGCAACGTGCAAGTAATGAGTTTCCTCCTCCCCAAAGATGCAGAGCTGCGGGGTGCATGGGTTAGCCCATTGATTATTTTGGGTGGGTCTCACATGCAGCTTTTTGCACAGACCATATGACCACCCATCCTATCTGCCAAGCTTGTTTATTTTAACTTTCAAATTTGGATCTATTGTATCTTTTGATCCAAAAGCTCAATTTATGTTTCATTTCCATATATGTGTTTCTTGCAGCGAGGGCTTTCAAACAAGACCACTGTTGAATGTGTTTTGACATGTTTTAAAAACTTCACAAGGATCAAATCACCAAGTTTTACATACTGAAACTTTAAACACAAAACCGTAAGCGTTAAGCCCTAAAACAAATGAAACATGGTAAACAGTTAATATGATTAGTATTATGTTTTAACATTACTTGTGTTTGTTTGCTCCTGCCAACTTGTCATCGCTCTACGCAAGATAACTTGACATATTAGTGCTAGTTGGATGCCAAAATTATATTTCCCGTGTTAGGATTTCTCAAGGACAAACAAATAAGATGTTACCATTGATTTCCAGAGGTATACAACATACCATAGCTAACTTTGTATGATGTTGTTTGTATAATAGAAAACATAATAATACATACTTCAATCCAAAATGAGTTTGCACGTGTTCAGATGTATGAATATACAAGGTATGAGAATATAACATTTCATTAGTAGTTAGAAGGGCGACTCATGCACTTGAAAGTCCGGTACATAGCTGAAAACACATACCCACTAGCACAAACCTATAGTTGAGCATCTAGTAAGCTCAAGCCACCAAACAAGTTCAAATATAGCAAGATGCAATGGTTAATAGCCAAATATAGACTCGTCGGGTATTTTGTACTCAATGTGTATGGACTAGTGTACTTGCTGCTTAATTTACTTAGGATTGCATGGTAGGAGACCGGAGACATACATGTGTAGCACATGCATACATGTTTGGCTTTACAAAAGTTGTGCATGCTAGTTCGCCTGTGTCACGTGTTTGGCTTTACAAAAGTTGTGCATGCTAGTCCCCCTGTGTCACGTGTGATAGAGAGAATACATGTAGAACAGAGCTCGGGGAGACAACATGTTGCTTGAATCCGAGTGGATCAAAAAGTCTTAGGAACATTGTACCTGTAGGAAGTCCCGCACATTCTTGTGGACCTGAGTTTTATGATAAATGCAAACCATCTGACCAGAGGATTGTTGATGAGGGATACTCGAAAAATTAATTGATGGCAGCCAGCATAAGTTGGTTGTCTTTCAGTTAGACATTCACACTTTCTAGTCAGCATTCTAAATGTAGCCTCCATAAGTCCCCCTCCATGGCATGTAGGAGACGAGGGACTAGTATTATGTCCGACAACCACATTTCTTTTTGCAAATTCAGGAATAGTTGGACACGGGAAGGAATAGAAACTAAACAACAATTCACACACAAAGGTTTCCTTTGCTCTAGCTAGCTATCTACTCGCTAGTCTCAGCATTGTTTCTTGCATAGTTACATCGATTTCGCCCATGGCACATAACACCAAAAAATATTAGTGAGATGGAGAACAAAAGCACCAACAAACATTGCACAGTATGAGCTTGGTAGGTGTCGGGAGTAGTATGGCCGTGCCAGGATATCGCACAAAATAAATATGGTTTCAGAATTGAACTATTGGAACGATTGGCTATTGTACTATTTCACCTTACTTTCACAATCTTGATATTCTTTGTGTAAGTAATGCAACATCTTGATTTTTAATACTTATGTGAAATACATGCTACAATTTTGAAAATCATCAAATGAAAGATCTCATATGAAGGGAAGTTCCATGTGACTTACTTACAAAAGGTGGGTAGGTAATTAAAGTGCATCAGGGACCTCGACAGGCGTAAAAGGGGCCTCAGAACGCTATTAGCTTATTTAAAGTTTGCCTTTGCGTATGGACACACCTGGCTAACGAACGATGCTGCAACCACAACACTCCATGTTGATCTCAAGAGTTTATAAATGAATATTTTTACACTCTATCTCTACTTGCATTAGCTTGTTTCGCTCGGATGTCTTCAACGCATGTGGGATCATGAGGTGCAGTTATGGACCAGCTTGCTGCATCTTAAGAGAATAACGGCAAGGCATTTTCTCCTGCCTTTGCCTGACCACGTCATAGGTCTTCTGACTCACATCTAACACTCTCTTCACAATAGTGTCAAAAAACAGTCTTTTCAAAATGGTTAATATAGTATCTCTTTTCTTAGATACATCCCTACACTGGAATGAGAGGCTGCAGTAACTTATGTGTCTGGCTGGCACAAGGCATCATCACCATATCTGAGTCATGAACAACTTGGCATGATATTAGCGCGATGATCTAGATGCAACCAACTAGGATTATAAAGCATTTTTTGTTCTTTACTAATTAACAACTACTAGCAGTTGGTTAGTTTTTTCTTCTCAAAAAGAAGCGTAACCACTAGCCTCTACATAGGTTGATGCACACAATCCTACCATGAACCCTATCATCATATAACATAATCCACCCGTCTAGCTACAAGTTACTGAAAAAGCAAAAATGCGCCATTCCTAGACAAAGCCTTACAAAAGGGATCACCATGCATGCGCCGATGTTGACGAGTCCAATCCAAGATTGAACTTGAGGTGTTCATCCCCAAAGCCAAGCTTCAAGCCAACTCCTTTAAAAAGGGCATGTATGTTGCCTGATCTACACATAGTGGGGAGATCATCTATTTTTACATGGAGTTCGCACATACTCATTGGCGACCGTCAGTACCAACAACCTCGATATAGGCTGACGATCCCAATGATCAAAGAGCTCAAGGAGTGGCAGTGGTACGGTACTGGAAAATCCTTAGTCGGGCCAAGAAGGCTAGGTTAAAGCTGACCTCACAAAGTTTTCAGTTATGCCCCCCTCAATCTTTGCTATTTGTTGCTACGTTGGGCGGGCCACGACCAGGTTTTTCCCAACATAGCCCTGCCCCTGAGCATGTGCCCGTTGGAGAAAGCGATGGAAGCATGCCCGTACAACCACGCTTACCGTCACTCCTGCACCTCCTTCTCCACCGATGGGAGCAGGGAGAACATTGGTCATTCGAATACAACCAGAGCTTGCCGTCGTTACATCCTTCTTGTAAACCTGTCGATTACATCCCTAGGAGTGCCATCTCAATGTCGACCACCACGACCCTCACGGGTTGGATCGGGCCCCTAGGTAGAAGCTTTCCACGCCACCAAATTTTGCATGAGCCCATGTAAAGGCAACACGAACAATACCAACACACGCCGGCACCATCTATGCCAACTACTATGCACACAATTGCAAGACCATGAATCCAGCAGATGTTGTCGGCATGCCAAGGTCGTGCCTCTCCAACTGCAACATGCCTTCCGTGAACACAACCATTCCCAGCTCGCCGCGGCCACCATGGCAGCACCGCGACACATCACACCCTCGCCTAGCTCTTTGCAGCCAAGCCGGTGCTAAATGCACGCCGTTGCACTGGATCGGAGCCATAATCTGTCACCTCCTACTGCTCGGCCATGCATGTTAAATTGTGTGCTTGTTTTGTCAACATTTGTGTTGTTTGCAATATTAAATGAGTTTTATAAATGCAAGGAACAATGATTTCTATTTCTTTTGTGGTATGACAATTTCTAAAAAATGTTGCAAATCCAAAGCACGGTGAACTTATTAAAATTTGAAGGATGCCAGTATTTATGGAGAAAACTAAGAGCCTTAAATCAACCGTGCAAGTTTTGGAATCATCAAGGTTTTATAAGATACGGAAAGGGTTGCCTCTTTTTAACATGTTGGCAACAAGTAGGCTATATTTTCCACCTCAGGAACCAAAAGAGTTTGGTTTATGTCTTCAATGTCTTAACTGTGACTCCTCATGTGAAACTGGAACCTATATTCAGAACATGAGTACATAGCAACATCTCAAATTTCCTATTACGGAAGCAGAAACATGTGAAGCGCTAGCTTGAGAGGTATCATGCATGTTCTGAAAATAAATTGTTGGCAATCACTGATGACCAACAAGTATAGGGGATCTATCGTAGTCCTTTCGATAAGTAAGAGTGTCGAACCCAACGAGGAGCAGAAGGAAATGACAAGCGGTTTTCGGTAAGGTATTCTCTGCAAGCACAGAAATTGTAGGTAATAGATAGTTTTATGATAAGATAATTTGTAACGGGTAACAAGCAATGAAAGTAAATAAATTGCAGCAAGGTGGCCCAATCCTTTTGTAGCAAAGGACAAAACTGGACAATTTCTTATAATGAGAAAAGCGCTTCCGAGGACACATGGGAATTATCGTCAAGCTAGTTTTCATCACGCTCATATGATTCGCGTTTGGTACTTTGATAATTGATATGTGGGTGGACTAGTGCTTGGGTACTGCCCTTTCTTGTACAAGCATCCCACTTATGATTAACCCCTGTTGCAAGCATCCGCAACTACAAAAGAATTATTAAGGTAAACCTAACCATAGCATGAAACTAGTGGATCCAAATCAGCCCCTTACGAAGCAACGCATAAACTAGGGTTTAAACTTCTGTCACTCTAGCAACCCATCATCTACTTATTACTACCCAATGCCTTCCTCTAGGCCCAAATAATGGTTAAGTGTCATGTAGTCGACGTTCACATAACACCACTAGAGGAGATACAACATACATATCATTAAAATATCCAATGAATACAAAATTCACATGACTACTAATAGCAAGACTTCACCCATGTCCTCAGGAACAAACGTAACTACTCACAAAGCATATTCATGATCGTGATCAGAGGAGTATTAATATGCATTAAGGATCTGAACATATGATCTTCCACCAAGTAAACCAATTAGCATCAACTACAAGGAGTAATCAACACTACTAGCAACCCACAGGTACCAATTTGTGGTTTTGATACAAGATTGGATACAAGAGATGAACTAGGGTTTTGAGAGGAGATGGTGCTAGTGAAGATGTTGATGGAGATTGACCCCCTCCCGATGAGAGGATCGTTGGTGATGACAATGGTGATGATTTCCCTCTCCCGAAGGGAAGTTTCCCCGGCAGAACAGCTCCGCCGGAGCCTTAGATTTGTTCCGCCAAGGTTCCGCCATGTGGCAGCGGAGTTTCGTCCCGTAAGCCTGCTTATGATTTTTTTTCTAGGGTAAATGCCTTCATATAGCAGAAGATGGGCACCGGAGGGCCATAAGGGGCCCAGGAGACAGGGGCGCCCCTCTACTAGGCGCCCCCCCCTACTAGGCGCGCCCCAACCCTCCTGGCCAGGATGTGGGCCCCCTTTGGTATTTTCGTCGCTCAATAATTCTTTTTATTTCCAAAAGTGACTTTCGTGGAGTTTCAGGATTTTTGGAGTTGTGCAGAATAAGTTTCCAATATTTGCTCATTTTCCAGCCAGAATTCCAGCTGCCGTCAGTCTCCCTCTTCATGATAAACCTTGTAAAATAAGAGAGAATAGCCATAAGTATTGTGACATAACGTATAATAACAGCCCATAATGCAATAAATATCGATATAAAAGCATGATGCAAAATGGACGTATCAAATCCCCCAAGCTTAGACCTCGCTTGTCCTCAAGCGGAAGCCGATATCGAAAAATATGTCCACATGTTTAGAGATAGAGGTGTCGATAAAAATAAAATATGGACATGAGGGCATCATGATCATTCTTATAACAGAAGCATATATAGATTTTGTCAGATGATTTCTTATGCTCAAGTAACAATCTATTCACAATGTCAAGTATGGTTCAGAAACTTCGTTGAGAACTAGCAAACTATAATCTCAGTCATTGAAGCAATTGCAATTTATCATAACATCAGAAAGAGTCAAGAATAGAGCTTTTCAGCAAGTCCACATACTCAACTATCATATAGTCTTCTACAATTGCTAACACTCACCCAATACTTATGGTTATGGAGTTTTAATCAGACACTGAGAAAGATAGGGTCTTATAGTTTCGCCTCGCAACGTATTCACCTCTGGGTGATGTCAACAATAATAGTTCATGCTAACTTACATCCAATTGGATATATATATCAGGATCTTTCCAACATGAGGTGCTTGCCAAAGAATAAAATGAAAAAAAAGGAAAGCTGAAGATCACCTTGACTCTTGCATAAAGTAAAAGACATAAAGTAAAAGATAGGCCCTCCGCAGAGGGAAGTAGAGGTTGTCATGTGCTTTTAGGGTTGGATGCACAAAATCTTAATGCAAAAGAACATCACTTTATATTGCCACTTGTGATATGAACCTTTATTATGCAGTCCGTCGCTTTTATTACTTCCATATCACACGATCGTATAAAGCATATTTTCTCCGCACTAATAAGTCATACATAATTAGAGAGCAATTTATATTGCTTGCAACATGAGAACTTACTTGAAGGATCTTACTCAATCCATAGGTAGTTATGGTGGACTCTCATGGCAAAACTGGGTTTAAGGATATTTGGAAGCACAAGTAGTATCTCTACTTGGTGCAAGGAATTTGCCTAGCATGAGGGGGAAAGGCAAGCTCATCACGTTGGACGATCCATGACAATTTACTTTAACTGAGATGTGATAAAACATAACCCATTACGTTGTCTTCCTTGTCCAACATCAACTCTTTAGCATGTCATACTTAATGAGTGCTCTCAATCATAAAAGATGTCCAAGATAGTATATCTATATGTGAGAACCTCTCTTTTTTTATTACTTCCTATTAATTGCAACGATGACCAAAACTAGGTTTTTCAACTCTCAACAACTTTTATGCCTCATACTCTTTATATGTGAAGTCGTTACTATCCATAAGATCAATATGAACTCTTTTATTCTTTTTCTTCTTTCTATTTTCTCAAGATCATAGCAAGATAGCAAAGCCCTTGACTCAATACTAATCTTTATTATAGAAGGATCACAAAGCAAAACTCAAAACTAATTCATATCAAAACTTCAATCTACTAGATCAAGATATTAATAAAAGGATTGAACTAAGAAAAACGGTAAAGATAGGAGTGTGATGGTGATACGATACCGGGGCACCTCCCCCAAGCTTGGCAGTTGCCAAAGGGAGTGCCCATACCCATGTGATTATGTCCTTGGAGTATGTAAAGAAGGAGTTGTTGATGATGTAGGCTTGTTGTCCATCTTCCAAGGCATAGGCTCACCATCATAGAAGGATGATCGAGTCTCCGGGATCCTCAAATCTACAGCCAAACTCATCCTCTTGAATCTATATTCATATTCATAGTTTTGGTTTTGCCGGTCATAGATCTGGGCTTGGAGGTGCTCGATTTTCTCTTGAAGCTTGAAGATGGTCTTCCCAATGTTCTTGGCATCCAGCTTGTGGTTGTTGGTGAACTCCGCGATCATCATCTGGTTGGCATTGAGTCCACGCTCCACCATCCCTTGGCACTTGAAAACTTGTTGCTCCATAGCTTTGAGCTTTGTCTCCAGGCTTCCGGTACGCCTTGGTCCCTCCACATCGCGGATGTGAAGCACCCCCTCACGCATCTCAATGGTATGAGGGTGCTGCAGCACCTCCGCAAGATAGGGGTTGATAACCCTCTCAAAAAACTTGTCCTTGGGAGCGCTTGGAGACGTCATGGTGCTCTAGATCTGTCAGAAAAATAGCTCGAAACGAAAACAATTTTTTTGCGTGATACGGTAGTCAAAACCTTCAGGGGATTATATAATGAATTTTTACCGACAAAGAGAAGTATTGTGCAAGAAAACAAAGTCCGGGAGGCACACGGGGTGCCCACGAGACAGGGCGGCGCACCTAGTAGGGGGGGGGGGCGCCCTCCACCCTCGTGGAGGCCTCTTGTCCTTCCCGGATTACTTCTTGCTTTCGAAGATTTTTAAATATTCCAAAATGGAGAAAAATTGCCATTAGAATTGTTTTGGAGTCGGTTTACTTACTGTACCACATACCTATTCCTTTTCGGAGTCTGAAACGTTCTTGAAAGTGTCCCTTATGTATTCCTCCGGGGTTACGGTTTCAATAATATTAGTTTCAACATTTATAGGATTACCTAAGATATAATGTTTGATTCTTTGACTGTTCACCACCCTCGTACTTGTGCCTTCAAAGTTGTTGATTTTTGTGGCACCGGAACGATAGACCTCCTCAATAACGTAAGGACCTTCCCACTTAGAGATAAGTTTTCCTGCAAAAAATTTTAAACGAGAGTTGAATAGCAACACATAATCACCTATGTTAAACTCACACTTTTGTATTCTTTTGTCATGCCATCTTTTAACTTTTTCTTTGAACAGCTTGGCATTCTCGTAGGCCTGGGTTCTCCATTCATCAGGTGAGCTAATATCAAATAACCTCTTCTCACCGGCAAGTTTGAAATCATAGTTGAGCTCTTTAATAGCCCAATATGCTTTATGTTCAAGTTCAAGAGGTAAGTTACATGCTTTTCCATAAACCATCTTATATGGAGACATACCCATAGGATTTTTATATGCACTTCTATAGGCCCATAATGCATCATCAAGTTTCTTGGACCAATTCTTTCTAGATCTATTAACAGTCTTTTGTAAAATTAATTTGAGCTCTCTATTGCTCAACTCTACTTGACCACTAGACTGTGGGTGATAAGGAGATGCAATTCTATAATTAACATCATACTTAGCAAGCATTTTACGAAAAGCACCATGAATAAAATGTGAACCACCATCAGTAATAAGATATCTAGGGACTCCAAACCTCAGAAAAATAACTTCTTTAAGCATCTTAATAGAGGTGTTATGATCAACACTACTAGTTGGAATAGCTTCTACCCACTTAGTAATGTAATCAACAGCAACTAAAATATGTGTATACCCATTAGAGGCAGGAAAAGGTCCCATATAATCAAAGCCCCAAACATCAAATGGTTCAATAACAAGAGAATAATTCATAGGCATTTCTTGACGTCTACTAATAATACCAATTCTTTGACATTCATCACAAGACAAGACAAACTTACGAGCATCTTTGAAGAGAGTAGGCCAATAAAACCGGATTGCAATACCTTATGTGCAGTTCTATCTCCAGCGTGGTGTCCTGCATATGGTTCAGAGTGACACTTGCGTAGGATCTGTTCCTGTTCATGCTCAGGTACACAATGTCTAATTACACCATCTACTCCCACTACTAGAAAAACCTCTACTAATGGCGCACCTATTATGGCCATTAATGGCGCATCTGTGGTGCGCCACTAACAGCACGCCATTAGTAATTTTTACTAATGGCGCACCAGTGGTGCGCCATTAGTATCTGGTATACTAATGGCGCACCATTGGTGCGCCATTAGTATAGGCCACGGTGCGCCATTAGTATGCCTCCCAGGGGCCAGGTGCTTTGGATACTAATGGCGCACCACAACTAGATGCGCCATTAGTAACCGCGGCATACTAATGACGCACTTTCCTGTGATGCGCCATTAGTGATGCGTCATTTAGAATCTAGATCTGGATCGTGATTTTTTGCCCATTTTTTTGCTCGTTTTTTTTTGCTTGTTTTTTGGCACGACAATATTCTCAAATTTTGTTCCTGTTGTTTTTGGATCTTGTTGCCATGGTCTTTTGCCGGAGAGGAGGGAGGAGGAGCTCACCGGAGAGGAGGAGGAG
>NC_041389.1:537195992-537232027 GCF_002162155.2 Triticum dicoccoides
GGGAGGGGAGGAGGGAGGAGGTAGGAGGAGGTCGCCGCAGAGGAGGAGAGAAGGGAAGATGAAATGAAGAGAGGAGGAGAGGACCAGCCATATATACGGCATACTAATGGCGCACCGCGGGCAGGTGCGCCATTAGTAAATTTTTTTATTTTTTTATTTATTTTGAATTTTGAGGGCGGGAAGATACTAATGGCGCACCACGGTCAGGTGCGCCATTAGTAATTTTTTTTATTTTTTTGATTTATTTTGAATTTTGAAGGCGGGAAGATACTAATGGCGCACCATGGTCAGGTGCGCCATTAGTAATTTTTTTTTATTTTTTGACTTATTCTGAATTTTGAAGGAGGGAAGATACTAATGGCGCACCATGGGCAGGTGCGCCATTAGTAAGTTTGAATTTTTTTGATTTTTTTTGCCTCTCTAGATCTTAAAAGCCCCGTATCTTTTTTTCTGTTAGGTTTTTGAGGATTTCTCTAATTTGGATGTAACTTTTCGAGTAGATGATTTTTCATATAAAAAACTTTTTCATCCGAGTTAGTATGCAAAAGTTATGCCCATTTTTACAAATTCTCGCGAGATTTTGCAAATGAAGTCAAAATTCATATTTGGAAATTTTCCCAACAACTAGGCCACATATGACATGGGAAACTTATTTTCTTTTATTTTTTGACATTTTTATCATTTTATTTTATTTTTTTTAAAACGGAAAAGGCGATCCACTGGGGGGGGGGTGCATTCGGTGGAAGTGGTGGCCAAGGTTACTAATGGCGCACCATGCCACGATGCGCCATTAGTATGTTTGGACAGGCGCACTAGTTCAAAAAAAAAATTTGGTACTAATGGCGCACCGTAGGCAGGGTGCGCCATTAGTAGTTTCAACACTAATGGCGCATCAGAAGGTGGTGCGCCATTAGTATATACTAATGGCGCACCACATGTCTGGTGCGCCATTAGTGCCATTTCCATCTATAGCCCTTTTCCTAGTAGTGTCCTTTATAAAGGTGTTGGTCATCCCAGAAGTAATGTCTTAAATCATAAAAGAACTTTTTCTTTTGCTGGTATGTGAAACTAGGTGGTATAAATTTAGCAACAATGTAATTAGCATAATCAGCAAACCATGGAGCAGTACGAGAAGCATTAATGACCACTAATTGTTCATCAGGAAAGCTATCATCAATAGGTAGTGGGTCATCGAGAACATTCTCTAATCTAGACAAGTTGTCTGCAACGGGGTTCTCATCTCCCTTTCTATAAATAATATGGAAATCAAATTCTTGGAGCAAGAGAACCCATCTAATAAGTCTAGGTTTAGCATCTTTCTTTTCCATAATATATTTAATAGCAGCATGATCAGTGTGAATAGTAACTTTAGAATCAACAATATAAGGTCTGAACTTATCACAAGCAAATACAACTGCTAAGAATTCTTTTTTAGTAGTAGCATAATTTCTTTGGGTAGTATCAAGAGTTTTACTAGCATACTGGATAACATTTCATTTCTTATCAACTCTTTTCCCTAGAATAGCACCTACAGCATAATCACTAGCATCACACATAGTTTCAAAGGGTAAATTCCAATCAGGTGGCTGAACAATAGGTGCAATGATCAAAGCTTTCTTAAGTATTTCAAATGCTTCTACACAATCATCATCAAAGACAAAAGGAATATATTTTTGCAATAAATTAGTCAGAGGCCTAGAGATTTTAGGAAAGTCCTTAATGGACCTCCTATAAAAACCTGCATGACCAAGGAAACTTCTTATACCTTTTATGTCCTTGGGACATGGCATCTTTTCAATAGCATCAACTTTAGCTTTATCAACTTCAATACCTCTTTCAGAAATTTTATGCCCAAGACAATGCCTTCAGTAACCATAAAATGACACTTTTCCCATTTCAAGACGAGACTAGTGTCTTCACATCTCTGCAAAACTCGATCAAGGTTGCTCAAGCAATCATCAAAAGAGGATCCATAAACGGAGAAATCATCCATGAATACCTCACAAATCTTTTCACAAAAGTCAAAGAATATAGCCATCATACATCTTTGAAAGGTAGCAGGTGCATTAGATAAACCAAAAGGCATATGTCTATAAGCAAAAGTACCGAAAGGGCAAGTACAAGTAGTTTTTGATTGATCCTCCGCTGACACAGGTATTTGAGAGAAACCAGAATAACCATCTAGAAATCAGAAATGTGTATATTTGGATAGTCTTTCTAGCATCTGATCAATAAAAGGTAAAGGGTAATGATCATTCTTAGTAGCTTTATTTAATTTACAGAAATCAATTACCATCCTATAACCTGTAATAATTCATTGCAGGATCAATTCATCTTTATCATTAGGAACAACAGTAATACCTCCCTTCTTAGGGACGCAATGGACATGACTTACCCAATCACTATCAACAACGGGATATATTATACCTGCCTCAAGGAGCTTTAGTATCTCCTTTCTTACCACTTCTTTCATCTTAGGACTTAACCATCGTTGAGGATCTCTAACTGGTTTGGCATCTTTCTCCAATTTTATTTTGTGTTGGCATAGAGTGGGACTAATGCCCTTAAGATCATCCAGAGTATATTCAATAGCAGCACGGTGCTTCTTAAAAGTTTCAATAATCTTTCCTCTTCTTATTCTGAAAGGTTAGCACTAATAATAATAGGATATATCTTCTTTTCATCAAGATAAGCATATTTAAGATTTTCAGGTAAAGGTTTGAGCTCAAACACGGGATCACCCTTCGGTGGAGAGGGATCCCCTAGGATTTCAACAGGTAAGTTGTGTTTTAGAATAGGACCCTGTTGAAGGAATACTTCATCTATTTCCCTTCTTTCATTCATAAACATATCATTTTCATGGTCTAGCAAATATTGTTCTAATGGATCAGTAGGAGGCATGGCAATAGAAGGAAGACCAATAATTTCATCCTTACTAGGCAATTCTTTGTCAAGGGGTCGTCTACGGAACTTAGCAAAATTAAACTCATGTTTCTTATCCCCCAAGACAATTGTAACAACATCCTTTTCACAATCAATCTTAGCATTAACAATATTCAAGAAGGGTCTACCAAATATAATGGGACAAAATTCATCTTGTGGGGAACCAAGAACAATAAAATCAGTAGGATATTTAACTTTCCCACACAAGACTTCAACATCTCTAACAATCCCATCTGGTGCAATAGTATCTCTATTGGCAAGCTTAATAGTAACATCAATACCTTCTATTTCAGCGGGTGCGATATCATGCATAATTTCTTTACATAAGGAATGAGGTATTGCACTAGCACTAGCACCCATATCACATAATCCATGATAACAACGATCTCCTATTTTAACAGAAATAATAGGCATGCCTACAACAGGTCTATGTATCTTAGCATCTGGCCTAGCAACATTAGCAGTTTCACCACAGAAGTAAATAACATGCCCATCCATATTATCATCCAAGAGATCTTTAACCATAGCAATACTAGGTTCAACATTAATTTGCTCAGGAGGTGTATATGTTCTAGTATTACTCTTACGAACCATAGTTGAATTTTAGCATGATCCTTTATCCTAACAGGAAAAGGAGGTTTCTCAACATAAGTAGTAGGAACAATAGGATCATTATAGGTGATAGTCTTTTCTTCAACTGTAATAGGTGCAACTACTTTTACTTCAGTGGGAGGATTATAATTAAACCACTTCTCCTTAGGGAGATCAATGTGAGTAGCAAAAGATTCACAGAAAGAAGCTACTATCTCAGAGTCCAGTCCATATTTAGCGCTAAATCCACGAAAAGCATCGGTATCCATCAAAGATTTAACACAATCAAACTTAGGTGTCATTCCTGACTCCTTACCATCGTCGGAACCCCAATCTTCAGAGTTGCGTTTAATTCATTCCAATAAATCCCACTTGAATTCGGTAGTCTTCATCATATAAGAACCAGCACAGGAAGTATCGAGCATGGTGCGATCATTGAGAGAAAGCCGAGCATAAATTTTTTGAATAATCATTTCTCTTGAGAGCTCAGGATTGGGGCATGAATATAACATTGACTTAAGCCTCCCCCTAGCTTGAGCAATGCTTTCTCATTCATGAGGCCAGAAATTATATATGTAATTACAATCATGATGAACAAGATGCATAGGATAGAACTTGTGGTGAAATTCCAACTTCAGTCGTTTATAGTTCCATGATCCTGTGTCATCACATAGCCTATACCATGTGATGCTGAGCTGAACTAAAGTGAAGTGAAGCTGCGGGTGATGATGGACTGATCCCATGCTATTCAGGCGCCTGACAACGCTGGCTCCGACGGTGATGAGTCTGACGGTGGCTCAGATGTTTCTCTTCCTGATCCTTCAAGGTCCCCCGTTCCTGACATCGTCCAAAGGCCGTTGGCGCTCTCCCATCTGACAGTGCGGGCTTTGCGTGTCGCCTATGGCAACAACCTTCAAAGATAAAGGGAAGACCTTCCTCTTAAAAACATCATCGGGAATACCTGCAAGCTTAAATAATCCACAAACTGCATCCACAAAGATAAGGTATAAATCGGAATGCTGTTCCATCTCCTGCAAAAGGCTAGCAGTTTCTCTATCATACCCGAAGGAATCTTAAAGTAAAAAATTTCAGTAGGTTTAGTAGGTTGAGGAGCAACTCTTTTCTCTACTGGTCGGGGCGAAGATGCCCCGAACAAGCCCCTCAAAGGATTAGTTTCTATAGTAACAAGTGACAGAAAATTTCAGCACACTATATAAATGTTTCCTTACGAAGTTCCACTCACCAAAGGCGCTTCACTCCCCGGCAACGGTGCTTGAAAAGAGTCTTGATGACCAACAAGTATAGGGGATCTATCGTAGTCCTTTCGATAAGTAAGAGTGTCGAACCCAACGAGGAGCAGAAGGAAATGACAAGCGGTTTTCAGTAAGGTATTCTCTTCAAGCACTGAAATTGTAGGTAACAAATAGTTTTGTGATAAGATAATTTGTAACAGGTTACAAGCAATGAAAGTAAATGAAGTGCAGCAAGGTGGCCTAATCCTTTTTGTAGCAAAGGACAAGCCTGGATAATTTCTTATAATGAGAAAAGCGCTCCCGAGGACACACGGTAATTATCGTCAAGCTAATTTTCATCACGCTCATATGATTCGCGTTCGGTACTTTGATAATTTGATATGTGGGTGGACCGGTGCTTGGGTACTGCCCTTTCTTGGACAAGCATTCGCAACTACAAAAGAAGTATTAAGGTAAACCTAACCATAGCATGAAACTAGTGGATCCAAATCAGCCCCTTACGAAGAACCACATAAACTAGGGATTAAGCTTCTGTCACTCTAACAACCCATCATCTACTTATTACTTCCCAATGCCTTCCTCTAGGCCCAAATAATGGTGAAGTGTCATGTAGTCGACGTTCACATAACACCACTAGAGGAGAGACAACATACATCTCATCAAAATATCGAACGAATACCAAATTCACATGACTACTAATAGCAAGACTTCACCCATGTCCTCAAGAACAAACGTAACTAATCACAAAGCATATTCATGTTCATGATCAGAGGAGTATTAATATGCATTAAAGATCTGAACATATGATCTTCCACCAAGTAAATCGATTAGCATCAACTGCAAGGAGTAATCAACACTACTAGCAACCAACAGGTACCAATTTGTGGTTTTGATACAAGATTGGATACAAGAGATGAACTAGGGTTTTGAGAGGAGATGGTGCTGGTGAAGATGTTGATGGATATTGAACCCCTCCCGATGAGAGGATCGTTGGTGATGACGATGGTGATGATTTCCCCCTCCCGGAGGGAAGTTTCCCTGGCAGAACAGCTCCACCGGAGCTCTAGATTGGTTCCGCCAAGGGTCCGCCTCGTGGCGGCGGAGTTTCGTCCCGTAAGCTTGCTTATGATTTTTTTTCCAGGGTAAAAGCCTTCATATAGCAGAAGATGGGCACCGGAGGGCCACCAGGGGGGCCAGGAGACAGGGGCGCGCCCAGTAGGGGGGGCGCCCCCACCCTCCTGGCCAGGGTGTGGGCCCCCTCTGGTATTTTCTTCGCTCAATAATTCTTATTAATTCCAAAAGTGACTTCCATTGAGTTTCTGGATTTTTGGAGCTATGTAGAACAGGTTTCCATTATTTGCTCCTTTTCTAGCCATAAGTATTGTCACATAACGTATAATAATAGACCATAATGCAATAAATATCGATATAAAAGCATGATGCAAAATGGACGTATCAATCATCATTAGGTTTGTCCTTCAATGAGATCTCCACACTTTGTGGCCAGCTACAAACATGCCATCCTTATAAGTCCGTCCAAGGCATGTAGGAATGGCTCAATTTTCATTTTCCTATAGAGGGGTTGACTCAAATTGATTAACGACTAGAGGCGAAAATGAATCGATAGTAAACAACATCATAAGTCTCTCACTCACAGTTACCAACTTTACTAATTTGCTCCAGCTAGCTAAATGCCTCCTCCTAAACATAAACACTAATGGTTGTGTACATTTTTTCCAACCGGGCTCACACCCCTTTCCATTAATTTTGCAATCAACGGAAATACATCAGTCTGTTAGCAAATTTTTGTTCCGAACCATCCACATGCTAAAGATATCTAGACCGAAATGAGACTAACTGCAAGCAAAAGGAGACTGAAAGGGGGGAGCGAGTTGGCGCATCATTAGGAAACCCACCACAGGATGACCCTGGAACGGATCAACTGCCATGGGGCGAAAACCTGATGACACTAACAAGACACTGCCCAACTAAAAGGTCCCAAGGATGAAACTACAAGTACACCTCGACAACTAGGCAAAATGCTACCAGGAAGAACTAATAGAGCGGGCATCAAACCCCAATGGAAATAGGACTAAAGAGACACCAACAATGATCCCAGCTAGCCAATCTAGATCCCATCCCTATATCCCAAGAGAAGTCTGCCAAGAGGGAAGGCTCTGCCCGCTAGAGCAGCAGCCGCATGAGCCAACCTCTTCACTCCAGCCTAAAACTTCACCTTGTCTTCATCTGTAAGAAAACCTGCACAATACAACATAAACGAGCGGGCAGTGAAAATAGCCTCCAGTGGAGTACGAGCAACATATTTATCAAAGGTAACTCTGTTGCAAAGACACCAAATTCTCCAACATATGGCAGCAATAATCATCATATAGAAATGTTTCCCTCCTGGAAAGAACTTATAGAGCTAAGCCCAACTTTGCCAAAGTGATCGAGGACAGCAAGAAGTTCCAACTGTCATTCCCAGCACGCCCCAAACCGTACGAGCAAGTGGGCAAGTAAAGAACCAGTGGTTCGCTGTTTCTACATTTGTACAAACGGAGCATATAGGGTTTCCAGGCCACTTCCTATTGCGCATATTATCCTGCGTAAGCACATCATTTTGAAATAGCTGCCATAAGAAGATTTTAATTTTTAGCAGGATAGGCGCTTTCCACACCCATTTATAGTTAGGGGTAGATAAGTTTCTTTCCAACCATTCATATATCGACTTAGTAGTAAATTTTCCTTTACTACTAAGTTCCCAGCAAATAGAATCTGAAAAATCATTCAGTGACAGCTTTTTAGCCTCTGTGACCATCCAAGCCCACTGATCACCCAATACACCAATCAATCTGCGTCTGAAGCCAAGTTCATAGTTGTTCGTTACCCAGGATGCAATAGTGCTCTCTTGATCTTGGCAAATACGAAACAAGTCAGGGAAATGATCACACAAAGGAGTATTCTCTAACCAAGGGTCATGCCAGACCCTAGTCAGGTTTCCACTATTAATGATAATTTTCCTACCAGCCATATATGAGTCTTTGACTTTCATGATAGCTTTCTAGCAAGGAGAATCAGAGGAACGACCCCGTATATTAGCTACTGTCTTATTTTTGAAGTATCTTGACTTTACTATATGCTACCATAACCCATCACTCGTTTCTTGATTTTTCGAGTTTCCACCACCATTTAACGAGCACGGCAATATTCTGTTTATGAAGATCTTTGATATCCAGCCCCCCAATTTTCTTAGATCGACATACTCTCGCCCATTTAACCATATGGTATCCATGTTTCTTGTTTTTCCTCCTCCAAAAGAATCATCTACGATGTTTATCCATCCTATCAATAAAGGTTTTATTGAAAAGGAACATCGACATAAGGAAAGGTGGAATCCCGTCAAGGCTGGAACCCAATAATGTGAGTCTGGCCCCGGAGGATGCCGCATAGGCAATCTAGGAATCAATTTGTTTGATCGCATTCTTAAGAGTGGAGTATGTTATTGGAACTCCAAGATATTTCATAGGTAAGGTGCCCACTTGGCAGCCAAACATGTTAGCATAAACTAAATCAATATCATTATCTCCTCCAATAACAAAAACTCGCTCTTCTCAAAATTGATTTTGAATCCTGACATGAGTTCAAAAAGATAAAGCAAGAGTTTGACATTGATGGCTTTGTCAATATCATGTTGAAAACAAAGCACAATATCGTCAGCCTATTGAAGGATGCCAACCCCATCCTCAATAAGATCAGCAGCCAACCCTTTAACAAGACCATTTTTTTGAGCCGTAAGCACCATCTTAGTCAGGCATTCGGCTGCAAGATTAAGTAGGAAAGGGGAGTGAGGATCTGCCTGCCTCACCCCTTTAGCACTTTGTATGTAAGGACCAACCTCATCATTGATCTTGACACTTACCGTGCCATTTTTAAGAATTTGAGAAACCCACCCACACCACCTGGGACTAAACCTACGTTTCACATGGAAATCGAGCAAAAACTCCCAATTAACTTTGTCATAAGCTTTCTCGAAAACAAGTTTAAGGATCACCCCAACTTGTTTTTTGATGTGAGTATAATGCAATACCTCATGTAAAGACAATATGTCATCAACTATATGCCTCCCTGCTACGTCTTGAGCTTGCGTTGGTTTTCCTTGAAGAGGAAAGGGTGATGCAGCAATAGTAGCGTAAGTATTTCCCTCAGTTTTTGAGAACCAAGGTATCAATCCAGTAGGAGGCTCCTCAAAAGTCCCACGCACCTACATAAACAAACAAAGAACTCGCAACCAATGCAATAAAGGGGTTGTCAATCCCTTCACGTCCACTTGCAAAAGTGAGATCTGATAGAGATAATATGATAAGATAAATATTTTTTTGGTATTTTATAATATAGTGTTGGGGAACGTAGAAGAAATTCAAAATTTTCCTACGTGTCACCAAGATCTATCTATGGAGAGACTAGCAATGAAGGGAAGGAGAGTGCATCTACATACCCTTGTAGATCGCTAAGCGGAAGCGTTCAAGAGAACGGGGTTGAAGGAGTCGTACTCGTCGTGATCCAAATCACCGGAGATCCTAGTGCCGAACGGAAGGCACCTCCGCGTTCAACACACGTACAGCCCGATGACGTCTCCCATGCCTTGATCCAGCAAGGAGAGAGGGAGAGGTTGAGGAAGAATCCACCCAGCAGCAGCACAACGGCGTGGTGGTGATGAAGGAGCGTGGCAATCCTGTAGGGCTTCGCCAAGCACCGCGGGAGAGGAGAAGGGAGAGAGGTAGGGCTTTGCCAGGGAGAGGTCGAACTCTTGTGTTGGCAGCCCCAAAACCCTCAAGTATATATAGGGGGAGAGGGGTGGCTGCGCCCCCACCTAAGGTTCCACCCCCTAAGGGCGGCGGCCAGCCCAAACCCATCTAGGGTGCGGCCAAGGGGGGGGAGAGGGGAAACTTGCCACCCAAGTTAGGTGGGTGCGCCCCCTTCCCCAAACCCTAGGCGCATTGGGCCCTTGTGGGGGGCGCACCAGCCCACCTGGGGCGGGTACCCTCCCACACTTGGCCCATGCAGCCCTCCGGGGATGGTGGCCCCACTTGGTGGACCCCGGGGACCCTCCCGGTGGTCCCGGTACGTTACCGATAAAACCCGAAACTTTTCCAGTGACCAAAACAGGACTTCCCATATATAAATCTTCACCTCCGGACCATTCCGGAACTCCTCGTGACATCCGGGATCTCATCCGGGACTCCGAACAACATTCGGTAACCCTAGCGTCATCGAACCTTAAGTGTGTAGACCCTACGGGCTCGGGAGACATGTAGACATGACCGAGACGTTCTCCGGTCAATAACCAACAGCGGGATCTGGATACCCATGTTGGCTCCCACATGTTCCACGATGATATCATCGGATGAACCATGATGTCAAGGCTCAATCAATCCGTATACAACTCCCTTTGTCTGGCGGTATTGTACTTGCCTGAGATTCGATCGTCGGTATGTTGATACCTTGTCCAATCTCGTTACCGGCAAGTCTCTTTACTCATTCCGTAACACATCATCCCACGATCAACTATTTGATCACACTGTGCACATTGTGATGATGTCCTACCGAGTGGGCCCAGAGATACCTCTCCGTCACACGGAGTGACAAATCCCAGTCTCGATTCGTGCCAACCCAACAGACACTTTTGGAGATACCTGTAGTGCACCTTTATAGCCACCCAGTTACGTTGTGACGTTTGGTGCACCCAAATCATTCCTACGGTATCCGGGAGTTTCACAATCTCATGGTCTAAGGAAATGATACTTGACATTAGAAAAGCTTTAGCATACGAACTAAACGATCTTTGTGCTAGGCTTAGGATTGGGTCTTGTCCATCACATCATTCTCCTAATGATGTGATCCCATTATCAACGACATCCAATGTCCATGGTCAGGAAACCGTAACCATCTATTGATCAACGAGCTAATTATCTAGAGGCTTACTAGGGACATGGTGTTGTCTATGTATCCACACATGTATCTGAGTTTCCTATCAATACAATTATGGCATGGATAATAAACGATTATCATGAACAAGGAAATATAATAATAACTAATTTATTATTGCCTCTAGGGCATATTTCCAACAGTCTCCCACTTGCACTAGAGTCAATAATCTAGTTCACATCGCCATGTGATTAACACTCACAGGTCACATCACCATGTGACCAACATCCAAAGAGTTTACTAGTGTCATTAAACTAGTTCACATCATCATGTGATTAAGACTCAATGAGTTCTGTGGTTTGATCATGTTTTGCTTGTGAGAGAGGTTTTAGTCAACGGGTCTGCAACATTCAGATCCGTATGTACTTCGGAAATCTCTAGGTCATATTGTAAATGCTGCTTCCACGCTCCACTTGGAGCTATTCCAAATGGTCGCTCCACTATACATATCCGGTTTGATACTCAGAGTCATTCGGATAGGTGTTAAAGCTTGCATCATCGTCACCCTTTACGCCGAACTCTTTATCACTTCCATAATTGTAAGTGCATCTAGTGCCCCTTAGTGATTTTGGTGTATTGAAGACTTATAGGTTAAGTAACTGATGCGTTTGTGAGTGTACACAGGTCTATAAGTCTATGAGGAGTTTGATATTTACAGAGAAAGTCGACCCCTAAAAATGAAGTTCTTAAACTGAAGACTTTGAAAGTGAAGAAATTGGTGTGACCATGAAGACTTGATATTCATTCGAGGAATATGAAGCGTGAAGACTTTTGTTTTCGTAGTTTCATTTTCTCTTTCTTGAGTCATAGGAAACACCGTACTGTTAAAGGGGGTCGAGGAAATACTAAGGAAAAATTTCCATGTGATGCTCAACTCAAAATCCTACACCTACCAATCCCTTCGAGTGAAGCCATTGGAAATCTCATACAGTTCAGTCAAATTCATCGGTGACAGAGACGCAGTTCTTCTGTTCACTGAGGACTTTGCTCTGACTGAGGAGTTAGGAATTCGCCAGTGCGAATTGCCTACACAGTGAGGAACATGATAGCCCTGAGGACTTTGAGAGTCAAATTTCCGACCGTTGCTGTGCTGCGCGCCGGCGGACCAAAATATCTTATCCACCTAACGGTCATATCATTGAAGGGCATTTATGTCTTATCATGTCGGGCTGCTCCCTAGGCTATAAATAGCCGCCCCCTACAACCACTAGTTGGTTGGCTGCTCCGAGAGAACTTGACACTTGCCATTTGAGAGCAACCCATCCTCCGAGGACTTTGAGCGAAAATCATCAAGTGAGGAAAACCCAAAACCAAACCCACAAAACCCCAAGTGATTGAGCATCACTGAAGAAATTGATCCTGCGTGGATCCGACGCTTGTTACCTTTTGAAGACTGTGCTTCTTCCAGACGGTTAGGCGTCAAGGTCTAGAGCATCCAAGAGGAATTGTGGATCGCCGAGTGACCAAGTCTGTGAAGGTTTGGAAGTCACCTGAAGACTTACCACGAGTGATTGGACGAGGACTGCGTGGTCTTAGTTCAAGGAGAATACGGTGAGGACTGGGTGTCCTGAGTTGCGGCTCAGAGACTGGGTGTCCGGGACTGTGTGTCCTCGAGTTTAAATACTCAGCCGCTCCAACCAGACGTACAACTGAGACAGCAGTTGGAACTGGTTTACCAAATCATTGTCTTCACCAACTGACTGGTTCTATTTCCTCAACTCATCCATTTCCTCATTCTGTGTTGCATATTGTTCATATATGTGCTTGAAGACTTTGACTGAAGACTTTCACAAATTCCTCAGTTCAATTTCTTCAGTCTGTTTGTCTTCATCTTGTTATCCTGTGTTTACGCTTTCCATACTCTGTTCTTAGTCTTCATTTCATCATGCTGACTATGTGTATATTCCGCTGCTAGTAGTTCTTCGCTAAGGAATTTCCTCACCGACAAATTCCTCAGTGAAGAATTTCATAAAAATCGCCTATTCACCCCCCTCTAGTCGATATAACGCACTTTCAATTGGTATCAGAGCAAGGTACTCCCTTGTTCTGTGTGATTTTGGTTTAACCACCTGGAGTTCTAGTTATGTCGACCGCAGGTATGATCAAGGTCTCGGCTGGGTGTCCTACCTTTGATGGAACAGACTACCCCTACTGGAAGAACAAGATGCGAATGCATCTTGAGGCAATTGATAATGATCTCTGGTATGTTGTGGAAAATGGTGTCCCCGCTGTCACTGAAACACTGACCGCTACCGATGTGAAGAGATTCAAACAACTCGACTCTCAAGCGAAGAATATCATCTGTGGCCATCTGAGCAAAGGATAGTATGGGAGAGTGAGTGCTTTGGAAACTGCTAAGCTTATCTGGGATAGGCTGTCCAAAGTAAATGAAGGAGTTTCAACTCAGCGTGACTCTCGAGTTGATGTTCTTCGGAATCTCTTCAACCGCTTCAAAAGACTCGACAACGAAAATGTCCAACAAACCTTTGATCGCCTTACTGACATCTCAAATGAGCTTCAAGCCCTCGGTGCCACTGACATCACTGATCATGAAGTTGTGAAGAAACTGCTGAGATCGCTTGATTCCTCATTTGATACTCTGGGACTGATGATACAAGAACGTGCTGACTACAAGTCGCTTGATCCTACTGATATCCTCGAAAGGCTTAACAACCACGAGTTCCAGCTTGCTGAAAAGAGAGATCTCTATGGCTCAAACTATGGCAAACCACGTGCCCTGAAGGCTAAGGCTGTGTCTGACTCTGACTGTGAGGATTCTGGTAGTAGCCTTGGTGATCCTGAAGAACTGAGCCAGGATCTAGCTCTCCTTGTGAAGAAATTCCAGAAGTTCACAAGACGTGGTCGTTTTGGAAAATCCTCAAGAGGAAATGATTCTTCATCCAGTGACTACAAGAGAAGACTTTGCCACAAATGCAAGAAGCCTGGTCACTATATTCAAGATTGTCCTCAGTGGGAAAAGGAAATGAAGAAGAAGAAATACAAGGACTACAGTTCTGATGATATGAAGAAGAAGAAGAAATCATCAAAATCTTCGTCTTCAAAACCATCAAAATCTTCATCTCACAAGAAGGGCAGCTCCAAGAAAGCTCGGGCATTCATTGGCAAGGAAATGTACTCTGAAGCTGAATCTGAGGAAAATGATGAAGAGGAGGAGTCTGAAGAATCTGAGTCTGGTGTGGCGAGTCTGGCCGTTGCTACTGCTTTCGTCAGCAAGTCCATCTTCAACACTGAAGAAACTGACTCCACCGACAAGCATACTGAAGATAATGATGGCTACGCTCCCACCTATTGCTTCATGGGAAAAGGAGCTAAGGTACTCAAATACAACTCCTCTGACTCTAGTGAAAATGAATCTGATGAGGATCTAAAGCCCAGCTACTCTAAACTTGCTAAAATTGCTGTGAAGCAACAACGGGCTCTTGAAAAGGTTCAAAACATGCTAGATAAAAGTGATGATATGTTGGGTGAAGAAATGGATCGCACTAAAGCTCTGACTGAAAATCTTCAGAGACTTCAGTCTAAGTATGATAACCTTCAAGGTCATCATAACTCTCTCTTGTCTGATCATGAGAAACTTTCTTATGAATTTCTTCAAGAAAAGCAAGACAATGAGAAGCTTTCTCTTGAAGCTATTCAAAGAAAGGCAGATCTTGAAAATCTAAGAGTATGTTATGAAGATCTTCAGAAGGAGCGCGATTCATTACTAGCTCAACAAATCAGTGCTTCTCAGGAAGAATTTGTTCCTCCATGCTTAAAGTGCATTGAACGTGAATCTGCAAATTCTTCACCTGAATGTTCAAATGCTTCAAATGTGACAAATTCTTCATCTGCCTCTGCTATCACTAATTCCTCATCTGAGGACTTTGCTAGTATCACTGACAATGCAGGGCTGAAGGAATTGTACATGACAGGCATGTACAAAAGCCTCAAAGGGCATCAGACACTTTGTGATGTGCTCAAAAAGCAGATCCTCAACAGAAACCCTAGGAAAGAGGGTATTGCCTTTGAGAGGAAACTCAATGCCGATGGAACATATTGGAAGCCTGAGCAGTATCCCAAAACCTCATGGGTTGCTGCAAAGGGACCTCCAGTTGATCCATCTAACTTGTCTGGCTTTACTTGTGAATCTCCTCATTCTTCTGATGAGTCATTTGACTCCAACTATAAACTGTTCAAAAATCAGAATGGTGAAGTATTTGCTAGATATGTTGGCACTAACTGCAGGAACGGTTCCCCTATGAAGAAAATCTGGGTTCCCAAAAGTTGTGTTGAAAGTCTTCAGGTGAATGTCCTAATGACACCACTTGTGAAGAACAGGAACCCCAGATCAAATTCCTCATATAGACCAAATTCTTCACGAGGATCAAATTCCTCAACTGGATCAAAGTCCTCATATGATTATCATGATGCTAACAAATCTGTCTCGCAGGGCAAAGCTAAGGGCTATGAATATGTGCATTATTCTACAAACCATTATGTTCATAAGTCCTCAAAGAATTACTCTGCCTATTCATATGCATACCCTAACCTCTCTCATGCTAAGCAAAATGGTTTGGCATCTTTGCCACCTTTCTCACATGGTGCTCGCAAGATGATGAACTCTTTGCCACCCCCCCAGATGTGGGTGGTGAAGAAAAAGAACTAATCCCTTCTGCAGGGTCAGGTCTCCAGACGTGCTCTAACGTCTGAAGAATTTGCTGGGGACCTGACAAAAATGCCTGAAAGGACGCAGGGAATCATGATGAAATGAACTTTCATTTCACACGTCCTCATACTGCTATAGCTATTTACTGCTTGATGAAATTCATCTGGTGAACTTGATATCATATTCTTCACTGATGAAGCATATGAGATTGTAAGTTATACTAATTCATCTGCAGGATGATCAACCCAAAACCACTGAATGGGTCCTCGATAGTGGATGTACAAATCACATGACTGGTGACAAGAATCTATTGATGGATGCTCCTTTATCACCGTCACCTCTCAAGCATATCATATTTGCTGACAAAGGCAAAAGTCAGGTATTGGGTCTTGGTAAGGTTGCTATCTCTAAGGATAAGCACATGGACAAAGTCATGCTTGTTGAGTCCTTAGGATACAATCTCATGTCAGTCTCAATGCTTTGTGATCTTGATATGGTTGTTGTCTTTGGCAAATATCGCTGTGTTGTGATTATGGAAGCTGACAATTCCAAAGTCTTCGAAGGCTTTAGGAGAGGAGATCTGTATATTGTTGATTTCTCTACAGGACCGCAACCAGCCATGTGTCTACTTGCAAAAGCTTCAGAAGGCTGGCTATGGCATCGATGACTTGGTCATGCAGGCATGAGGAATTTGAACACGCTTGCGAAGAAGAAGCATGTCATTGGCATTGAGAATGTCAAATTCCTCAAGGATCACTTATGCGGAGCATGTGAAGCCGGAAAAATGACCAAGGCCAAGCACCCAGCAAAGACTATCATGACCACTACCCGTCCATTCGAATTGCTTCACATGGACCTCTTCGGACCGAATCATTATTCAGCAGTCATTAATGATGCATCTCTATATGGTTTTGTCATTGTTGATGATTATTCTCGATACACATGGGTACACATTGTTACTTACAAACATGAAGTGCAAGAAGTCTTGAAACGATTTTCCTCGAGGGCTTCAACCAACTTTGGTGTGAAGATCAAGCATATCAGAAGTGACAATGGAACTGAGTTCAAGAATTCTTGTCTCGATGCTTATCTTGATGAACTTGGTATTACTCATGAATTATCTGCTCCCTATACTCCTCAGCAGAATGGCGTCGTGGAGCGCAAGAACAGAACTCTTATTGAGATGGCTTGCACTATGCTTGATGAATATAAAACGCCTCAGCGTTTTTGGATTGATGCAATTGATACTGCCTGCCACATCATCAACAGAGTGTATCTTCACAAATTCTTCAAGAAGACCGCCTATGAACTCCTCACTGACAAGAAACCCAATGTGAGTTATTTCAAAGTCTTTGGTGCTAAATGTTGGATTAGAGATCCTCACCACAATTCTAAATTTGCACCGAAAGCACATGAAGGTTTTATGCTTGGTTACGGAAAGGACTCGCACACCTACAGAGTCTTCAACATTGTTCTTCACAAGATTGTTGACACTGTAGATGTGTGGTTCGATGAAACTAATGGCTCGCAAAGAGAGCACCTACCTTCTGTGTTAGATGAACCAGCACCTGAGGATGCTATCAAGCTCAAGGCAACTGAGGATGTCATTCCTACTGAAGAATCTGCTGAAGAATTCATTCCTGTTCGTGAAGAACGTCGAGCTGATGCTCCTGAAGAACATAATGAAGAAAATGATGCTGAAGAAAATGCTGATCAAAATCCTCAGCGACAGCCAACTCATCCACACGTTGCAAAAGAAGTGCAAGTGGAGAAGATCATCGATGACATTAGCGCACCAGGTCCTCTCACCCGCTCAAAAGCCTCACACTTATCTAACTTTTGTGGGCACTATGCTTTTGTGTCTATCTCAGAGCCCACTAAGGTAGATGAAGCTTTTCTGGAGCCAGAGTGGATTCAGGCTATGCAAGAAGAATTACATCAGTTCGAGTTGAACAATGTCTAGGAATTGGTCAATCGCCCAGATCCTCGCAAGCATAATATCATTGGCACAAAGTGGATCTACCGCAACAAGCAAGATGAAAATGGCCTTGTCGTGAGGAATAAGGCACGACTAGTAGCTCAGGGCTACACACAGGTTGAAGGAATTGATTTCGATGAAACTTTTGCACCTGTTGCTAGACTTGAGGCTATTCGCATTTTACTTGCCTATGCTAACCATCATGATATCATCTTATATCAAATGGATGTGAAAAGTGCATTCCTCAATGGTAAGCTTGAGGAAGAAGTATATGTTGCTCAACCCCCAGTTTTTGAAGATCCCAAGAATCCTGACAAAGTCTTCAGACTCAATAAGGCTCTCTATGGCCTCAAGCAAGCCCCTCGGGCGTGGTATGACACACTGAAGGAATTCTTCGTGAAGAAAGGGTTCATACCCGGTTCACTCGACCCTACTCTATTTACTAAATCATATGATGGTGAACTGTTTGTGTGCCAAATATATGTTGATGATATTATCTTTGGCTGTACTAACCAACGATAAAGTGATGAATTTGCCTATATGATGAGTGAAGAATATCTAATGTCTATGATGGGAGAGTTGAAATTCTTCTTAGGTCTTCAAATTCGTCAGCAGCGCAATGGCATATTCATATCTCAGGAGAAATACCTCAAGGATGTACTGAGGAAATTCGGCATGCAAGATTGCGAAGGCGTCAAAATTCCTATGCCCACAAATGGCCATCTATGCACTGATGAAAATGGTATTAATTTCGATCACAAGGTATACCGCTCCATGATTGGTTCTTTATTGTACTTATGTGCATCTAGGCCAGATATAATGCTTAGTGTTTCAATGTGTGCCCGATTTCAAGCTGCACCGAAGGAATCACACCATAAGGCTGTGAAGCATATTCTTCGATATCTAGCTCACACACCAACACTAGGACTATGGTACCCCAAGGGCTCTGCTTTGGATCTCATTGGATATTCTGACTCTGACTATGCTGGTGATCGTGTGGACCGCAAGTCAACATCTGGCACTTGTCATTTCCTCGGACGATCTTTGGTCTGTTGGTCCTCGAAGAAATAGAACTGCGTATCACTGTCTACTGCTGAAGCTGAATACATTGTTGCTGGCTCATGCTGTGCTCAACTGCTTTGGATGAAGCAAACCCTCAAGGACTATGGCGTCAACGTGAAAAATGTGCCTCTCCTCTGCGACAATGAGAGTGCCATCAAGGTTGCTCATAACCCAGTTCAGCACTCAAAGACTAAGCACATCCAGATTCGTCATCATTTTCTCCGTGATCATGTGCTGAAGGGCGATATCTCCATCGAGCATGTGAAGACTGAAGAACAGCTAGCTGATATCTTCACCAAGCGCTTGGATCAGAAGAGATTTAGCAAGTTGCGGTGTGAGCTAAATATCTTAGAATCTTCGAATGTTCTTTGAAAAGGACACACATCCTAACCCTTATGCATAATTGATGACTTAGAGGTGCAACACATGAAGAAACGTTTTTCCTCAATCAATGAAGAATAACATTCTAAGTGTGAAGAAATGAATGAAGAATTTGATTCTCAGAACCCTACGACAATTGTACGCGGTGTCTGAAATCATCATTCTTATACTGTGGGCTACGCCACCACAAAAGTTGAAAATCTTCAGTTTGAGTTTTTTTTATTTTTGAAATTCCTCAGTTTTTCAAACTCTTCAACTTTGCAAAATCTTCAATGTTTCCGTCGTTTTTCTTCATTGGCTATATATATATATATGTGAGTTTATGTCCTCTACAGCATTCACTTATTGCTATTTCTTCAAGTTGCGATTTCTGCTAAGTGAATGTGATCGGACCCTTCCCCCTCTATGCTATACTCAATCCAATCTATTCACAAATTCTTTATGTGCGTTCTGATTGAGACTCGTTCAAAGTCTTCACTGGTCCTTGACAGCTGAAGAAATTGCGAACGAAACTTTTAAACAAATCTTATCCAAGTTTTCGGTTTTACTGCTCAAACCGTTCCGCATCCCACGATGTATTAGTTTAATCACCCACGATCTTACACGGTCTCATCTGCACAGTACGTGGGTGACACATGTCGCGTGATGGAGAATGGGCAGGGGCACGTTCATCCCAAAATCTTCGGGCGAACAGTTTTTCACTGTGGCTATAAATACCCCTCTACCCTCCTCACTTCATTTACTCCGCTCGATCGCTGTCTCTCGCTCGAGCTCTCCTCAAACCCTAGCGCCGCCGCTACTACATCGCCGCCGGTGAGGAAAAGCTTCACTGCCTCGACCTCATCATCGTCGTACTCGCGCCGGCCGCGGAAATCTTCACTCCGCCGCCGCCGTAGCCGTATCCAATGCCAAGTTAGGGCGTGGGAGATCTAACGTGACGAACTTCACTACAGTTCACTCCTGTTCGTCGTGTTCTTCAGTTCGGGTAACTAAAAGTTACTTTTATTACTCGCGTTGATTCTCAAATCTTTCTGAAAATCTTCAAAGGTGTTTTTGCTCTTCAAATCTTCACATATGAAAACCTCACACACTATATGCTCTTGATTTATCTCTCTAAGCACTCATTTCTTCAAGATTCCTCAATTGTGCGGATTTCCAAATCTGTACAACTCTGGAACCTAAGACGAAACGCTTAGTGAAATTCCTCAAGGCTCAACTGGTCAAATTCCTCAAAACTTGTTCCTTTTGGAAAATCTTCTGAGAACGCATATGACCTCTCCAAATTCCTCGCACCTACACTCTGTTCACAGGTACTCATGTCCGCTGCTGAATCACTAGGTTCTCATCAACTTAACTCATTTGCAGCGTTCCTCGAATAAAACCTGCATACTTCTTCAGAGTGCTCTATTGTTCAAATTCCTCACCTGAAGAAAATGGCAGAAGGAAAGAGACCACAGAAGGGAGGAAAGAAACCGGAAGTCATGACTGCCTTTGAGATTCCTGAGGAAATATACAAAGACTACTGCACACCTGATGAATCCAAGTTTACCAAGGAGACCAAAAATCAGCGCAAAGTGCGCATACAGAGGATAGAAAGAAGATGGGCACGAGAATGGAGGGAATACCGCTATGTCACTCCCAAGTACATGAGGAAATTCTCTTTAAACCCTCCATGCCCAAGAGCTCCACTGGCACCTGGCCAAGTCGCTGATCCCACTAGCATCAAGAGTGGTGAATGATCCAGGCGTCAAGCCAAATTGGCAAGACAGGCCAAGGAGGCAGTGAGGAAATTCAATGAGGATTCTGCTGCTGCTTCTGCTGAGCCCTCGGTCAAGCCGAGGAAATCAATGCCGAAGAAGCCTGCTGGCAAGCCAAGTGCTTCACCGTCAGCGCCCTCACAGCCCAGTTCCTCAGCCGCGCCCTCACGGCAAATTCCTCAGACTGCTGCTGCTCATTCAAAATCCTCAGCGGCTCCCTCCAAGTCCTCAACACCTGTGCATCTGGCTACTTGTCAAAGGACTCAGGGTTTCTCAATTGCTTCTGGTGTCTCAGCAAGTTCCTCAGCTGCACCAATGTCCTCAACAGGCCCCACTCTGCTAAAGACAAAGGTAACAGCTGGACGCGGTCCTCGGCCAAGTCCAAAGAAGAAACAGGTTGCATTCAATGTGCCTTCTGATGAAGAACTTGAAGAAATCATCAGAGACAGACTGACCAAGGCCGCTAGAGCCAAAAGAACAAGTGTGCCTCTGCTTTTGGATCCAAAGAAGATCCTTGACTTTATTGACCTATGGCATCAGGATCCAAACACTCCTATACCGGATCTGCCACTGACTCCTGGTCAAAGTCATATGCTTAACCATTTCATCGCTGAAGAGAAATGGAAATTTGAAAAGGTTCATGAATTGAAGAGAGCAAAAGTCAGAAAGGAGAAGCTTCTGAGGAAGAACTTAGTCAACTTGACTCCTGAAGAACTTCTCAAAGCTCAATCTGAAATCCAAGCCCACAGCAAGGATTTCGAAGCTTACAATGCTGATTGGCAAGGAGCCAAGGTGAGATTCGTCAATCTAACGAAGAAAATGTCAACTGTTGCAGCTCCATCGCAACAAGAAAATCCTCAGGCTGAAGACTCTGCTCAGCCTGCTGAAGAACATGCCAGCACTGCTGATGACTTTCAGCGTGCTGATGAGAACACAGGTTCCAGGGCTGATGACTCCATGCCAGCCGCTGAAGAAATTCCCAGGGCATCCACTAGTGGTGCGCCTGAAGAATTTGAAGGAAACAGGGCAACTGCACCAGTTGCGCCTGAAGAAACTGTACCACAATCCTCAGCTCCTCCTGCACCAACACCAACTCCAATTCTTCCTTCTGCCTATGAAGTGAAGAAGACAAAGGCTGCAGAACGAGCTGCAGTAAAGAAGAGGAAGGCATCAGCTGCGTCAAATTCTTCGGCTGCGAAGAAAATGAAGCCAATGACCAGCTCGATTGAAAATCCTATTGATGCCATTCCCATTTCCTCCATGTCGTCCAAGGAGATTGTTCCTTATGGAGAAGATTAGAAGATCCCAAGCGGATCTGATGAAGAAAATCAATCTGTTGCTACCTCAGAACAGCTTGATGAGGAAATTGAAGTGGAAGCTTTCCCTTCAACCCCAGTTGTTTCCTCACCCATGCCTCAGTTCACAGCTGAAGAGGCAGGTGTTAAGGAAATTGAAAAATAAGACGAAGACGTGGATATTGGGTGTACTACACCAGTGATGAACGATGACTTTTGGGAAAGTCAGCATCCCAATACTCCTCTCTTCACTCCGCTTCAACAAGTTCCTCTGTCCCCGGCTACAACTGTTCAAATGGGCTCTGAAGAAACTCATCCCACTTCATCTGTCAATGAAGAAATTCCAGCCACTAGCGCTGAAGAACCCACTGCTGATCCTCAAACTGCACAAGGAGAGGAACCAGAAATTCCTCAGCCTGAAGAACCTGAGATCGCGATTCCTGAGGTTGTGCTGCAAATCACAGATATTCCTCTGCCCAAGCCAAAGAATCCGTTCTCAAGCAAGCAAAAATTCAAGGCTGAAGACTTCTTTTCTGAGCACGTGTTCTTCATTGCTTATAATCCATATGACTCTGCTCGAATGAGGAAAAGACGCTTCTGGACTCCAACACAAGCAAACTTCTATTCCTCACTGCTATTTGACAAGGACAAGATCTTCGACCATGAGCATATTCCTCATGTGGATATGGAATCACTACCGTGCTTCGAGCCAGTACTCCGTGTTCTTCACGATGCAGGGCTGCTGAATTTCTGCACTGATATATGTGACTGGAATGAAGAACTCATTCTTCAGTTCTATGCCACCCTGCACATCACCGGAGATGCTGAAGATATCAACTCATGGGTATTGGATTGGATGACAGAGAATACTCACTACAAGGCACCAGCAACAGAATTGCTTCGTGTCCTTCCTCTTGATCCTCCCCATGAATCTGCACGTTGCATCTACAATGACCGCGAATTATCTGATCACTTTATGCAAGTGCTTATGAAGCCACTGAAGCCAGGTCAAGCCCCTCGAACCAAATTCCTCGTCAAGGATTTGCTGTATGTGCCTCGGACTGTTTATAGAATCTTGACGAAGACAATGAGTCCCATAAAAGGCCACGACTCAAATGAAGAAGATGTCGTAGGCATCATGAAGAACATGCTTTTCAATATCATTCATGGCGTTCCTGTCAACTTCCATGATTTCTTCATGAGGACTCTGGCAAATGTTGCAATGTCACCTTTTGAGCTGAAGCCATATGCGCCTTGGATCATGAGATTCATAAGGGCAAGATCTTCACTGAACTACAAGGCTGACACTCTGAATCATGGCAGCTACTTGCCGCCCATTGAAGTCCTCAAGCGACCAGTTTCATCATCTGATGATAAGGGCAAGGCAGCAGCTGTAATTGATGAAGGCACTCGTCCATTGGATGGTCAATTTCGCAAGGCTGAATCTTACTACACCAATGACGATTCTGCAACGCATGACACTGCCGCAAATACCTCAACCAAGCAACAGCCTCAAGCAACTGCACCCAGGGTGATGACTGATCATGAGTTACTCCTCAGTCTTCATCAGAAGGTTGAACGCAATCAGAAATGGGTGAAGCGCCAATTTGCTGCAATTCTTCACAACATGACCTCAAAGCATAATGCAGTGAAGAAAAACCAGTACTACCTTCATGAAACCCTCAACCGCACCTGGGCTGTTCTTAATCATGTATATTCCGCGAAAGAATTGAAGACTATGGGTCTTCAGGAAGCTTTTGACTGGTCTGCACCACCTCCGAAGAAATTCAAGAGAGTCAAAGTTCCTGATCTGGTGGCCAGCTCTTATTCTTCATCGCGTGAAACTGATGAATATGAAGATTTGGACGACACTGCGGCAGGCCCTACTTCAACAAACAACCCCGACAACGCTGGCGCTCCTCCATCAACTTGAATATCTTCAGGGGCGTTAGTCCTCCATTTCGATCCTTTTGGTCATTTGATGACAAAGGGGGAGAAATCTGAGTTAATCTTCAAGCGGGTTTATACTATGGGCATTTTCTTTAAGTTACAACTCTCGTTCTTTCGAAACTTTTATTGGATCGAGTTGTAATCTTAAGTCCGATGGTGCCCTGGCATTTTTGAACGGTGCATTGTGCTGACCTTGCACTGTGCTCTGATACTTTTGATGTGTTACTCTGCATGCTTATTCCTCGTTAATATCATTGCACGCATGCTGAAACTCATCAGGCACCATATTTCATCATGCATTTCAAATTCTTCATATTACATATCAAATGCGTGTATGATTAGAAGATATAGGGGGAGATCTCCATGATTAAATTCTTCAAATGTGCATTGCCTCAAAAGCAAATTCCTCATTATGCACACATCCAGGGGGAGTTCTTCTATATCTTGCAATCAAATTCTTCAATATTAGTATTTACACTTCATATGTTTATCCCCGTTGAAAACTTAACCTATGTTGTCATCAACCACCAAAAAGGGGGAGATTGTAAGTGCATCTAGTGCCCCTTAGTGATTTTGGTGTATTGAAGACTTATAGGTTAAGTAACTGATGCGTTTGTGAGTGTACACAGGTCTATAAGTCTATGAGGAGTTTGATATTTACAGAGAAAGTCGACCCCTAAAAATGAAGTTCTTAAACTGAAGACTTTGAAAGTGAAGAAATTGGTGTGACCATGAAGACTTGATATTCATTCGAGGAATATGAAGCGTGAAGACTTTTGTTTTCGTAATTTCACTTTCTCTTTCTTGAGTCATAGGAAACACCGTACTGTTAAAGGGGGTCGAGGAAATACTAAGGAAAAATTTCCATGTGATGCTCAACTCAAAATCCTACACCTAGCAATCCCTTCGAGTGAAGCCATTGGAAATCTCATACAGTTCAGTCAAATTCATCGGTGACAGAGACGCAGTTCTTCTGTTCACTGAGGACTTTGCTCTGACTGAGGAGTTAGGAATTCGCCAGTGCGAATTGCCTACACAGTGAGGAACATGATAGCCCTGAGGACTTTGAGAGTCAAATATCCGACCTTTGTTGTGCTGCGCGCCGGCGGACCAAAATATCTTATCCACCTAACGGTCATATCATTGAAGGGCATTTATGTCTTATCATGTCGGGCTGCTCCCTAGGCTATAAATACCCGCCCCCTACAACCACTAGTTGGTTGGCTGCACCAAGAGAACTTGACACTTGTCATTTGAGAGCAACCCATCCTCCGAGGACTTTGAGCGAAAATCATCAAGTGAGGAAAACCCAAAACCAAACCCACAAAACCCCAAGTGATTGAGCATCACTGAAGAAATTGATCCCGCGTGGATCCGACGCTTGTTACCTTTTGAAGACTGTGCTTCTTCCAGACGGTTAGGCGTCAAGGTCTAGAGCATCCAAGAGGAACTGTGGATCGCCAAGTGACCAAGTCTGTGAAGGTTTAGAAGTCACCTGAAGACTTACCACGAGTGATTGGACAAGGCCTGCGTGGTCTTAGTTCAAGGAGAATACGGTGAGGACTAGGTGTCCTGAGTTGCGGCTCAGAGACTGGGTGTCCGGGACTGTGTGTCCTCGAGTTTAAATACTCAGCCGCTCCAACCAGACGTACAACTGAGACAACAGTTGGAACTGGTTTACCAAATCATTGTCTTCACCAACTGACTGGTTCTATTTCCTCAACTCATCCATTTCCTCATTCTGTGTTGCATATTGTTCATATCTGTGCTTGAAGACTTTGACTGAAGACTTTCACAAATTCCTCAGTTCAATTTCTTCAGTCTGTTTGTCTTCATCTTGTTATCCTGTGTTTACGCTTTTCGTACTCTGTTCTTAGTCTTCATTTCATCATGCTGACTATGTGTGTATCCTGTTATGTTTACCTCTGAGTACATATTCCGCTGCTAGTAGTTGTTCGCTAAGGAATTTCCTCACCGACAAATTCCTCAGTGAAGAATTTCATAAAAATCGCCTATTCACCCCCCTCTAGTCGATATAACGCACTTTCAATAATCGAGAAACATATCCGTATTCCTCAAAGAATAATTTTGACCGCTATCTGGTGATCCACTCCTTGATCACCTTTGTACCCTCTTGCCAGACTGTGGCAAGGCACACATCAGGTGCGGTACTTAGCATAGCATACTGTAGAGCCTACGTCTAAAGCATATGGGACGACCTTCGTCCTTTCTCTCTTTTCTGCCGTGGTCGAGCTTTAAGTCTTAACTTCATACCTTACAACTCAGGCAAGAACTCTTTCTTTGATCTATCTTGAACACCTTCAAGATCATGTCAAGGTATATGCTCATTAGAAAGTATCATTAAGCGTTTTTGATCTATCCTCATAGATCTTGAGCTCAATGTTCAAGTAGCTTAATCCAGGTTTTCCCTTGAAAAAACACTTTTCAAATAACCCTATATGATTTACAGAAATTTCTACATCATTTCTGATCATCAATATGTGAACAACATATATTCATCAGAAATTCTATAGTGCTCCCACTCACTTCTTTGCAGATACAAGTTTCTCATAAACTTTGTATAAACTCAAAATTTTTGATCGTCTCATCAAAGCGTACATTCCAACTCCGAGATGCTTACTCCAGTCCTTAGAAGGATCGCTGGCGCTAGCATACCTTTTATCATCCTTAGGATCGACAAAACCTTTCTGATTGTATTACATACAACCTTTCCTTACGGAAACTGGTAAGGAAACTCGTTTTGACATCCATCTGCTAGATTTCATAAATGCAGCTAATGCTAACATGATTCCGACGAACTTAAGCATCGCTACGGATGAGAAAATCTCATCGTAGTCAACTTCCTTGAACTTGTGAAAAAACTCTTCGCCATAAGTCGAGCTTCATAGACGTTGACATTACCGTCCACGTCCGTCTTCTTCTTAAAGATCCATTTATCTCAATGGCTTGCCGATCATCGGGCAAGTCCACCAAAGTCCATGCTTTGTTCTGATACATGGATCCTATATCGGATTTCATGGCTTCTAACCATTTGTCGGAATATGGGCCCACCATCGCTTCTCCATAGCTCGCAGGTTCATTGTTGTCTAGCAACATGACCTTCAAGACAAGATTACTGTACCACTCTGAAGCAGTACACATCCTTGTCACCCTACGAGGTACAGTAGTTACTTGATCCGAAACTTCATGATCACTATCATAAGCTTCTACTTCAATTGGTGTGGCCGCCGCAGGAACAACTTCCTGTGCCCTGCTACACACTAGTTGAAGTGATGGTTCAATAACCTCACCAAGTCTCCACCATCTTCCCACTCAACTTTTCGTGACAAACTTTTCCTCGAGAAAGGACCCGATTCAAGAAACAATCCCTATTGCTTTCGGATCTGAATTAGGAGGTATAGCCAACTGTTTTGGGTGTCCTATGAAGATGCATTTTATCCGCTTTGGGTTCGAGCTTATCAACCTGAAAATTTTTCACATAAGCGTTGTAGCCCCAAACTTTTAAGAAACAACAACCATAGTTCAAACGGTGTCGTCTCAACGGAATTACGTGGTGCCCTATTAAAGTGAGTGCGGTTGTCTCTAATGCCTAACCCATGAACGACAGTGGTAATTTGATAAGAGATATCATGGTACGCTCCATATCCAATAGGGTGCAACTATGATGTTCGGACACACCATCACAGTATGGTGTTCCAGGCGGTACTAATTGTGAGACAATTTCCACAATGTCTTAATTGCGTGCCAAAGCTCGTAACTCAGATACTCATCTGTATGATCATATCATAGACATTTTATCCTCTTGTCACGACGATCTTCAACTTCACTCTGAAATTACCTGAACCATTCAATAATTCAGACTTGTGTTTCATCAAGTAAATATACTCAACATCTACTCGAATCATCTGTGAAGTAAGTACATAACAATATTCACTGCATGCCTCAGCACTCATTGGACTGCACACATCAAAATGTGTTACTTCCAACAAGTTGCTATCTTGTTCCATTTTACTGAAAAATGAGGCTTTTTAGTCATCTTGCCCATGTGGTATGATTTGCATATCTCAAGTGATTCAAAATCAAGTGAGTCCAAACGATCCATCTGCATGGAGTTTCTTCATGCGTATACACCAATAGACATGGTTCGCATGTCTCAAACTTTTCAAAACGAGTGAGTCCAAAGATCCATCAACATGGAGCTTCTTCATGCGTTTTACACCAGTATGACTTACATGGCAGTTCCACAAGTAAGTGGTACTATCATTACAATTTTATATCTCTTGGCATGAAAATGTGTATCACTATAATTGAGATTCAATAAACCATTCCTTTAGGTGCAAGACCATTGAAGGTATTATTCAAATAAATAGAGTAACCATTATTCCCCTTAAATGAATAACCGTATTGGGATAGACATAATCCAATCATGTCTATGCTCAACGCAAACACCAAATGACAATTATTTAGGTTTAATACTAATCTTTATGGTAGAGGGAGCGTGCGATGTTTGATCACATCAAACTTGGAAACACTTCCAACACATATCGTCAGCTCACCTTTAGTTAGTCTCTGTTTATTCCGTAGCCTTTTATTTCGAGTTACTAACACTTAGCAACCGAACCTGTATCTTAATACCTTGGTGCTACTAGGAGTACTAGTAAAGTACACATTAACATAATGTATATCCAATATACTTCTATCGACCTTGCCAGCCTTCTCATCTACCAAGTATCTAGGGTAATTCCGCTCTAGTGATTGTTCCCCTTATCACAGAAGCACTTAGTCTCGGGTTTGGGTTCAACCTTGGGTTTCTTCACTAAAGCAGCAGCTGATTTGCCGTTTCATGAAGTATCCCTTCTTGCCCTTGCCCTTCTTGAAACTAGTGGTTTCACCAACCATCAATAATTGATGCTCCTTCTTGATTTCTACTTTTGCGGTGTCAAACATCGCGAATCCCTCAAGGATCATCATATCTATCCTTGATATGTTATAGTTCATCACGAAGCTCTAGCAGCTTGGTGGCAATGACTTTGGAGAAACATCACTATCTCATCTGGAAGATCAACTCCCACTCGATTCAAGTGATTGTTGCACTCAGACAATCTGAGCACAAGCTCAACGATTGAGCTCTTCTCCCTTAGTTTGCAGGCTAAGAAAATCGTCGGAGGTCTCATACCTCTTGACGTGGGCACGAGCCTGAAATCCCAATTTCAGCCCTCGAAACATCTCATATGTTCCGCGACGTTTCGAAAGCGTCTTTGGTGCCTCAACTCTAAACCGTTTAACTGAACTATCACGTAGTTATCAAAATGTGTATGCTGATGTTCGCAACATCCACAGACGACGTTTTTGGGTTCAGCACACTGAGCGGTGCATTAAGGACATAAGCTTTCTATTGTCCGCATAATCGCTACTGTCAACTTTCAACTATATTTTCTCTAGGAACATATCTAAACAGTGGAACTAAAGCGCGAGCTTACGACATAATTTGCAAAGATCTTTTGACTATGTTCAGAATAATTAAGTTCATCTTATGAACTCCCACTTAGATAGACATCCCTCTAGTCATCTAAGTGATTACATGATCCGAGTCAACTAGGCCGTGTCCGATCATCACGTGAGACGGACTAGTCATCATCGGTGAACATCTTCATGTCGTTCGTATCTACTATACGACTCATGCTCGACCTTTTGGTCTCTTGTGTTCCGAGGCCATGTCTATACATGCTAGGCTCGTCAAGTCAACCTAAGTGTTTCGTGTGTGTAAATCTGGCTTACACCCGTTGTATGTGAATGTAAGAATCTATCACACCCGATCATCACGTGGTGCTTCGAAACGACGAACTTTCGCAATGGTGCACAGTTAGGGGGAACACTTTCTTGAAATTTTAATGAGGGATCATCTTATTTGCTACCGTCGTTCTAAGCAAATAAGATGCATAAACATGATAAACATCACATGCAATCAAAAAATGGCATGACATGGCCAATATCATTTTTGCTCCTTTTGATCTCCATCTTCGGGGCTCCATGATCTTCATCGTCACCGGCATGACACCATGATCTCCATCATCATGATCTCCATCATCGTGTCTCCATGAAGTTGTCGTGCCAACTTATTACTTCTACTACTATGGCTACCGGTTAGCAATAAAGTAAAGTAATTACATGGCGTTGTTAAATGACACGCAGGTCATACAATGAATAAAGACAACTCCTATGGCTCCTGCCGGTTGTCATACTCATCGACATGAAGTCGTGATTCCTATTAGAAGAACATGATCAATCTCATACATCACATATCACTCATAACATTCATCTTGGCCATATCGAATCACATACACTAGTAGAAAAAGGGTCAAATGTGAAGCTTATTAGTGCCGGTTTGTATTAGAGCCGGCACTAATGTATACATTAGTGCCGGTTCCAACGGCTAGCCGGGCCGCTCTCATTAGTACCGGTTCGTGGCTAACCTTTAGCACCGGTTTGTGCCACGAACCGGTACTAATGAGAGTGGTGGCAGGATGTTGTGAGTCTGGGCCCCCTCCAGCACCTTTAGTACCGGTTCGTGGCACGAACCGGTACTATAGGTCGTCCTACATAAACCCTTCGTCCACCCGAGCTCGCTCTGTTCTTCCCCTTTCCCCTCTCCTCTTTGTTCTTCCCTTCTTCCTCTCGAGCTCATCACACATTTTGCCCAAAATTTGTCAAGATTTGAAGGCCCCCATCCATTCAAATGATCACAAAGGTTAGCAACTTTGTCCTTTCATCTCTCATTGCTAGATTAGCTCTTGCAATGCTTTATATAGTTACTAATTTGTGAGTTTAGTAATTTGGGAGGAAATATATATATGTGCTAGTATTTGATTTATATGCAATTTGAGGTCAAAAATAACACTTAGTTTGCATATGTAGGTGTGGTTTACTTAGTGCCTTCTAAATCTCCGTCGTAACCACCGTCGATCGCCCGCACCGTCCCGTCACCGGCACCACCTTGTGGTGAGCCTCTTGTTCATGTAATTTTATATAAAAAATTGATGTTTGTGTGATTTGGATATATAGTTAATCATGTAATAATTATCTTACCCGTACGTTGTTTGTTATACATAGTGCCATGGTTTTGATATCCGTCCCCGTCGGCCCTCGTCCTTGTTATGATTCGGATGTGGTATATTCTCTTTTAAAAACTATTAGTTGCATTTCGTGTTTATGACAAATTATGCCCATCAAGTTGACATAGATATTTTTATCTAGGAGGTATGTGAACCGGAAATTCCAACCGACCCTATTGTCGAGAGGTTAAATTTAGTTGAAAGAGAAAACGAGTACTTGAAAGAAAAATTGAAAAGAATTCAGGGGGAGAAGATGGAATTGGAGTTGCATGTTGCCGATGTCGTCGATGATCACAAGATCAAGATGGAGAAAATGCTCTTGAAGAATAGAAAGATTAGAAAATATGCCATCGATAGTGAGGCTTGGTATCATTATGCTGTTGGATCAATTGTTACCTTAGTTGCGATCTTGATCGCATTTGTTGTTGCATTTAAATGCTTTAGCTAGAGAGTTATTTGTTTGTTGCATTTAAGTGTTGTATGAACTTTATGTATGAACTTGTATTAATTTGGTCTATTCGGTGTTGTGTAATGAAGATGAGCCGGCAATGGATGTACGATGACCGATGCTCACCCCAGTTCGTTGAGGGCGTGCATACTTTTCTGCTTGCGGCTGAGGCAAACAAGCGGGCGGATGGTTTTATGCCTTGTCCATGTGGTGTCTGTAAGAATGGTCACAATTACTCTACGTCAAGAACCATTCACGTCCACCTGTTTAAGTCCGGTTTCATGCCCCACTATAATGTTTGGACAAAGCACGGAGAAAGAGGGGTTATGATGGAAGACAATGAAGAAGAAGAGGACGACGACAGCTATCCTGGCCATGGGTTCCCTGAATACGATGATACAACAATGGGGGAAGAAGCTGAGCCGGTAATGCGGGAAGAAGCTGAGCCGGCAATGCGGGAAGAAGCTGAAGAAGAGGCATCAGATGAGCCCGTTGATGATCTAGGTCGGGCCATTGCCGATGCAAAGAGAAACTGCGCAAGTGATTTGGAGAAGAAGAAGTTGCAGTGCATGTTAGAGGATCACAAAAAATTGTTGTACCCGAATTGCGTAGGTGACAAGAAAAAGCTGGGCACCACACTAGAATTGCTGCAATGGAAGGCAGAGAATGGTGTATCTAACAAGGGATTTGGAAAGTTGCTGGTAATGATAAAGGATATGCTTCCAAAGGACAACGAATTGCCCGAGAGTACGTACGAAGCAAAGAAGGCTGTCTGCCCTCTAGGGTTAGAGGTGCAAAAGATACATGCATGCCCTAATGATTGCATCCTGTACCGCGGTGAGTACGAGGATTTGAACGCTTGTCCGGTATGTGGTGCATTGCGCTATAAGATCAGCCGCGATGAGCCTGGTGATGTTGAGGGCGAGCGCCCCAGGAAGAAGATTCCTGCCAAGGTGATGTGGTATTCTCCTATAATACCACGGTTGAAACGTTTGTTCCAAAACAAAAAGCATGCCAAGGCGATGAGATGGCACAGAGAAGACCGTAAGAAAGACGGAAAGTTGAGAGTACCCGCTGACGGGTCGCAGTGGAGAAAAATCGAAAGAAAGTACGGGAAGGAGTTTGCAGATGACGCAAGGAGCGTATGGTTTGGTCTAAGCGCAGATGGCATTAATCCTTTTGGGGAGCAGAGCAGCAACCATAGCACCTGGCCTGTGACTCTATGTTTGTATAACCTTCCTCCTTGGTTGTGCATGAAGCGGAAGTTCATTATGATGCCAGTGCTCATCCAAGGCCCTAAGCAACCCGGCAACGACATTGATGTGTACCTAAGGCCATTAGTTGAAGAACTCTTACAGCTGTGGAATGGAACAGGTGTACGTGCGTGGGATGAGCACATGGGGGAAGAATTTGACCTCAAGGCGTTGCTGTTCGTGACCATCAATGATTGGCCTGCTCTCAGTAACCTTTCAGGACAGACAAACAAGGGATACCGCGGATGCACGCACTGTTTGGATGATACCGATAGTATATATTTGAATAGTTGTAAGAAGAATGTGTACCTGGGACATCGTCGATTTCTTCCGAGCAGGCTTCCCGTAAGAAAGAAAGGCAAGCATTTCAAAGGTGAGGCGGATCACCGGACAAAGCCTCGCCATCATACTGGTGCTGATGTACATGATATGGTCAAGGATTTGAAGGTGATATTTGGAAAGAGTCCTGGCGGACAACCTGTTCCGAAGGACGCGGACGGACGCGCACCCATGTGGAAGAAGAAATCTATATTTTGGGACCTGCCATATTGGAAAGACCTAGAGGTCCGCTCCGCAATCGACGTGATGCACGTCACGAAGAATCTTTGCGTGACCCTGCTTGGCTTCTTGGGCGTGTATGGGAAGACAAAAGATACACCTGAGGCACGGGAGGACCAGCAACGTATGCACGGAGAAGATGGTATACATCAGGGTCATGCAAGCTACGCTCTTACCAATGAAGAGAAGGAAATCTTCTTTGAATGCCTGCTCAGTATTAAGGTACCGTCTGGCTTCTTGTCGAATATAAAGGGAATAATAAACATGGCAGAGAAAAAGTTCCAGAACCTAAAGTCTCATGACTGCCACGTGATTATGACGCAACTGCTTCCGGTTGCATTGAGGGGGCTTCTACCGGAAAACGTTCGATTAGCCATTGTGAAGCTATGTGCATTTCTCAATGCAATCTCTCAGAAGGTAATCGATCCAGAAATCATACCAAGGTTACAGAATGATTTGGTGCAATGTCTTGTCAGTTTCGAGTTGGTGTTCCCACCATCCTTCTTCAACATCATGACGCACGTCCTAGTTCACCTATGCGAAGAGATTAACGTTTTGGGTCCTGTATTTCTACACAATATGTTCCCCTTTGAAAGGTTCATGGGAGTCTTAAAGAAATATGTTCATAACCGTGCTAGGCCAGAAGGAAGCATCTCCAAGGGCCATCAAAATGAGGAGGTCATTGAGTTTTGTATTGACTTTATTCCTGACCTTAAGCCGATTGGTGTTCCTGAATCGCGGCAAAAGGGCAGACTGGATGGAAAAGGCACGCTAGGAGGGGAACAAATAATATGTATGGACAGAAATTCTCTCACTGAAGCACACTACACAGTTCTACAGAATTCCACCTTGGTGGCTCCGTATATGGATGAACACAAGAATTTGCTACGCTCCAAACACCCGGAGCGGTCTGATGAGTGGATTACACGTGAACAAACCAGGAGTTTCGCCAACTGGTTGCAGACACGTACCATGCATGCCACCTCTATTGAAGATGACCTGTACTTTCTGTCCCAGTTACCATCTTCGAATATAATGACTTTCAAAGGGTACGAGATAAATGGTAATACATTTTACACGATTGCCCAAGATAAGAAGAGCACCAACCAAAACAGTGGTGTCCGCTTTGATGCAGAAACCAAGACGGGAAAGGAAACATATTATGGTTATATACAGGACATATGGGAACTTGACTATCGACGTGGTTTAAAGGTCCCTTTGTTTCGGTGCAAATGGGTCAATATGACACGAGGCGGGGTAACGGAAGACCCGCAGTACGGAATGACAACAGTGGATCTCAACAATCTTGCGTATGCAGACGAACCATTCGTCCTAGCCAATGATGTGGCACAGGTTTTCTATGTGAAGGACATGTCTACCAAGCCAAGAAAAAGAAAAGATAAGGAAGCGAATGCATCGTACGATGAGCCAAAGCGGCACATAGTTCTTTCTGGGAAGAGAAACATCGTGGGAGTGGATGACAAGACAGACAAGTCAGAAGATTATGAAAAGTTTGATGAAATTGCTCCATTCACAGTGAATATTGACCCGAGCATCCCGTTAAATGATGAAGATTTTCCATGGTTACGGCGCAAAGGGACACACACGAAGAAAAAGTTTCACACCCAAAGATCTGGGATGTGATCGGCTTCACTATCATCACTTTCTTCTGTGTTTCACACCCCAGGAGGGAATGTCTGTAATAGTTAGGGTTGTTATGTGTTTTGGCATTTGAAACGCGAAGAAATTTTATGTGCAAACAGATTCTTTTCATGCATTTACTGATTTTTTTTCCAGCTAAATGACCCTGAAATTGAAAAGCAATTCAAATGAACTCAGAAAAGGTTGAAAGTTGGCATGGTATCATAATTTCATATAAATAGCATGTGTAAGAAAGTAGAGACGGTTACGACAAAAACTGGATGCACTTCGTGTACAAAATGGACAATCTCTTTCGAAGTATCAGGGTTTCCGACGAAAACTGAACTGTTACAAAGGCATTTCATTTTTTAAATAACCTAAGCATTACTAAATTGAATATAATGATAAAACACACTAATATTGAACATAAGAAAAAAGAATCACTGGAAAAACTTTTTTCAAAGTTAAGTTATTCACAAACTAGTGATTCACACAAATTTCAAATAATTCAAAATTTAAACTATTCAAATTTGAAATCTACCGGCACTAAGAGAAAGATTGTAATTTTTTGTACCTAAAGCAAAAATATTCACAAAGAAACTCTAAATACAACAAAAAACAACTCAAAAAATAAATAAAACAAAAAAAATAAAGAAAAAAAGCCCGCCTACTGGGCCAAAGCGGCCTGCATACGACCAGCGATACAACCTTTCATTAGGCCAGGATGCAGGCCCGCGAAGGCCCAGTAGGCCCACAAGGCGAGGAGGACAGGTAGGCCCAGTAGGCCTGAATAGAAGAGGAGCTCGAGAGAGCTACCGCACTGGGGCTTATAAACCATTGCGGTAGCCCCTCAACTAGCGAGGTGGGACTAAACTTGCCGCACCGCACCGGCGCCAGCGCACACCCTTTAGTACCGGGTCGTGGCAAAAACCGGTACTAAAGGGGGGGCCTTTAGTACCGGTTTGTGCCACGACCCGGTACTAAAGGGGGTCGCTTCCCGCCGCTTGGCCTGGCCAAAACAGACCTTTAGTACCGGTTGGTGGCACCAACCGGTACTAAAGGTGCCTTCTATATAACTAAACACTTCAAAATTTCGTCAGTTTCTCATCTCCCTCTGCTTCTTCTCCTCTGCACCGTCGCC
>NC_041389.1:537232874-537305168 GCF_002162155.2 Triticum dicoccoides
CGGCCCGTACGTCCCCGTCCCCGTCGTCGCCGCCCCGTCGTCGCCGCGCCCGTCGCCGTCCCCGTCGCCGCGCGCCCCCCGTCGCCTCTCGCCTAGCCGGCCGGTGAGCGCGCACACACACACGCATACATTGTTAGAATTGTTAGAATTTTTAGAAATGTTTGAAATTGTTAGATTTGTTAGAAATGTTTGAAATTGTAGAAATTTTTCTGTTTTTTAGAAATAGTTAGAAATGTTAGAATTGTTAGATTTGTTAGAAATGTTAGAAATTTTTCTGTTTTTTAGTTATAGAAATAGTTATAAAAATGTTAGTTATATATATAGAAATGTTATAATTTTTTTCTGTTTTTTAGTTCTAAAATATTAGAAATGTTATAGAAATGTTAGTTATATATAGCATTGTTAGAAATGTTATAGAAATGTTAGTTATATATATAGAAATGTTAGAAATTTTAGTTATCAAAATCCAATCATTAAAAAAATGTTACTTTTTGCGGGCATATAGCTAGTATTTGTTCTCGACGATGCCCGGCCCGCATCCTCGCCGTCGACCCGTCCGCGACGACGTCCAGCCGACCCATGTCCGGGACTGGGCTCCGCCGGGCTGGCACTGGGAGGTGCTGCTTGGAGGGGCGCGCCGCTTGACGAGGAACCCGACCGCGGGTCCAGTCGTCGACCCTGATCTCGTTTGGTGGCGTTCGCGTGGGCCAGTTTCGGTGCGGAGGGACCCGGCCCCGCCGGAGGTGGTACGTCGCCGTGTCAGGGAGGAGGACGAGCACGTCCATCGCTACATGGTTGCGTTAGAGGGCGGCAGGTTCTCCAATACGTGGCAGTATCTTCGGGGATCTCACTTCAGCTATGATCCTATGAGGGTTCCTTCTCTTTGGGTGTCCACTGCCCGCGCCGGAGGAACCGCGAGTGTCCTAGATTATTCTTTAGTATTCGATCTTTATTAGCTAATATCCAGTGATGCACTTTTCTATATTATATATTATTCGAGACGATGTATTCGAGATTATATCTATTATTCTGGACGATGTATTCGAGATTATATCTATTATTCTGGACGATGTATTCGAGATTATATCTATTATTCTGGACGATGTATTCGAGATTATATCTATTATATTCCGGACGATGTATTCGAGATTATATCTATTATTCGAGATTTGAATACTAAATTGTTTTATATTTCTTTTGGATTAGTTAAACAAAAGCTATGGCAGACAATACCGACAGAGAAGGAGAACAGACCATGTTCGATATGATACGCGGGGCAGATGATAATCAAAATGAAGAAGATTATGATGGCTCCGAATTTCTAAACAACACCAGAGAGGGTGATATGATATTCGATCACGACGAAGTCATGAATGATTATGACGATGACGAAGAACATGATCCTGAAACAACAAACACCGACGAGGTATATATATATATTTATATAAGCAGGCATCTGGTGATCATCACATGTTTTAAATGTCTTGAAGATATATTAACGAATCGATCTTTGTTCTTTCAGCCATCCGGATCGAGCAAATCTTCAGAAAAAATGACGAAACGAGGCCCGAACAAAAAGTTGAAGCCGGGCGTAAAGTACAATATCGAGGCATGCGACCGTACTGGCAAACCAATAGCGCGTAAGAAGATTGCGAACAAGTTCGTTCGTCAGTGCGGAGTTCTTGTGAAGGACCAACTCCCGATCAAACTTCAAGAATGGAGGGCGCCAGCAAAGCCACGTCCAGATGTTACTTATGTCGACAAGAATCAAAAAGATCTGCTTTGGGATACTCTCATGGAACATTTCACCCTACCAGATCATTTCACAGAAGCAGATGTGCAGAAAGTCAAAGAGGCTGCTCTTAAGATGATGGCGAATGCATTCAAGAACTACAAGAATGGTGAATGGAACAAGTACGTCAGCGGAGGAAGGAAGACTCCAGTATTCAAGGGAACACTGGAGAACCAACGTGATCATTGGGCCGATTTCGTGAAATTCAAGGATTCGGAATTAGCTAAGGAACGGTCGAGAATAAACAAGAAGAATGCCGAAAAGAAGGATAAGTTCCATAAGCTGGGGCCAGGTGGCTATGCGGTGGCAATGCCTAAGTGGGATAAGTCTGAGAAAGAGATGGAGGATGCAGGTGTCACTCCGGTTACTAAGAGCTGGCCCGCCAGGGTCAGGACTTGGTTCTATGCGCATGGGGGGGAGTTGGACCGGGAGACAGGAAAAGTTTCGACGAGGGCAAGTCTGAATGGAGCCGACGATGCGATACTTGTTGCAATAGAAGAGGCACGAACGGGGGTGTTCCAGCCCAACAGAGAGAACGACGAGCTTACGCGTGCCCTGGGAAATCCTGAACACCCGGGAAGAACACGAGGCAAGGGCGCTATTCCGTGGTATGAGGGGTTTTCAGACTGAAACACCGACTACAGAACCCGTGCGAGAAAGAAGATTGCGGAGGAGAAGAAGAGGAAGATGGAGGAGGAGCAGAGGAAGCGGGACTATGAACGCCTTCAAGGCCTAGAAGCAAGTCAAGCGGAATTGGCAGTCAAATTCCAGCGGCAGCAGGAGCAGATCGACTCACTTACCCATCAAAGGGGGTCTCAATAGCTGCAACAGCTAGCGGATGATCCAGCATTAGATAGCACCGGCCCATCCATGCCTTGAAGCAGCGTGGGTTCTGTCCCGGACGACCCAATGCTGGGTAGATACCCCGTGGATGACATCACGGAGAACACTAACTGCGAGCTACACTACAGAATGAAGAACATATCCATGAAGGTGGCGGACGGCTCTGCTTTCACAAATCCCCCCGAGGCAACCTTCCATGGCAACCCGATTACAGCGGGCTATGCTCGTGTCGTGGTTGATGATGTGCTGGACCCATATTCGGGGCTACAGCTTGACATTGCTGGAGGTGACGGTGAGCGCTTTCTCGGAGAGGCCAAACATCGTATCATCCTATGGAAAAAGGATTGCATCATCTTTCCAAGGCCACCCACACCGGGTCACCCGAGTCCTCGTCGAAGTCCGCCACCGAGTTAGCAGACTCCCGCTCCTCCAAGTCCGGCAAAGTGTCAGGACAATCCTCCTCCTCCAAGTCCGGCAAAGTGTCAGGACAATCCTCCAAGTCCGCCACAGCGTCAGACGTCCACTCCTCCTCCAAGTCCGGCACAACCTCAGGCCACTCCTCCTCCTCGTCCAACTCAGTCCCGTCAGCCATCTCCGCCGCCTCAGCAATCGCAGAGACACCCCGCAGCTCTGGTGCGTAACCGTACGCGTCGAGGTAGTACAGCTGGAAGTACAGGCGGAGGCAAGCGATATAAATATGGTCCAAGCCTGAAGCCTCTTCCGCAGAGGTCTTATGACAAGTCCGAGGAGGAAATCACAGCCATATCGAATGCCGAGGTGGAAGCCCATTTTGCACCGAAACCGCCACCGCCGCCAAGGGAGAAAGTGCCTGAGGAAACGATTGACCACTTCATTCGTATGGCTCAACCACCAGCTTCCAAGCCTGTTGACACAGACTATGAGCGCCACATCAGGAAGTTAAATGGAGCACGTCTACAAAGGAAGGCGAGCATGTCTACATCGGGATCGAGCAAACAAGAAGCAGCTGCCAAAAAATGCGGGAAAACCATTCCCCAGCTGGGAGAACAGGCGGCGCAATCGATCCCCTCGCTTGTTGTGCCAACAACAGGTGACAGTACGTGCCCCCAATATTATTGTGGGCAAACAGTGCATGTTCCCGAGGTGGGCAATGTGGTAATAACGGAGGAGCATATAATGCAGGCTGAAGTTCTCAACATCACTGTTGGACAACTCCTCGAGATCGAGCCCATGCCTTTGCTTAGAGAGGATGAAGTAAAACGGCAATATGTCCGTGGCCAACCTTTGGTCGCGCCAGACAAGGTCAAGAACCTCCCAACGAGAATGTATGAATTGCATCAATGGTACATGAACATGACCAGGATTTCAGATCGAGTGTCCCTCATGGTGAATGTCAAGGAGGACCATTACTACCATGAGAAAGCTGGGTCCGTTGAGTATTTAGAACTGTTTCAGTTATACAATAAGGAAGCACTCGACAAATCTATCGTCAGTTTCTATTGTCTGTAAGTGATTTCTTTCTATAATTTAAGTCTCAAGCTAGCTGTAGTGATCCTTTTGAGATCAATCATTACCTGTAATTATCCTCACTATATTCTTTTCTGTGGTATTATGCAGGATGAAGATATATGAAATGAGAAAAGGTGGACGCTTTGGCATTGGGTTCATTGACCCAAACACCGTTAATGAATTCACATGGAAGATAAGTGAACGTTATGCAAAGGAAGTAGAGGACAGCATGCTAGAGTTCTTGAAGCGCCTCAAATACAATGAAGATATACTACTTCCTTACCACTTTGGGTGAGTCACACTGTCTTGTACTACAAATTCTCTGTTTTTGCCTACTAGCTATAGCTACATGTTTTTGCTAACATATGCCCGCTTAATTAAGACATGTAAACGTGTGTGCATATGCAGATTTCACTGGGTCTTGTGTATCATTAAAGTTGACGCTGGAACAGTTGAAGTACTGGACTCACTAGTCTAAAAAAAACTGACTTTAACATCTTGTATGGGATAGTCAACAGGTAATTTCAATCATTATTAACTATATATCTCGGCCTATTTACTTCGTCATTTCATGATATGAACTATTTAATAACCCCTTTATTCATTTTCTTTGTCGGCGGGCAGGGCTTGGGCAAGATTCATCAGCGTCACGCCCGGCCCGTGGAAACAAAAGCTTGAATGGTTACGACCCAAGGTAAGTATTTAAGTAGTACTAGCTAGCTAGCTAGCTAGCTGCCATCTCTTTAATTATCATGCTTTATTAATTTTTATCTGATCAAATTCCATTCTCGTAAAGGCCCTGAAGCAGGCGCAGGGTACTGATCTGTGTGCATTCTGCGTTTGCGAGAATATTCGCATGATGGCGTCCGAAAGGAGCAGATCTCAAAGACAGCAATGGGTACGCTTGTCAGAACACTATTCACAATTTTTACACCATTATCGATATCTAGCTAGTCACACAACTAATACACATGCATATTGATCTCCTTCTTAACAGTTCAAAGATGTGCAGGAGAAGCTCATAGAAACGGAGCGCGTAGAAGCACTTCAAGAGGAAATAGCGGGATTTTTGCTCGACGAGGTCATAAATCCGAATGGAGAATTCTATTACCCGCTACCGCCCCAATGAAAACCACTTTCAATTGTCATCGTGCTCCGAAGGCACCAATTAGACTGGCTCCGAAGGCAACATTCATATGTAGGAGAAATTGTATATATCTGTACATGTGTGTATGTGTGAATTAATTAATATGGTGGTTTAATTTGTGAGACATTGATGTGATATATATATATATATATATGCATGATTGGTTCTACTAAAAATTATATATATATATATATATATATATATGCATAACGTGTACAATGTGTAGTATCGTAAAATACCAGCAAACGAAAAAGAATTAAAATGGAAACACAAAATTAAATGAAAAAGAAATCATAAAACTAAAAACCCACCAAACCTTATAGTACCGGTTGGTGTTACCAACCGGTACTAAAGGCCTCCAGGCCGCCGGCGCTGGCTAGTGCCACGTGGTCGCTCTTTAGCACCGGTTCGTGCTGAACCGGTGCTAAAGGGGGGGGCCTTTAGTGACCACTAATTAGTGCCGGTTATGTAACCGGCACTATAGGGCCTTACGAACCGGTGCTAATGCCCGGTTCTGCACTAGTGATAGCATACCCTGCAAAAACAAGTTAGACGTCCTCTAATTGTTGTTTGCATGTTTTACGTGGCTGCTATGGGTTTCTAGCAAGAACGTTTCTTACCTACGCAAAAACCACAACGTGATATGTCAATTGCTATTTACCCTTCATAAGGACCCTTTTCATCGAATCTGATCCAACTAAAGTGGGAGATACTGGCACCCGCTAGCCACCTTATGCAACTAGTGCATGTCAGTCGGTGGAACCTGTCTCAAGTAAGTGTACGTGTAAGGTCGGTCCGGGCCGCTTCATCCCACAATGCCGCCGAATCAAGACTGGACTAGTAACGGTAAGCATATTGAACAAAATCAACACCCACAACTACTTTGTGTTCTACTCGTGCAAAGAATCTACGCAATAGACCTAGCTCATGATGCCACTTTTGGGGAACGTAGCAAAAATTCAAAATTTTCCTACGTGTCACCAAGATCTATCTATGGAGAGACTAGCAACGAAGGGAAGGAGAGTGCATCTACATACCCTTGTAGATCGCTAAGCGGAAGCGTTCAAGAGAACGGGGTTGAAGGAGTCGTACTCGTCGTGATCCAAATCACCGGAGATCCTAGTGCCGAATGGACGGCACCTCCGCGTTCAACACACGTACAGCCCGATGACGTCTCCCATGCCTTGATCCAGCAAGGAGAGAGGGAGAGGTTGAGGAAGACTCCACTCAGCAGCAGCACAATGGCGTGGTGGTGATGAAGGAGCGTGGCAATCCTGCAGGGCTTCGCCAAGCACCGCGGGAGAGGAGAAGGGAGAGAGGTAGGGCTACACCAGGGAGAGGTCGAACTCTTGTGTTGGCAGCCCCAAAACCCTCAAGTATATATAGGGGGAGAGCGGGGGCTGCGCTCCCCACCTAGGGTTCCACCCCTAGGGGCGGCGGCCAGCCCAAACCCATCTAGGGTGCGGCCAAGGGGGGGAGAGGGGAAACTTGCCCCCCAAGTTAGGTGCGTGCGCCCCCTCCCCAAAACCCTAGGCTCCTTGGACCCTTGTGGGAGGTGCACCAGCCCAACTGGGGCTGATCCCCTCCCACACTTGGCCCATGTAGCCCTCCGGGGATGGTGGCCCCACTTGGTGGACCCCCGGGTGGTCCCGGTACGTTACCGGTAAAACCCGAAACTTTTCCGGTGACCAAAACAGAACTTCCCATATATAAATCTTAACCTTCGGACCATTCCGGAACTCCTCGTGATGTCCGGGATCTCATCCGAGACCCCGAACAACATTCGTTAACCACATACAAACTTCCTTTATAACCCTAGCGTCATCGAACCTTAAGTGTGTAGACCCTACGGGTTCGGGAGACATGTAGACATGACCTAGACGTTCTCCGGTCAATAACCAACAGCGGGATCTGGATACCCATGTTGGCTCCCACATGTTCCATGATGATCTCATCGGATGAACCACGATGTCAAGGACTCAATCAATTCCGTATACAATTCCCTTGGTCTAGCGGTATTGTACTTGCCCGAGATTCGATCGTTGGTATGCCGATACCTTGTTCAATCTCGTTACCGGCAAGTCTCTTTACTCGTTCCGTAACACATCATCCCGTGATCAACTATTTGATCACATTGTGCACATTGTGATGATGTCCTACCGAGTGGGCCCAAAGATACCTCTCCGTCACATCTTCGGAGATACCTGTAGTGCACCTTTATAGCCACCCAGTTACGTTGTGACGTTTAGTACACCCAAATCATTCCTACGGTATCCGGGAGTTGCACAATCTCTTGTTCTAAGGAAATGATACTTGACATTAGAAAAGCTTTAGCATACGAACTAAACGATCTTTGTGCTAGGCTTAGGATTGGGTCTTGTCCATCACATCATTCTCCTAATGATGTGATCCCGTTATCAACGACATCCAATGTCCATGGTCAGGAAACCGTAACCATCTATTGATCAACGAGCTAGTTATCTAGAGGCTTACTAGGGACATGGTGTTGTCTATGTATCCACACATGTATCTGAGTTTCCTATCAATACAATTATAGCATGGATAATAAACGATTATCATGAACAAGGAAATATAATAATAACTAATTTATTATTGCCTCTAGGGCATATGTCCAACATATAGATGCAAAAAGTAAGGATGCAAATAAAAGTAGATTGAAAGTTTATATGATAAAAGATAGACCCGGGGGCCATAGGTTTCACTAGTGGCTTCTCTCAAGATAGCATAAGTATTACGGTGGGTGAACAAATTACTGTCGAGCAATTGATGGAAAAGCGAATAATTATGAGATTATCTAGGCATGATCATGTATATAGGCATAACGTCTGTGACAAGTAGACCGACTCCTGCCTGCATCTACTACTATTACTCCACACATTGACCGACTCCTGCCTGCATTTAGAGTATTAAGTTCATAAAGAACAGAGTAACGCATTTAGAAAGATGACATGATGTAGAGGGATAAACTCATGCAATACAATATAAACCCCATCTTTTTATCCTCGATGGCAACAATACAATACATGCCTTGCTGCCCCTGCTGTCACTGGGAAAGGACACCGCAAGATTGAACCCAAAGCTAAGCACTTATCCCATGGCAAGAAAGATCAATCTAGTAGGCCAAACCAAATTGATAATTCGAAGAGACTTGCAAAGATAACTCAATCATACATAAAAGAATTCAGAGGAGATTCAAATATTTCTCATAGATAAACTTGATCATAAACTCACAATTCATCGGATCTCGACAAACACACCGCAAAAAGAGTTTACATCGAATAGATCTCCACAAGAGAGGGGGAGAACACTGTATTGAGATCCAAAAAGAGAGAAGAAGCCATCTAGATAATAATTATGGACCCGAAGGTCTATAGTAAACTACTCACAACTCATCAGAAGGGCTATGGTGTTCATGTAGAAGCCCTCCGTGGTCGATTCCCCCTCCGGCGGAGCGCCGGTGAAGGCTTCAAGATGGGATCTCGCGGATACAGAAGGTTATGGTGGTGGAAATTGTGTTTCGTTGGCTCCCTGGATGTTTTCGGGGTACGTAGGTATATATAGGAGGAAGAAGTACGTCGGTGGCCGCCCGAGGGGCCCACAAGATAGGGGGCGCGCCCTCCTATCTCGTGGCTGCCTTGGCTGCTTCTTGACTTGTACTCCAAGTCCTCTGGATCACGTTCGTTCCAAAAATCATGCTCCCGAAGGTTTCATTCCATTTGGACTCCGTTTGGTATTCCTTTTCTTCAAAATACTGAAATAAGCAAAAAAACAGCAATACGGGCTGGGCCTCCGGTTAGTAGGTTAGTCCCAAAAATGATATTTGTAAAATAAATCCCATAAACATCCGAAAGGTGTAATATAATAGCATGGAACAATCAAAAATTATAGATACATTGGAGATGTATCAAGCATCCCCAAGCTTAATTCATGCTCGTCCTCGAGTAGGTAAATGATAAAAACAGAATTGTTGATGTGGAATGCTACCTAGCATAATTCTCAATGTAATTTTCTTTATTGTGGCATGAATGTTCAGATCCAAATGATTCAAGATAAAAGCTTATAAAACATAAAAATGATAATACTTCGAAGCATACTAACAAATAATCATGTCCTATCAAAATAGCATAGCCAAAGAAAGCTTATCCCTACAAAATCATATAGTTGGGCCATGCTTCATTTTCATTACACAAAATTGTCACACCCTAGCTAGTTCATGCATTAGAGTGTTGCATCATGTCTATTTCATTTAACAGAAACCTGAAATGGGGATGACAGAACCCCCAGCCCCCTCTAAAACCAACTAGGATTTACTAAAAATATTTTCAATGAATCTGAAATGCCCTTCTAAAATGTCCATCATTTTTGTCTTGGTTCAGAACCTCTGCCAAAAGTGATGCACAGTTTCCTAGGTCATCCTAGGGTCTTGAATTAAATCATAAGTATTTGAATTTGGGCATTTAAAATTTATAAAAATATTTCAAATGCTCAAATAATCCCAAACTAAAATGTTCCATGTTGGAAATATTCCAACTAAGGACCAGGTGCAGTTTGGTGAATTTTGGAGTTGCCTAGGTATTTTTAGAAATTCAACAAACTTACCGAATAAAAACAGAAACAGAAATAAAGGAAAAAGCTTACCTGGCGCCACCAAGAGGCCCACCTGCCGGCCCAGCCCAGCCACCGCTCCAGCGAGCTGCTTGGCTTGGCCAGGCAAGCAGGCAGGTGCTCGACGGCGGCCGCAGCGTGCGCCACGCAGCTGCCCGTCGTCCTGTTTCCCCCTTTTCGCCGCCTAGCTGGCCTGGACGAGCTCGACGTCGCACCCCGAACCCCGTGGACACCTCCATTCGCCCCCAGCTCCTCCCCCTCGCGCTCCCCAGCCATGACCGACGCCACCGCCGCCGCACCGCCGCCGTAGTCGTGCTCCCCGTCATTTCCACGCCGCGCCACCGTGTCCAGAAGCTCCGCCGCCCTCTACTCCTTCGAGCTAGCCGAGCCCTGAGCGCCCGCGTGCCCCGAAGCTGCCGCACCGACCTCGACCGAACTGCCATCGCCGGAGATCCCCTTCGCCGTCGCTGCCGCACCAGCTCGTCCCCGACCGCGCCGTCTGTTCCCTCAAGACCGCCGTGAGCTTAGCTAACTCCTCCCCCTTCTTTCTCTCTCTCCCGTGCACCACCGAGACCACACGAAGATCACCCGCACGCACCGCCGCGGATCTCGTCGCCGACGTGCTCCCGGCCATCCTCCGTCCACCTCTCGGTGTCCATCGCACTCACCACGACGCGTAGGGTCTAACCATGCACTCCCCGCACCTCACCGCACACCCTAGCTTCAAGTTCGCATCCACCCGAACTCTGGCAGCCGCCTAGGTCATCGCCGGCGCCAACTCCGGCAACCCCGACCTCAACTAACTCCACCAAGAGCTGCGGTTTGTCCCCAGCTCCACCTAGATGCCTTCCGCGACCCATTTGGTGGCCGGAACGGCCAAAATCACTTCCGCCGCCGCGTCGGGCTCGCCGGCGGCTAAACGCCGGTGCAGCTGACTTTGACTTTGACCAAGGGTGGGCCCTGGTTGACTCTGTTGAGTCAATGACAGGTGGGGCCCAGCCCTATTAACTAAACTGGTTTAGTTTTAATTAATTTTTAGCTAAACTAATTACACTGACACCCTGGACCCACAGTCAGGTTTAACCTGGACGTCTCTGTTGACTTGCTGAGGTCAGCATGACATCATGCTGACGCAGTAATCCTTTTCTGGAATTAAAATAAATCCAGAATGATTTATAAATTCCAGAATTTAGTTCAAACTTCTAAAATTCATATAAAATCAACCGTAGCTCCAAATGAAACAAATTATATATGAAAAATGATCAGAAAAATCCAATCTTTCCATCTGTACTGGTTTCATGCATGTTTAAACAAGCTAATATGCTGTTTATCACAGAACAAGATAAAACACTTAAAATGGCAACTTATGAGTTTGAACTTTGAATCATTGGTTCAAATTAGTTCAAACCCATCTGTTCTTAGTTGCATTAGCCCAATACACTCATTCTGCCTTGTCTCATGCATGCATCATATTGTTGCATCCTGTTTGGTAATGTTTGTGTATCGGTGCTCTCTGCGGCAGGTCCTGCCCCCGAGGAGTACCGTGATTACCCCAACGAAGAACAAAATCAGTGCACCGACCCATCAGGCAAGCAACCAACCATTTGATCATATCGATAAAATCCCATGTTCTCGCTTCTGCTCTCTTTTACTGCATTAAGACAACGCGATTCAAACTGCTGTGTGCTGCGGTAGTTGAACCCATTTACTTTGCATGACCTGTCATTGCCACAGTAACTAGATGAAACCCACTAGCATGTGTAGGAGTTGATTGAGCCATATGAATGTGTTGTTCCTACCTTGCTATGCCTGCTATGCTTAGAGTCGTGTATGGTCTGGTTCATCTGGGTGATGGGCTAGAGTGAAATGATCGTGTCAGTATGAGAGTAAGGTGTTGAACATGATTTGGTAAAGGTATCGATGAGAGGCCATGTAGGAGTACATGGTGGGTTGTTTCATTGAGGTCGTCCTTAAGCACTAAGATCTGTATGTGTGATTTAAGATTCAGCTACTACCATGCATTGGGCCCGAAACCAATGGACCCTCTCGGCTTCTTATTCACCCTAGTCTTCTGTCCAGGAGTTGCAAGTAGTTTCTGGTGTTTGTAGCCGACTAGAGGCCGTGGACAGCGCTGACCGTAGGGGTGGGCTGTGATGCGGTAGGTACGTGGCCGGGTGTACCGGATGCCCGTTTGGTATCTCGGGAACCCTGCTCACATCGTTTGGGGCTGTGAGCGAAACTCTGGCTGGATCTCCTCATGGATGGAACCCAAATAGGCGATAAACCTGGACTAGAGACTTGAGTGTCTAGGTAGGTCGTGGCCGACACCCACGTTGGGCTTCCGCTTGAAGGTTGCCGAGTACATGTCGTGTAAACGGCGATAAGTGGTGAGAGCGTGTATGAAGAAGTACGCCCCTGCAGGGTTAACATCATCTATTCGAATAGCCGCGTCCGCGGTAAAGGACTACTTGGTTGCCTATACAGTTCATAGACAAGTAAATGGAAACTACTAAAAGCCTCAAGATAAGCGTGAGTGCCGAGGATGGCTCTTCCGTAGGAAGACGGAGGTGGATCCTCGATAGAGTATTGAAGTGGTGAGTAGTGGACTCGAGTGCGCAAAATCATTTCAAGTTGGAGTCTCGTAGGATAGCTTAGCCAAGAGTCAAAGCTGGCTTGCTGCAATAACCCCACCAACCCTTCTTGATAATGTGCATGTATGTAGGAACTGATGTAAGTCTTGCTGAGTACCTTTGTACTCATGTTGCTTTAATTTACATTTTTCAGAAGATGCCACAACCCCTTCCGACGGGTTCTTCGTAGACGTTGACATTGATGAGTAGACTAAGGCCCAGGTGGTGATCCTGAGCAAGTGAAGGACCATGTAGTATAGCTAGGCTTACCCAAGCCTCTTTTATTTTACTAGTTGTCTGTACTCAGACAAAACACTTCCGCTGTTGGCTTGTATGCTTGTATGACTTGAATGTGGGTCGTGTGACCCGTACTTGTGTGTATGCTATGTATGGCTCTCCGAGCCTTTAAATAAAGTACTTGTGTCGTAGAGTCACGTTGTGATGCCTTGTTGTATTTGCACATATCGAGCATATTGTGTGTATGATGGAAATGCTTGGTATGTGTGGGATCTGACCATCTAGTTGTTTATCTTTAGTAGCCTCTCTTACCGGGAAATGTCTCCTAGTGTTTCCACTGAGCCATGGTAGCTTGCTACTGCTCCGGAACACTTAGGCTGGCCGACATGTGTCCTTCTTCTTTCCTGTGTCTGTCCCTTCGGGGAAATGTCACGCATTGAGTACCGGAGTCCTGTTAGCCCGCTACAGCCCGGTTTACCGGAGTCCTGCTAGCCCAGTGCTACAGCCCGGAACTTACTTGCTGATGACCGACACGTTCGATGCTGGGTCATGGATACCTGTCCCTGTAAGTCTGTGCCACTTTGGATTTACAACTAGCCATGTCAGCCCGGGCTCCTTTTCATATGGATGCTAGCGACACTATCATATACGTGTGCCAAAAGGCGCAAATGGTCCCGGGCAAAGGTAAGGCGACACCCGTGGGGATACCGTGCGTGAGGCCGCAAAGTGATATGAGGTGTTACAGGCTAGATCGATGTGACATTGAGTCGGGGTCCTGACAGCGTTGGCATCAGAGCCGGACTGCCTGTAGGTTCCCCAAGCCAAACTGGTCAATGTTGAGTCTAGAAATGCTTTAGTTATATGTAGGGGAATTGATTGTGGGATGGTACGTAAGGCTCTTTTTACTCCTTTACCTCATGACATTCTGATCTGAGTCAGTCCATTCTTCCACCGGGGGTTAAGGATTAGGATCTCTTCTCTCTATCAGGTTCACGTGTTACTAATCAGTAGTACCTTATAGGTTTGATGATTACAAGCCTAGTTCAATTCTACTACCCTGTTATGTTGCTAAATTGGACCCAGAACCTTGATATGATATTGTTGAGTGGCTATGCAATTCTTTGTAAAATGTCTCAAATCCTTTTTGAGCATTTACAGCCGTTATGCTGTCCAAATTCTGCTAGAAATTCTAATGTCTTTGCATTGTGGTTGTGCTTCCAGATGGCCACTCGTGACCAAAACCAAGTGGTTCGCCTGACCAGGTGCATCGACGTAGCCGGTCATACGGCTATGTTAGTCCGGGTAATGATCGAGACGGGTTACCGTTGGTATCCCGAATACACGGTCGAAGAGCAGTTTCAAGACTTTAATCAAAGTCAGGGTTCCACCGAGCCCCTCCACTGTTCCTATGGACTTGGTGTTACTATTGAGATGGCTGTGCAAGATGCTTCCTACTCCATGATGACCATCATGCGAGTCAGGACTGGCCTGCTTCGCAACACCGACTTCCGGTATATGCCAGCTTCACTTCCTGGAGCGCATGGGTATCTCCCGGCTATCTATGCTGATTCCAGTCAGGAGGACTCACTAACCCGCACCACTGCCGAGTTGCTCGAGGACAAGGACCGAGAGAGTCGGGCCCTGAGAATGGAGCTTTTCAATGCCCGTGCAGATCACTGGGCCACTTTGACTCGGTTTGCACCGGCGGTGCAAACTGGATATATGGATATGAGAGATCTATATCCTGTTAGATCTGCTCTGCCAGACATGATGGATTGGCGTGATGTGGGGGGCATCACCCCGCGTCATGGTCCCCGCAGGCCACCGTTTGTTGGTCCAAGACCTCACCCTAGACCTTATGGTCCACAGGCTCCTCAGGACTGTCTGTTTCCGGACGCTCACGTTGAACTTCCAGGTTATGGAGGAGACTTCTATGAGAACTACTACGGAGACGTCTGAGTTAGTAGTAGTTACACTAGTATTGTAATGGTTGTATTTCCACCGTCCTGCGAGGCTTGTGGAATATGACTTAGTGTGTATCATTCCGGAGGTGTAAGAAAAATGATGTATAGGAGCTTGGAATGCCTCCGATGAGATGTAATCTTCCTTTCACCGTAGTAGTACTTTGTTTGGTCTTGTACTAAACCTTGTATGGTGTGTATGACGATGGAATAAAGAAGCAGTTTCTGTATCTACCATGTCATACGGATGATCATCTTGCATTCCGAGTTATCCATCACATTCTACATTTCTATGTCAGAATCTTATCATCCTGGACTAAACCCTTGTCTTGTTTTTCCTAGGATGGTTAACACCCACAACAACCCTGCTCCGCCAAAGCAGGCCGAAGGCAGTAGAGTTGGGGAAGCGAACCTGCCTCACCCTCCTTCTCTAGCTGAAGTTATGCTGGAGGCCGAGAGAAACAAACGGGAGACCAACCATTTGTTGGAGCGCATCGAACAGAACACAGAACATCATCAGCGGAATAACTTGGTGTCGCTCAGTGACGTCATCAAGTTACACCCACCTACCTTCCACCACACCGTCGAGCCTCTTGACGCTGATGACTGGCTTCGCAGCATTACTCACAAGCTACGTTCTGCACTCTTAGCTGAGGCTGATAAGGTCACCTTTGCTGCATATCATCTTGAAGGCCCCGCCAGTCTTTGGTGGGAGAATTATATGGCTATGCGCCCAGCTGGCCATGTCACTACTTGGGCAGAATTCAGCGAGGCTTTCCGTGAACATCACATTCCGGAGGGTCTCATGGATCGTAAATGCGAGGAGTTCTGCAGTTTCACCCAAGGTCGTCTCTCTGTGGACGCTTATAGCAGGGAGTTCGGTAACCTTGCATGCTATGCAACTGAAGAGGTCTCCACTGACGCCAAGAAGCAGGCAAGGTTCCGCAAGGGACTTAGCCCCGAGCTTCGCCGAGATCTCCGTCTGCATGAGTGCACCTCTTTTCAGAAACTTGTGAACAAAGCCATCAGTGCTGAGACGGGTCAGACTGATTACGAAGCAACACGCAAGCATGGTCGTGACATGGGTTCCTCATCCGGTCCTGGACCACAGAAGCGCCGGGTGTGGGTGCCTAACACTGCCCTGCCACCCAGGTTCACACCGAGGCCATCCTATCAGGCGCCTCGTCCAGCTCAGCAGTTTGCACCAGCTAAGCCCTATGGTGGGCCAACCAACAATGCTCCTCCACGCACCAGCCCCGTGACGTGCTTCAAGTGTGGGGAATCAGGCCACTACATGCGCGATTGTCCTCAGACCAACCCCAACCAGACTGGAAAAGCTGTTGGCCGTGGCAAGCCAGCAGGAAAGGTGTTCTATGCCAAGCTGGCCACCACTGCACGTGGCCATGTAAATTGTGTCTCAGCTGAAGAGGCCCAAGAGGATCCCAATGTCGTTCTCGGTACGCTCCTTGTTAATTGCCACCCGGGATCTGTTCTTTTCAATACTGGAGCATCTCATTCATTCATATCCGAGAATTATGCACGCTTGCATAACACCGCATTCTGTGACATGCCTTCCTCCATGGAAATCTCTACTCCTGGTTCTAGATGGCAAACTTCTAGTGTAAGCCATGATAATGAAATTCAGGTCGACAGACTTGTTTTCCTTGCATCATTAATAGCTCTTAAATCTTCGGACATCAATATCATCTTGGGTATGGACTGGATGTCAGCCCATCATGCCAAAATTGATTGCTTCTCTAGAACTGTTCAACTCACGCACCCTTCGGGAAAGATAGTCAATGTCTTGACCCGAATATCCAAGCAACAGCTATATTCTCTTAATGCCAGTCCATTGCCAGACCTCGAAGACGTTCCGGTAGTCCGTGACTTTCCGGATGTCTTCCCAGAAGAATTGCCAGGTGTTCCACCCAACAGAGATGTCAAGTTCGTGATAGATCTCATTCCAGGAACTGTCCCAATTTCTAGAAGACCCTATAAGATGGCACCCCTAGAACTAGCCGAACTTAAGAAACAACTCGATGAGTCTTTGAAAAAGGGTTTCATCCGTCCTAGTTCATCTCCATGGGCTTGCCCCGTCCTCTTCGTCAAGAAGAAGGATGGTACGGACCGGTTGGTTGTAGATTACCGACCCGTTAACTTGGTCACAATAAAGAACAAGTATCCGCTCCCCAGGATCAACGATCTGTACGATCAGCTCGCGGGATCCTCAGTCTTCTCTAAGATGGATTTGAGGTTAGGCTACCATCAAATCAAAATCCGGAACGGGGACATTCCTAAAACGGCTTTTGTTACTCGTTACGACCAATGCGAGTACACCGTCATGTCCTTCGGTTTAACCAACGCTCCAGCCACCTTCTCCCGGTTAATGAACTCAATTTTCATGGAGTATTTGGATAAATTCGTCATGGTTTACCTCGATGACATACTCATCTATTCCAAGAACGAGGAAGAACATGCCGAACATCTAAGGCTAGTGTTGGTGAAACTTCGAGAGCATCGCCTTTCTGCCAAGTTTTCTAAATGCGAATTTTGGTTGCCAGAAGTGACCTATCTAGGACATGTAATTTCTGGTAAAGGTATTGCTGTCAACCCCGAGCGAGTTCAAGCCGTCCTTAGTTGGACTCCACCTGAATCGGTCAAACAAGTTCGGAGTTTCCTTGGCTTAGCGAGCTATTGTCGCCGCTTTGTCAGGAACTTTTCCAAAGTTGCTAAACCTCTAACTGAACTCCTCAAGAAAGATAAAAAGTTCGAGTGGACTCCACAATGTGAGCACAGTTTCCAGGAACTGAAAAGACGTTTAACTTCTGCTCCCGTGCTGGTACCACCAGATTTCTCTAAGGACTTTGTTATCTATTGCGACGCCTCGTGACAAGGACTAGGTTGCATTCTCATGGAAGATCGACACGTAATTGCTTATGCTTCACGGCAATTACACCCACATGAGGAAAACTACCCTACTCATGATCTAGAGCTTGCAGCTGTAGTCCATGCACTCAAAACCTGGCGACATTACCTCCTCGGTAATCGTTGCGAAATCTACACCGATCACCAAAGTCTGAAGTACATATTCACCCAACCAGATTTGAATCTCAGGCAAAGACGTTGGGTCGAGTTGATCACAGATTTCGACTTAGGAATAACTTACACCCCAGGAAAAGCCAACGTCATGGCTGATGCGCTAAGTCGTAAATCTTATTGCAACAATCTGATGTTGCAACAAAGTCAACCACTTCTCCACGAGGAATTTCGGAAGCTTAACCTTCACATTGTTCCTCAAGGATTCCTTTCCACCTTGGTGGCGAAACCTACCCTTACGGATCAGATCATCAAAGCTCAGAAGGTAGATCCAGGGATTTCCCGCATCAAAAGAAACATCAAGAAAGGAGTTGCGGATTGTTTCTCCGTTGATGATCAAGGAGTCGTATACTTCGGGAACCGTCTAGTGGTTCCCAAGTGCGAAACCTGCGGCGATTGATCCTTAAATAAGCTCATGAATCTCCTCTCACCATTCATCCCGGTAGCACTAAGATGTATCAGGACCTACGCCAGAGGTTCTGGTGGACTAGGATGAAGAGAGAAATTGCTCAGTATATTGCTAGCTGCGACGTCTGTCGTCATGTAAAAGCAGAGCATCAACGGCCTGCTGTCACCCTTCAACCCTTAGCTATTCCTGAATGGAAATGGGATAAACTTGGTATGGATTTCATCACCGGTTTTTCCAGGACCAAGAGAGGGAATAATGCTATCTTCATCGTTATCGACCGTCTCTCCAAAGTAGCTCATTTCTTGCCTGTTCGCGAGAGTATAACCGCTAGCCAGCTAGCAGACTTGTACATCTCCCGAATAGTGTCTCTTCATGGTGTTCCATTGGAAATTAACTCGGATCGAGGAAGTCTCTTCACCTCTCGATTTTGGGAATGTTTCCAAAACGCTATGGGAACCCATCTTTCCTTTAGCACCGCTTTTCACCCTCAATCAAGTGGTCAAGTTGAACGTGTCAACCAAATCCTAGAAGACATGCTTCGAGCTTCTGTTATCTCATTCGGAATGGATTGGGAGATATGCCTTCCATTTGCCGAATTTGCTTATAACAACAGCTATCAATCTAGCTTGGGCAAAGCCCCTTTTGAAGTTCTCTATGGATGAAGGTGTCGAACTCCTCTTAACTAGTCAGAAACCGGGGAAAGACAATTCTTTGGCCCGGATATGATCCAGGAAGCAGAAGAGCAAGTTCGCATCGTTCATGAAAAGTTGAAAACAGCCCAATCTCGTCAAAAGAGTCATTATGACCGAAAACATAAGGCTATGACTTACGAGGTTGACGCGAAGGCTTACCTTCGGGTTACTCCTCTGAAGGGAACCCATCGTTTCGGTATCAAAGGCAAATTGGCTCCTCGCTACATTGGACCTTTTCGCATTCTTGCCAAAAAGAGGAGAAGTTGCCTACCAATTGGAACTACCTCCGCATCTCTCCAAAGTCCACGATGTCTTCCACGTTTCTCAACTCAGGCGTTGCTTCTTGGATCCCATCCGTGGAGTGGACCACGAAACGCTTGATCTTCAAGATAATCTCACTTATCGAGAATACCCCGTTCGTATCCTCGATCAAGCCGAGTGTACCACTCGACGACATAATATCAAGTTTCTCAAGGTTCAATGGTCGCACCATTCTGAGAAGGAAGCTACTTGGGAAAGGGAGGATCGTCTTCGACTGGAATATCCCGCCTTCTTTCCGGAGGAACCTAAATCTCGGGACGAGATTCTTTTGAGTGGGGGTGAGTTGTCACACCCTAGCTAGTTCATGCATTAGAGTGTTGCATCATGTCTATTTCATTTAACAGAAACCTGAAATGGGGATGACAGAACCCCCAGCCCCCTCTGAAACCAAATAGGATTTACTAAAAATATTTTCAATGAATCTGAAATGCCCTTCTAAAATGTCCATCATTTTTGTCTTGGTTCAGAACCTCTGCCAAAAGTGATGCACAGTTTCCTAGGTCATCCTAAGGTCTTGAATTAAATCAAAAGTATTTGAATTTGGGCATTTAAAATTTATAAAAATATTTCAAATGCTCAAATAATCCCAAACTAAAATGTTCCATGTTGGAAATATTCCAACTAAGGACCAGGTGCAGGTTGGTGAATTTTGGAGTTGCCTAGGTATTTTTAGAAATTCAACAAACTTACAGAATAAAAACAGAAACAGAAATAAAGGAAAAAGCTTACCTGGCGCCACCCAGAGGCCCACCTGCCGGCCCAGCCCAGCCACCGCTCCAGCGAGCTGCTTGGCTTGGCCAGGCAGGCAGGCAGGTGCTCGACGGCGGCCGCAGCGTGCGCCACGTAGCTGCCCGTCGGCCTGCTTCCCCCTTTTCGCCGCCTAGCTGGCCTGGACGAGCTCCACGTCGCACCCCGAACCCCGTGGACACCTCCATTCTCCCCCAGCTCCTCCCCCTCGCGCTCCCCAGCCATGACCGACGCCACCGCCGCCGCACCGCCGCCGTAGTCGTGCTCCCCGTCGTTTCCACGCCGCGCCACCGTGTCCAGAAGCTCTGCCGCCCTCTACTCCTTCGAGCTAGCCGAGCCCCGAGTGCTCGCGTGCCCCGAAGCCGCCGCACCGACCTCGACCGAACTGCCATCGCCGGAGATCCCCTTCGCCGTTGCCGCCGCACCAGCTCGTCCCCGACCGCGCCGTCTGTTCCCTCAAGACCGCCGTGAGCTTAGCTAACTCCTCCCCCTTCTTTCTCTCGCTCCCGTGCACCACCGCGACCACATGAAGATCACCCGCATGCACCGCCGCGGATCTCGTCGCCGACGTGCTCCCGGCCATCCTCCGTCCACCTCTCGGTGTCCATCGCACTCACCACGACGCGTAGGGTCTAACCATGCACTCCCCGCACGTCACCGCACACCCTAGCTTCGAGTTCGCATCCACCCGAACTCCGGCGGTCGCCTAGGGCATCGCCGGCGCCAACTCCGGCAACCCCGACCTCAACTAACTCCACCAAGAGCTGCGGTTTGTCCCCAGATCCACCTAGATGCCTTCCGCGACCCATTTGGTGGCCGGAACGACCAAAATCACTTCCGCCGCCGCGTCGGGCTCGCCGGCGGCTAAACGCCGATGCAGCTGACTTTGACTTTGACCACGGGTGGGCCCTGGTTGACTCTGTTGAGTCAAAGACAGGTGGGGCCCAGCCCTGTTAACTAAACCGGTTTAGTTTTAATTAATTTTTAGCTAAACTAATTACACTGACACCCTGGACCCACAGTCAGGTTTGACCTGGACGTCTCTGTTGACTTGCTGAGGTCAGCATGACATCATGCTGACGCAGTAATCCTTTTCTGGAATTAAAATAAATCCAGAATGATTTATAAATTCCAGAATTTAGTTCAAACTTCTAAAATTCATATAAAATCAACCGTAGCTCCAAATGAAAGAAATTATATATGAAAAATGATCAGAAAAATCTAATCTTTCCATCTGTACTGGTTTCATGCATGTTTAAACAAGCTAACCTGCTGCTTATCACAGAACAAGATAAAGCACTTAAAATGGCAACTTATGAGTTTGAACTTTGAATCATCGGTTCAAATTAGTTCAAACCCATATGTTCTTAGTTGCATTAGCCCAATACACTCATTTTGCCATGTCTCATGCATGCATCATATTGTTTCATACTGTTTGGTAATGTTTGTGTATCGGTGCTCTCTGCGGCAGGTCCTGCCCCCGAGGAGTACCGTGATTACCCCAATGAAGAACAAAATCAGTGCACCGACCCATCAGGCAAGCAACCAACCATTTGATCATATCGATAAAATCCCATGTTCTCGCTTCTACTCTCTTTTACTGCATTAAGACAACGCGATTCAAACTGCTGTGTGCTGCGGTAGTTGAACCCATTTCCTCTGCATGACCTGTCATTGCCACAGTAACTAGATTAAACCCACTAGCATGTGTAGGAGTTGATTGAGCCATATGAATGTGTTGTTTCTACCTTGCTATGCCTGCTATGCTTAGAGTCGTGTCAGGTCTGGTTCATCTGGGTGATGGGCTAGAGTGAAATGATCGTGTCAGTATGAGAGTAAGGTGTTGAACACGATTTGGTAAAGGTATCGATGAGAGGCCATGTAGGAGTACATGGTGGGTTGTTTCATTGAGGCCGTCCTTAAGCACTGAGATCTGTATGTGTGATTTAAGATTCAGCTACTACCATGCATTGGGCCTGAAACCAATGGACCCTCTCGGCTTCTTATTCACCCTAGTCTTCTGTCCAGGAGTTGCAAGTAATTTCTGGTGTTTGTAGCCTACTGGAGGCCGTGGACAGCGCTGACCGTAGGGGTGGGCTGTGATGCGGTAGGTAAGTGGCCAGGTGTACCGGATGCCCGTTTGGTATCTCGGGAACCCTGCTCACATTGTTTGGGGCTGTGAGCGAAACTCCGGCCGGATCTCCTCATGGATGGAACCCAAATAGGCGATAAACCTGGACTAGAGACATGAGTGTCTAGGTAGGTCGTGGCCGACACCCACGTTGGGGTTCCGCTTGAAGGTTGCCGAGTACATGTCGTGTAAACGGCGGTAAGTGGTGAGAGCGTGTATGAAGAAGTACACCCCTACAGGTTTAACATCATCTATTCGAATAGCCGCGTCCGCGGTAAAGGACTACTTGGTTGCCTATACAGTTCATAGACAAGTAAATGGAAACTACTAAAAGCCTCAAGATAAGCGTGAGTGCCGAGGATGGCTCTTCCGTAGGAAGACGGAGGTGGATCCTCGGTAGAGTATTGAAGTGGTGAGTAGTGGACTCGAGTGCGCAAAACCATTTCAAGTTGGAGTCTCATAGGATAGCTTAGCCAAGAGTCAAAGCTGGCTTGCTGCAATAACCCCACCAACCCTTCTTGATAATGTGCATGTATGTAGGAACTGATGTAAGTCTTGCTGAGTACCTTTGTACTCATGTTGCTTTAATTTACATTTTTCAGAAGATGCCACAACCCCTTCCGACGGGTTCTTCGTAGACGTTGACATCGATGAGTAGACTAAGGCCCAGGTGGTGATCCTAAGCAAGTGAAGGACCATGTAGTATAGCTAGGCTTACCCAAGCCTCTTTTATTTTACTAGTTGTCTGTACTCAGACAAAACACTTCCGCTGTTGGCTTGTATGCTTGTATGACTTGAATGTGGGTCGTGTGACCCGTACTTGTGTGTATGCTATGTATGGCTCTCCGAGCCTTTAAATAAAGTACTTGTGTCGTAGAGTCACGTTGTGATGCCTTGTTGTATTTGCACATATCGAGCATATTGTGTGTATGATTGAAATGCTTGGTATGTGTGGGATCTGACTATCTAGTTGTTTATCTTTAGTAGCCTCTCTTACCGGGAAATGTCTCCTAGTGTTTCCACTGAGCCATGGTAGCTTGCTACTGCTCCGGAACACTTAGGCTGGCCGGCATGTGTCCTTCTTCGTTCATGTGTCTGTCCCTTTGGGGAAATGTCACGCATTGAGTACCGGATTCCTATTAGCCCGCTACAGCCCGGTTTACCAGAGTCCTGCTAGCCCAGTGCTACAACCCGAAACTTACTTGCTGATGACCGACACGTTCGATGTTGGGTCATGGATGCCTGTCCCTGTAAGTCTGTGCCACTTTGGATTTACAACTAGCCATGTCAGCCCGGGCTCCTTTTCATATGGATGCTAGCGACACTATCATATACGTGTGCCAAAAGGCGCAAACGGTCCCGGGCAAAGGTAAGGCGACACCCGTGGGGATACCGTGCGTGAGGCCGCAAAGTGATATGAGGTGTTACAGGCTAGATCGATGTGACATTGAGTCGGGGTCCTGACACAAAATACTCCCATCATGCACAACCCCAATGACGAGCCGAGCAATTGTTTCATACTTTGTAACGCACTTCAGCTTTTTCAACTCTTACACAATACATGAGCGCAAGCCATGGACATAGCACTATGGTGGTATAAGGTGGTGGTTGTGAGGACAAAAAGAGGGAGAAGATAGTCTCACATCAACTAGGTGTATGAACGGGCTATGGAGATGCCCATCAATAGATATCAATGTGAGTGAGTACAGATTGCCATGCAACGGATGCACTAGAGCTATAAATATATGAAAGCTCAACAAAAGAAACTAAGTGGGTGTGCATCCAAATCGCTTGCTCACGAAGACCTAGGGCATTTTGAGGAAGCCCATCATTGGAATATACAAGCCAAGTTCTATAATGAAAAATTCCCACTTAGTATATGAAAGTGACAACATAGGAGACTCTCTATCATGATGATCGTGGTGCTACTTTGAAGCACAAGTGTGGAAAAAGAGATAGTAGCATTGTCCCTTCTCTCTTCTTCTCTCATTTTTTTTTCTTTTCTTTTTTTTTCTTTTTTCCTTTTTTTTTATTTTTTTCTTTGGCCCCCCCTTTTTTTTCTTTTTGGCCTTTCTCTTTTTTTTCTTTTTGTAAAGTCCGAAGTCTCCTCCCGACTTGTGAGGGAATCATAGTCTTCATCGTCCTTTCCTCACTGAGACAATGCTCTAATAATGAAGATCATCACACTTTTATTGATTTACAACTTAAGAATTACAACTCAAAACTAGAACAAGATATGACTCTATATGAATGCCTCCGGCGGTGTACCGGGATATGCAATGAATCAAGAGCGACATGTATGAAAATTATGAAGGTGGCCTTGCCACAAATACGATGTCAACTACATGATCATGCAAAGAGCAATATGACAATGATGAAGTGTGTCATAATAAACGGAACGGTGGAAAGTTGCATGGCAATATATCTCGGAATGGCTATGGAAATGCCATAATAGGTAGGTATGGTGGCTGTTTTGAGGAGGGTAAATAATGGGTGCATGATACCGGCGAAAGTTGCGTGGCACAATAGAGGCTAGCAAAGTGGAAGGATGAGTGTGCGTATATCCATGGACTCACATTAGTCATAAAGAACTCATATACTTATTGCAAAAGCCTACTTAGCCCTCGAAGCAAAGTACTACTACGCATGCCCCTAGAGGGATAGATTGGTCGGAAAAGACCATCGCTCGTCCTCCACTGCCACTCATAAGGAAGACAATCAAAAGATCACCTCATGCAACAAATTTGTGACACAACTTTTACCATACGTGCGCGCTACGGGACTTGCCAACTTCAACACAAGTATTTCTCAATTTCATAATTACCCACTAGCATGACTCTAACATTACCACCTCTATATCTCAAAACAATTATCAAGCATCAAATTGATCATAGCATTCAATTCACTTCCTATGATAGTTTTTATTATACCCAACTTGGATGCTCATCATTCTAGGACCAATTTTATAACCATAGCAAATACCATGCTATTCTAGAAGACTCTCAAAATAATATAAGTGAAGCATGAGAGACTAGGGGTGTGTTTGGATGCTGCCCCTGCCAGCCCTACCAATCTATGGGCACGCCAATTTTGGGGTGCACGGTTCCGCCGCCGGCAACTTGCCAAATCATTGGCGCAAAATGAACTAGTGAAACTGCATGAGCCGTGGCCAGCCAAAATATTGGTCAGGAACCAAACAGGTGCGCGCTCCCTGGTCAACGACCAATTTTTTGGTTCGGCTGGTCTACGCTCCGATCCAAACACACCCTAGCAATTTCTTCAAAATTAAGCCACCGCCGTGCTCTAAAAGATATAAGTGAAGCACTAGAGCAAAAACTATCAAGCTCAAAAGATATAAGTGAAGCACATAGAGTATTATAGCAAATTCTAATCAAGTGGGCTTCTCACAAAAGGTGTGTACAGAAAGGATGATTGTGTTAAACTAAAAAGCAAAGACTAATATAATACATGACGCTCCAAGCAAAACACATATCATGTGGCGAATAAAAATATAGCTCCAAGTAAAGTTACCAATGAACGAAGACGAAAGAGGGGATGCCTTTCTGGGGCATCCCCGAGCTTAGGATTTTGGATATTATTGAATATCTTGGGGTGTCTTGGGCATCCCCAAGCTTAGGCTCTTGCCACTCTTTATTCCATAGTCCATTAAAGCTTTACCCAAAACTTGAAAACTTCACAACACAATACTCAACAGGAAATCTTATAAGCTCCGTTCGTGAAAGAAAACAAAACCACCACATAAGGTATTGTAATGAACTCATTATTTATTATTTTGGTGTTAAACCTACTGTATTCCAACTTCTCTATGGTTTATAAACTATTTTACTAGCCATAGATGCATCAAAATAAGCAAACAACACACAAAAAACAGAATCTGTCAAAAACAGAATAGTCTGTAGCAATCTGTAACTAATGCAAACTTACGGAACAGTAAAAATCCTACAAAAATAGGAAGTCCTGGAAATTTTTTCTGTTGATTAGAAGAAAAAAGAATAAACGCAAAAGAACCTTTCTGTGATTTAACAAAACTAATTTCATGCGCGCAAAGTTTCTGTTTTTCAGCAGAATCAAATCAACTATCATCATAGGTTATCCCATAGGTTCTACTTGGCACAAACACTAACTAAAAGACAAAAACACATCTAAACAGAAGGTAGGTGCAAAATTTATTACTAAACAGGAAAAAAACAAAAAACACAAATAAAATTGGGTTGCCTCCCAACTAGCGCTATCGTTTAATGCCCCTAGCTAGGCATAAAACCGAAGATAGATCTGAGTAGTGCCATCTTTGGCACTAAATTCATAAGTAGCCCGCATGATAGATTCATAAGGTAATTTGACTTTCTTTCTTGGAAAGTTCTCCATGCCTTTCCTTAATGGAAATTGGAATCTAATGTTCCCTTCCTTCATATCAATAATCGCACCAATTGTTCTAAGGAAAGGTCTACCAAGAATAATAAGGCAAGAAAGATTGCAATCTATATCCAGAACGATAAAATCTACGGGCAATAAATTTCTATTTGCCACAATGAGAACATCACTGATCCTTCCCATTAGATTTTTAATGGTGGAATCCGCAAGGTGCAAATTTAAAGAGCAATCATCAAGATCATGGAAACATAGAATATCACATAAAGTTTTCGGAATCGTGGAAACACTAGCACCCAAATCACATAAAGCCAAACACTCATGATCTTTAATTCTAATCTTTATAGTAGGTTACCACTCATCATTAAGATTTCTAGGTATAGAAACTTCCAAATTAAGTTTTTCATCATAAGATTGCATCAAGGCATCAACGATATGTTTGGTAAAAGCTTTATTTTGACTATAAGCATGAGGAGAATTAACAACGGATTGCAACAAGGAAATACAACCTTCTAAAGAACAATTATCATAATCAAATTCCTTGAAATCCGAGATAGTGGGTTCAATACTATTTAAAGTCATGACCTCTCCAATCCCACTTTTACCAAATTTAGCATCAAGATATAAAAACTCTGAATTCTTGGGACGCCTTCTAACTAAAGTTGACTCATCTCCAGTCGCATTATTATCAAGATTAATATTGCAAAACAAATATCTAATAGGGGACACATCAATAACTTTAAGATCTTCATCATTATTTTCATTGAAACTAGAAGAACACGCCTTTACAAAGCAATCTTTCTAAGCACGCAATCTAGCGGATCTTTCCTTGCACTCATCAATGGAAATTCTCATGGCTTTGAGAGACTCATTGATATCATGCTTAGGAGGAGAAGATCTAAGTTTAAGAGAATCAACATCAAGCGAAAGTCTATCAACGTTCCTAGCCAAATCATCAACTTTGAGCAATTTTTCTTCAAGCAAAGCATTAAAATTCTTTTGAGAGATCATAAATTCTTTCACACTATTCTCAAAATCAGAGGGCATCTTATTAAAATTACCATAAGAATTATTGTAGGAATTTCCATAATTATTAGAGGAATTACTAGGGAACAGTCTAGAATTAAAGTTTCCTCTATAAGGATTATTACCGAAACTATTCCTACCAAAAAAATTCACATCCATAGATTCATTATTATTCTCAATCAAAGTAGACAAAGGCATATCATTGGGATCAAGAGGAATATTTTTAGTAGCAAACAACTTCATAAGTTCATCCATCTTTCCACTCAAAACATTGATTTCTTCTATAGCATGCACTTTTTTACTAGAAGATCTTTTGGTGTGCCATTGAGAATAATTAGCCATAATATTATCAAGAAGTTTTGTAGTATCTCCTAATGTGATTTCCATAAACGTGCCTCCCGTGGCCGAATCTAAAAGATTTCTAGAAGCAAAGTTCAAACTGGCATAAAAATTTTATATGATCATCCATTAATTCAAACCATGAGTAGGGCAATTGCGAATCATCAATTTCATTCTTTCCTAAGATTGGGCAACATGCTCATGATCAAGTTGTTTAAAATTCATAATATCGTTCCTAAGAGTGATAATATTAGCGGGAGGAAAATACTTAGAGATAAAAGCATATTTGCACTTGTTCCAAGAATAAATACTATTTTTAGGCAAAGACGAAAACCAAACTTTAGCACGATCTCTAAGTGAAAATGGAAATAACTTCAATTTAACGATATCATTATCCGTATCTTTCTTCTTTTGCATATCACACAAATCAACCAAGTTGTTTAGATGAGTAGCGGCATCTTCACCAGGAAGGCCGGCGAATTGATCTTTCATAACAAGATTCAGCAAAGCAGTATTGATTTCAAAAGACTCAACATCATTAAGAGGAGCAATCGGAGTACTAAGGAAATCATTATTATTGGTATTGGAGAAATCACACAATTTGGTATTATCTTGCGCCATGGCAACAAGTAATCCAACACACAAGCCAACAGAAAAAGGCAAGCGAAAGAGAGAGGAGGAAATTGGGAAAGGGAGGGCGAATAAAACAACAAGTGTGAAGTAGGGGAGAGGAAAACGAGAGACAAATGGCAAATAATGTAAATGCGAGGAAGATGAGTTTTTGATGGGTACTTGGTATGTCCTGACTTGAGCGAAGACCTCCCCGGCAACGGCGCCAGAAATCCTTCTTGCTACGTCTTGAGCTTGCGTTGGTTTTACTTGAGGAGGAAAGGGTGATGCAGCAATAGTAGCATAAGTATTTCCCTCAGTTTTTGAGAACCAAGGTATCAATCCAGTAGGAGGCTCCTCAAAAGTCCCACGCACCTACACAACAAACAAAGAACTCGCAACCAACGCAATAAAGGGGTTGTCAATACCTTCATGGCCACTTGCGAAAGTGAGATCTGATAGAGATAGTATGATAAGATAAATATATTTTTGGTATTTTATAATATAGATGCAAAAAGTAAAGATGCAAATAAAAGTAGATTGAAAGTTTATATGATAAAAGATAGACCCGGGGGCCATAGGTTTCACTAGTGTCTTCACTCAAGATAGCATAAGTATTACGGTGGGTGAACAAATTACTGTCGAGTAATTGATAGAAAAGCGAATAATTATGAGATTATCTAGGCATTATCATGTATATAGGCGTCACGTCCGTGACAAGTAGACCGACTCCTGCCTGCATCTACTACTATTACTCCACACGTCGACCGAGTCCTTCCTGCATCTAGATTATTAAGTTCATAAAGAACAGAGTAACGCATTAAGAAAGATGACATGATGTAGAGGGATAAACTCATGCAATATGATATAAACCCCATCCTTTTATCCTTGATGGCAACAATACAATACGTGCCTTGCTGCCTCTACTGTCACTGGGAAAGGACACCGCAAGATTGAACCCAAAGCTAAGCACTTCTCCCATGGCAAGAAAGATCAATCTTGTAGGCCAAACCAAACTGATAATTCAAAGAGACTTGCAAAGATAACTAAGTCATACATAAAAGAATTCAGAGGAGATTCAAATATTTCTCATAGATAAACTTGATCATAAGCCCACAATTCATCGGATCTCGACAAACACACCGCAAAAAGAGTTTACATCGAATAGATCTCCACAAGAGAGGGGGAGAACATTGTATTGAGATCCAAAAAGAAAGAAGAAGCCATCTAGCTAATAACTATGGACCCGAAGGTCTGCGGTGTAAACTACTCACAACTCATCAGAAGGGCTATGGTGTTGATGTAGAAGCCCTCCATGGTCGATTCCCCCTCCGGCGGAGCGCCGGCGAAGGATCCAAGATGGGATCTCACGGATACAGAAGGTTACAGTGGTGGAAATTGTGTTTCGTTGGCTCCCTGGATGTTTTCGGCGTACGCAGGTATATATAGGAGGAAGAACTACGTTGGTGGCTGCCCGAGGGGCCCACAAGACTGGGGGGCGTGGCCAGAGGGGGTGAGCGCGTCCTCCTATCTCGTGGCTGCCTCGGCTGCTTCTTGACTTGCACTCCAAGTCCTCTGGATCACGTTCGTTGCAAAAATCACGCTCCCAAAGGTTTCATTCCGTTTGGACTCCGTTTGATATTCCTTTTCTTCAAAATACTGAAATAGGCAAAAAAAAAAAAAGCAATACGGGCTGGGCCTCTGGTTAGTAGGTTAGTCCCAAAAATGATTTAAATGTGTAAAATAAAGCCCATAAACATCCAAAAGGGGTAATATAAAAGCATGGAACAATCAAAAATTATAGATACGTTGGAGACGTATCACTCCCCTTAATGAAAGCACTTTGTTGTATACTAAACAACTTATGAGCATACTTGCTAGCCCTAATGTCCATGGCTTTGGTGAGCAATTTGTAAGGGCAACGTAACAAGCAAATGGGCCTATACTGCTGGATTTTTTAGCATCTATTGACTTAGGTAACAGAGTTATAATGCCATAGTTTAGTCATTGCACATCCAACTTGCCTTCATAGAACCATTCAAACAGGCACAATAGGTCCTGGGCTACCACCTCCCAACAATGTTGATAAAACTCAACAGGATGTCATCCGGGCCAGGGGCAATGTTAGATTTCATGTCAAATAAAGCCTTTTTGATCTCCTCAAGAGAAAAAGGTCGAGTAAAGTCATCATTATCTACAGGAGTAATATTCTCTTCCTAAGACCATAAAGCTGCATCAATCTGGCAAAGATTGCCAGGGGCCGGTCCAAACAGGGTTTCATAATACTCAGTAGAATGAGCTAGGAAGTTTTTGGTCCCTTCTATAATCACTGGTCCACATTCAAGGGAAATCATGGAATTTTTTTCTATGACGCGCATTAGCTACTTTATGGAAGAAGTCAGTGTTATTATCTCCTTTCAATAGCCACCTCTCATTAGAGAATTGGTGCCAATGAAGCTATTCTTCTACATACATATCATTAAGTTCTACTAGGATATCAAGCTTCCTAGTATAAGCCTCCCCACAAAGCCCAACAGTCTCTTCAAGCTTTTAAAGCTCCTGTAGCTTGAGGTTGATAAGCCTCTTTATGATTTTGTTGTGCCCAAATAGATTAGACCCCCACCCTTTAATAAAATTCTTGAACCTCTTCAGCTTAATGTTTAAAGCGTCGATGGGGTTGATAATGTACACTAGCCTTGACCAAATCTCAGTTACCAGAGGGACAAAGTCTGGATTGTTAAGCCAAGCATTGTCAAATCTAATAACCCTATTCCCTGGTGCTCTAGAAGAAGCCCTCCCTCCATCCAACAGCAAGGGGTTGTGGTCAGATAATTCTTTGACCAACTTGTTAACAGAGACAAGGGGATATAAATCCTCCCAATCAGGAGACATCAGCACCCTATCCAACTTTTCTAGAGTTGGGTTTTCCTGTTTATTGGACCAAGTATAACAACCATCTGTCATACAAATTTCCCTCAATCCAAGCAGGTGTATGACAGAGTTAAACACATATGAAAAATGAGACATAGCTGTTTTTTTGTTTTTCTCCCCACCGTGATGAATGATTTTAAAGCCCCCCCAACCAAATATGGCTTACTAGTATTATGACACATAGAGGACAGTTCTGCGATGAATTTAGGTTTATGCTCATCGTGAGCAGCACCATATACAATCATCAAAGACCAACCACAGTTTTTGTTCTTATTGAACAGATCTAACTGTAGGATGTATTTACCATGTTTAGTCATAAGGATATCCAAATTACCTTTAGTAAGCCCACAAAGGATACCTCCAGATTCCCCCCTAGAAGGGACCCATTCCCAATGGAACTTTTGGCTTGGATCTAGCCTCCTAAAAAAGGAAGGCCTATATGTCTCTTTCATAGTTTCTTGTAGACCAATAAAATCTACCTCATTGGCATTTATCATATCAGTGAGACAGCTAGACATGCCTTTCTTACCTGCCACCCTACAATTTCAAAAGATGCCTTTCATTTATATTTTTCGGGCTTATCCCTCACTCTAGTAGGTCTGCCAAGATCCATAGCAGCCCTACCCTCTCCCTTTTTCTTTTGACTTCTCGTCATAGGTCTAACAGACTCATTAGGGGACAAAACCACCACCGATCTTCTTCGTTGATATTTATTTTTCTTTTGTTTTGACTGGACAAGGATAAAAGGTTCCTCATCACCCTTATTATCATCATCCCAAGTTAAAGATAGAGGCACATCATTACCCAACCCATGATGGTTATCATAGGAGGATTTGCATCATTATTTTTATCACACAACAGATTTCTAGATAGCTCTAGTTCACGCAAAACATCTATAGTAGCAAAATCATCATTAGGTATTTGCACTACCATCAGAGAAGCACGCAATATAATGGCAGTATCAGACAAAGCAGAAAACTGATTATTTGAGTTGGGTACTTTCATACCTTCAGAATCACGTTTCCTCGTTCTGTTGGTGGCCACATCTCCCACTCGCTCTAGTTTCTGCATTTGTCTGTGCGGAGCATATTCCTCGTGGACCATATTATCATGAATTGGAGATCCAGATGGAGACTCAACTATATAGGTACTGCAGTTCTCTCCCCCTTCCATGGACCCCTCCTCTAGTGGCACAATATAAGGTAAGGAGGGCCAAACCACATAATCTGACAAAGGAGGAAATGTGTTCCCATGAGTTTTTTTCATCATGATAGAGATACAAAGGTGAGGGAGGAATAGGAGTGATAATCCCCTAAGCACCTTTATGTATGTTGCCATCAGAGTCATGTCCTCAACCTCCAGCTCATCAGAAATGTTGCCATATGAAGTATTACCAGCCTGAGGATCACAATATGACACTTTTCCAGCTGCATGTTCTCTAGCCATGGTTTCAATCATTGTCTACATGATGATCGATCATGTACGGTCGACCACACGTACAACCAGTGGGCATGGCTTACAAGGTGTTAGGATTAGCCGATTAGGGTTCGTGCCAAATTTTCCCTTCACGCAGTAGTTGTCACTACAAAAAAATACACTTCTGTGATGATACGTGTTTGTCACAGTAGGTCACATTTTTTGTCATGCATGTACATCCATGACAAATTTATGACAGAATCAAGATAGTCATACCTGTGCTGTCGTAGAAGTGTTCCATGACATTACCAAAATTATCATCATGGAAGTGTCCACTTCCATGACGATAAATCGCGCGTCATAGAAGTGCTTTCGTCAAGGGTGACCGACACGTGGCATCCACCGTAACGGAACACCGTTAAGCTATCGGATCAGGTTTTGGATCCGATAACCCGTTAATAGCCCTGACCAATGGGGATTCTCCACGTGTAAAATCATCATTGGCTAGAGGAAACACGTGTCGACTCATCGGTGGGACAGATGTCATCCACTCATTGGACAGAAGGCGCCTATGATACGTCGACACGTGGCACGGCCCAACAGAGGCCCGTTGCTGTGAAAAGGCCGGCCCGTTTGACTTGGTCAAAAGGTGGTGGGCCGACCCATGGAAAGCCTGTTAACGACCTGTTCGCATATAGCCCATTTACAGCCCACTAACCCAAGGCCCGTTATGCCCTATTCAAATTAGGCCCAGTAGCGTCATCTGGGCCATCCAATATGATTCCAGCCCGTTTTCACTTCTGGCCCATGTATGGCCCATGACGTCTTTCTGCCCATATGAGGCCTTATGTAACTCTTGGCCTATTAACGACTCGTGGTGAAACTGGCCCGTAATGAACAGTGTATCACTGTACACCCATTAACAGCCCATGGTGAAACTGGCCCGTATAGAACAGTGTATCACTTTATACCCATTAACGGCTCGTTATTCCGTTGGGCCGTTTCCAGCCCATGTTATCTTTCGGCCTTCTCAGAGCCCATTTATTTCTGGGCTCATTTCCAGCATTCGTTTACTTACGGCCCGTTACTGTCATTTTCTACTTGTGGGCCAAATTCAGACCATGGTTACAGTCGGCCGTTTGTGGTCCGTTAATACATTGGGCCATTTTCATAGCGTCATAAAATACGGCCTATTAACGATGGCCCGTTATGGCCGGCCGATGAACGGACGATTCCAACTCTAGCCCGTTTACGACTAGAATGCGGTCTGTTTGGCCCATGTTTGGCCTATCGATCATACGGCCCGTATAAGGCCCATTGATGATACGGCTCGTAGAAGGCCCATTGTTTCTACGGCCCGTAGAAGGCCCACTGTTTCTACGGCCCATAGAAGGCCCACTGTTTATACGGCCCATAGAAGGACCACTGTTTCTACGGCCCGTAGGTCCAGTGTCACTACAGTAAATATTAACTCATGGTTATTGTGGCCTAGTTAAAAAAATAGGTTATTGCAGCCACTAGCAAACCGCAGAAAAAGAACTGAACTGACTACAAGCAAACAAATAAACAATACAACAAGGAAATAAATAAGCAAGCAACTTACACTAGGCTATCACGGCTATTACACATATTATATCCACTGGGCATCAAAGTTCGCCACCAGTGCAAATATAAGGAACACGGCAGCATATAAACGCCGTAGCAAAACAAGTCCAGAACTGAAACCACTTCAGAAGAGCTCAAGAAACAATATCCTAGGTACCCATAATGCTGGCAAGATGCTTAGCAAGCTTATTAACTTTCTCTTGTTTGGCGCTTAAGTCCTCCAGCGCTTGCTGTTGCACTAGAAAGTATGCATCAGAATTCTGCAGGGACTTCCTCAGTCCTTCGGCTTCCTGTCGCATAACATCTGATCGATGTCTTTTAACTTGAAATTGAGACTCAAGAAGCTGAACTGATTCAGGCACGAGTTCGAAGAGCTAGTGCCAGGAGTGGTAGCCAGTAACTCGAACACTACATCAATACAGGACTTTGTGGTTGTCTCAGTGCCTTCAATATAGTTTTTATCAGCTTTCTTGGAGACCAACAGGGATGTCTCACTATCTTGAACCTTATCTGCATTACTTCCTTTACCATTCCATAACAGGGTACTCTTCTCCAATATTTTATCAGCGTTCTAAAAGAGAAACAAACAAACACATCTCAGGTTTACAATATAGTATATGAAACTCATTTTTGTAACCACTTCAGTAGTAAGGTGGACAGGATAATAGCATGAAACAAACATATATATATGTAGTATGGTCACTGTATGGTCTATATCATTCTAGTTTATGTTGCCAAATCAAGATAGATACAGTTCGAATCATATCTATTTAAGACAAAGCAGCATAGACAGAATATAAGTGTGGGAAACTACACAGCAATAACAACACTTGTAATGTGCATGGCATGAGAACATAATTGTTTATTCAATTGAAACTGAAATCAACATAGAGCAAGTTACAACAGCAAACAGCCAAACACGTTGAAGAAACAGGTTTAAAACATACCTGTTGCGCCATTGGAGGTTCAATTGCATCCTTCAAATTTGAAATTGGTTGGTATCACTAAATACAGTGATGCAAGAGCAAAGTAGTATGAACCATAGCTATGGAACATGACCTGAGAACAATTCTTCTTTTGCTTTAAGCATTGACTTCGGGTTCGGAGTCGTAGTCCTCATGATTTGGGCACTGCGGTTGCCTTACTAACTGCTCGTGTTTGGTGCTCTGTGGTGGAGATGGTGCTGTGTCAACAGGAACTGGGTGTCTATCTGCTGGGGTTGGGGTTAGAAGGGGTGTAGCTGGTTCTCTGTCCAACTGGGTAGGGGTACAATCTGCATGAGTGTGGGTTATGTGTGGTGGGGCTGGTTATTGGGCAAGTACAACCGTGGTTTCTATCTACATCGACAGGTAGCACGATCTTTTCTGAAGACCGTGTTTTTACTCCCACAGATACTTCCATCACTCCCTCCGATTGAAATGGCTGATAAACAAGAAAAGTAATTGAATGTACATACATTGTATGATAGACAGGTGCAATGGATAGTAGGAAAGAAAACAGGGCATGAAATATTTCACATTTATGTTGTCTAAGCAAATAGAATAGCGGGACATAATTTCACATATATGATGGCTAATTAAACAGGATAGCATGACACAATTTCACATGTATGATGGCTAACTAAATGGGATAGAATGACATACTTCAAAATATGATGACTATGTAAACAGGATGACATGATATAACTATACGATGTGTCTATTAAAGTCGTTGGCATGCCATAAATCACAAACATGCCGTCGATGGAAACATGATGGCATGATATAATTCACGGATAGAATGACATAATTTAAACTATGATGACTATGTAAACAGGATGAGATGATATAACTATATTATGTCTTTAGAAAATGGGTTGGCATGCCATAATTCAGATACATGTTGTCTATGTAAACATTATGGCATGACATAATTCAAATATATGACTTATATACTAAGGAAGTGAGCAGAGGGCAATCGTATATATGATGTGTCAACTAAGGAGATGGCATTCAATATTGTGTATATGATGTAAAAACTAAGCATTGCAATACAACATATGCATTATATGAGTAATATAACCCTGCCAAGTTTGAGCATACACCTCAGGGGGATAATAGGACTGGTCATCTGCCTCTGAATCCTCCTCAGAAGAGCTATCTGTAACCAGCAAGATATCTGCTTGAGCAGGTAGCACTGTCTGCTCTAAAGACCTTGTTTTCACTCCAGATTTCTCCATCACCAATTCAAATGGCTGATGCACAGGAAGAGCAGTTGAATATACAAACATTGTCGACAAAAGCAATGAGAAATACAAAAAAAGGATGGCATGATATAATTCACATATATGACGCTTGCCTAAATAACATGGCATTGCATAATTCACATACATAATGCCTTGCAACAAGGTAACATTGCATAATTCACATATATAATGTCTTGCAACAAGATGGCATTGCATAATTCACATATATGGTAATTAGACACTAAACAGGTGGCATTCACACAAAGCATGTCTAAACTAAGAAAATGACATAGCAATGCAAGATACCATACGCACGATATGAGCAACATAACCCTGCCAAGTTAGGGCATGCACCTCGGGGGGGGGGGAACATGACTGGTCATCTGTCTTTGAATCCTCCTTTGAGGAGCTATCGATAACCAGCAAGACATGCGCTTCGTTAGATAGCATTGTCTGCTCTAAAGACCTTGTTTCCACTCCAGATTTTTCCATGACCGTGCCGAATGGCTGATGCACAAGAAGAGTAATTGAATGTACTAAAATTGTTGACAAATTTAACATGTAATAAAAAAATGATGGCATGATATAATTCACATATAAGATGACTGGCTAACCAGGGTGGCATTGCAAAATTCACATATATGATGCCTGGCTAGACAAGATGGCATTGCATGATTCACATATATGATAAATAAACTAAATAGATGGCATTGGCACAAAGCATGTCTAAACTAAGCAGATGACATCTTTAATGTATACATTAAGCAATGCAAGGCACCATATGCATGATATTACCAACATCAGCATGCCAAGTTAGAACGAAGACCTCATGGGGTAAATAGGAGTGGTCTTCTCCTTCTGAATCCCCCTCAGAACAGTTATCTTCCTCTTGATTACGATCCGAAATGGGTGGAGGGGGGCTGCCTTTGCGCCCACCATGGAACGACGTCTGCATGAAATTTTATTGCCACGCAAGGCTCGTCTCTTTTGCTCTACATGATTAGTTCCATTGTGTACAATAACTCGCATGCATAGGAATAAAACATAGTGAGATTATGTAAGGAGTGCATGCACAAATCCAGAGTGATGGTAGCAAACTGTGGATAGACCCAAAACCAATGATAGCAGGCAGATAATAGCTTTAGTTAAAAAATACAGATAATGGATCCTTTATTGTTTGTTTGCACCCAACATGAAACTCATAGTAGACACCGGAGATTAACCAGATAGTAGACAGATAGTACTGATTGCTGCCCCAATATGTACCCCACAACCATTTAAAAACTCAAGTTTCAGCATTAGTTTGGACCCGACTCGGAGTCTAATAGGTGAACACGATGATAATGTAGCATGTCATCATATTAAGAGACGCATAACGTAAGCAGACACGGAAGAGTGTGACCTCTCTTGCGGACCCGTGTAGTCCTTAAGGTGATCTGCTCAGTTGATGATGGTAACGCAGTTGTCGTGGCTGCCAGCGACAGGGAAGAAGATCCGAGGCAGCGAAAGAGAGTCTGGAGAGCGGATCCCTACTGTGGTGAACCCTTCCGTTGTTGGAGCAGCTGAGCTGGGGTGGAACATAGCGCCGCAGGAGCAGGACAAACCACACAAGGTTTTCTTTGACACATATCTATAACAGAAGTAATTGAGTAAGGGCTTTTTTGAATTTGAGGATTCTAACAATGCATGGATAGGAAATAGACAGGAATAGGATAGGAATGCACGTGCAAAACAGAGAATTTAAAAACATAGGATTTCTACCAATCTGGGTGTTTGATTCACAACAATTGGAAGATCACAGGATGCAAAAAAGCATGGCGAGATTAAGTCAAACCACAAGAAAATGTATGGTGATAATGCTATTATTCTACTATCTCTTAGTCTTGTGCTTGATTAATAGGAATATGAAAAGGAGGAGAAGTGGAAATTAGAATTCCTACGGTTTTTCTTTCAAGGAGACACTAAAGGAACAAATCCTACAGTTTTCCTTTGCTCCAATTCTTTGCACCAAATTCATGAAAAGTAGTACCATAGGAAACTTTCCAATTCCTATGTTTTTCATTCACTTTTCCTTTCAAGCACTGGTGATTCTAGTAGGCAGGCTTGAGCAAGGAAAATCCTACACTAATAAAATGTTTTTGTGCTACTTCTATTACTTTGGACCAAGGCCACTGCCATACTAGCTCAACTCCCAGGCCCATCGACAAATGCACAGCTCAAACGCGCAGAGATAAATAATGATGGCATTCAAGAGAGTCCATCACGGATAGCTAAGTTGCCTGGTACCTCACTGCTTGTCATATAGTAGGATAAAATAATCGTATTTTCCGTTACTACGAGTGCTCAGTGGATAATATATATAACATGTAGAGTAAAAAAGAGATGCAACAAGTGTACAACCTCTTTGGCGAAGCCATGTCGATCTCAACGTGATTGGTTTGGCCGCTGAGGATGCTCGGCGGACTTTGCTGTCGGAGGAGGGGAAGAAGATCTTACGCGTCTGGAGATGGAGCCCGAGGTACTGCTCCGCTGTGATGGAGGGTTTCGTCGTTGGAGTAGCTCCGGTGAGTTGTACGACGCCGAGGCTGAAGCAGGTTAAGAGAGACAACGAACAACGTTAACCTGAGTGGAATTATAATAGCATCTCCAATACATGACGTAAAATACATAACCACAAAGTGCTAGATGTAAAATACATCAGCCGCTCATCTCTGAACTTAACTTCGAAACCGAACTTAACTGTCGAAACTGAACTTAACTGTCGAAACTGAATTTTGCTGTCGAAACTGAACGCACTAGCAAGGTGAGGCTACACGCCGGTCGACTGACTTTTTCATATCTAGTCAGTCGATTTTGCAGTCGTTGGATACGAAATCAAGGGCCTGCAGTTCATCTTAAACCTCCACCCCCCTGAGCCGCCAGCCACCACCGGCCAAACTGCAGCCCCCGCCGCCCGCGGCCGGCGGTGCGCCGCCCCGCCCGCCCCGAAAACACTCCCCACCGCCGTACCGCCGCCACCCCGGCTATCCCTCTAAGCCCTCCCGTGCCGAGCTTTTTCTACGGCGATCCCCACGCCACCGCCCCGCCAATGCCCCGCCACCACCGGCGACCACCGCCCCCATCCTGAACCCTAAGATAGATAGTGGGGTACCTCTCCGACGAGCCCCCCTCCCCGCTACGGCTGGTTCTTCCTTCACCCCGGTGAGCCCACCCCTTGAAAATCGACTGACCCAAAAGTCGCTTCAGTCGACTGAAGTGTAGCCAAATCGGAGCAACATCGCAAGCAAGACAAAGAGCAAGAGCAGCAGTGTGAGTAAGAGCAATAGCAAGAGCAGACCAGGCAGGGGACCAAGAGGAAGAGCAGAGCAGCAGTGCGAGCGAGAGCTAAAGCAGCATCAGCTCCTACTGATGTGGACGTCGCCGCCGAGGAAGCGACGCCGTGGAGGAAGTGGCCGGCGACGCCGCCGTGGATTGAGCCGCGCCATGTCGGCTCGGGACTGAGCGCCGGTAGCACCATGAGATCGAATCAAGAAGAAAATGCGGCGATTAGTGTACAACCTATTTGGTGGTGCCAATTAGGCTGTAGCTTCATCCGAGGAAACGGTGATGATGATGCTCTTCCGGTGGTGCAGGTGAAGATGTTGGTGTGGGAATGGAGGTGGCATGAAAGACGATGGGAACGTCAGGGTAGCTCCCTGCAGGTGGAGGGCGGGGTGGCGGTCCCGGCAGGACGATGAGATCGATGACAGATCCTCATCCGGTCCGGTCGATGAGGGACGTCGAGGTGTTGCTGTGGATGACGTCGTCGGGGAAGAGGCTCCAGCTGGGTGGCAGACGGAGCAGGGTGTGGGGTTTCATCGTGGGTTTTCGTGGCCTGGGTGTATGAATGGGGGGCGGATAGGATGGCAGTGGGGAACCATGACTTAGAGACGCGCTTGTCCGAAATGTGGGGCAAGTTACGAAAGTACCCCCCACCGATTTGAGGCAGTTCTTTCGGTTCAGGGGTACCACGGGCATTTCGCGTGTCGTGATTTCACAGGAGGTGGCAGTTTTCGCGCGTGTTGCAATTTCGGAATAGCAAGGCGTGGGTTGAGATGGAGGGAGTTGCCGGAGCACAACGAGACAAAGATATATCTTAAATATTTCGGGCTAACAAGGCGCGGGTTGAAGAGGCGGGAGTTTTGCAGCATGATAGACAGAGATGTTAGCTTCAATTTTCGGCATAACAAGGCACAGCTTAAAATTTCGGAAGAACAAGCTTAATGTGTACGCCAAACAAAGACAATTTTCACCTCAACACGCACAACACACACACAAACACCATTTAGACTAGAGTAAGGTACACATGCATTGCACGCATGAGATTTGGCAACCAAATTATGAATAAATACCACATTATAGCATGCAAGCTTTGAGCCATATATTCAAAATCATCTAGTTTTTATAAGAAAGCTAATCTATTTTAAGATTCATGGAATTGTGCTTTGTAAGACATAAAGTAAAAACAAATAGTGGCAAATCATGTAGAAAAACATTTGGGCAATTCTTATACGAAAGATTCTAGAACAAATAAGAAGTGCTTGTGTTTTAATGTTTGTGCATTATGCTTAAGTTCAACCATGGAGTCTTCTAGATTATACATGTGGCGAAATCTGGTGGAATCTAGATGATATCCAACGGCCAATAGTGCTCAAATTTGCCATCTTTGGACCATCGGATTCGCCTCATCCAACGACCATCTTTCAAAGTTAAAGTTACCGGCACACAATATAAAAAAATATATAATATAATATATATAGGGGAATAGATATAGATATGTGATGCAAAAGCCGCCCATCATCTTCAATTAGAATAGTGTGTCCATGCACGGATACGACGTGGCCAAATGATGTCTGCCATCGGTTTCTCAAATTCAAATCAGTCTGACCTTGTTTAATTTGTATACATTACAACATGCTCGTTTCCAAACCACACCGCGCAGATCTCCGTTATATTCATGCATGCATGGGTTTCAAACATCAGGATCGCTTATTCAAATATTTGAATTCAACTTTACATTGATTATGACCTCACCTATTCTTTTACACCCACACAATAGTCTTCTCTTTATAACTGTACCACTAACTTTCTCTCGTGCATGCATGCACACACACTACCAGTCGGCATTATCCATCGCATGCATGCAATCTTTTTCTTCAGGTCGGTCTCCCATGAAGGCACACACCCACACACATCCCCCTCTCCATCATATCGGGCATTCTTTATCTCTCACGCGTGCATGCGCAACGATCAATGTTCCTCTATGTATGTGTGTATATAGCTAGGTCTTTCATTGTTTTCCACACAAACCGATCAATCGATATATCCAGTGAGGTCACACCCTCTTTCCCATGTCCACATCAATCAATCTATACCTCTCTATATAGGATTAACATATATAGCTAATACACCCACATTAATTATATATCCAACGTCCCCCTCTCATCATCCATGCCTTCCGCTTCATCTCTCGGATGCGTGCACAATGGCGAAGATAGGGGGCAGTAAGGGCCCTGCCCCCCCTAACATCACTATATATCGAGGCTAATATGAATGTGATCATTAGACAATTTCTGCTAAAAAGGTTTAATTTCATGAATTGACCCTCCTCGTAAAGGATTAGCGATGCTTGGCCCCCTAGCTCATTTATTTTTCATGGCTCCGCCACTGCGTGCAAGAGCGCACGTGTTCGCCCCCTCTCTCTAAATATTGATCTCGCACTTGTGCATTCCTTCATAGTCTACCTCCACTCGGCCCCTCGCACCATCTTCTAGCCCCCCATCGGATTTTGCCACATATACAATCTAGCAGACTCCGTGGTTGAACTTAAGCATAATGCACAAACCTCAAAACAACAGTGGTTTTCTTTTGTTCTAGAATCTTCCGTATCATAACTGCCAAACTTTTTTTCTAGTTGAATTGCCATTATTTGTTTATACTTTATGCTTTACAACACACAATTCCATGAATCATAAAATAGATTAAGGGCTTCTTTGATTCAAAGGATTCTCAAAGGAATTTTGGAGGATTCTAGTCATTAGGAATTTTTCCTATCTTGGTTGTTTGATTCGTAGGATTGCAAACCATAGGAATTTTTCCATATGATTCATTCGCACTAGATTTCATAGGAAACATCCCATCCACTCAAACCTCTTTGAAAGAATTCTGCATTTTTTCCATGCACAATCAAACACTCGTACAATCCTATAGGATTCAAGACGACATTCCACTATAATCCCATGTTTTTCCTATTCCCGTGTTCTTAGCTTTTTTATAAAAACTAAGAGGGTGCTTGGATCCAAGGGACTTATTTTAGTCTGACTAAAAATAGTCTCTTCAAGAGACTAAAGTTCCAAGCACCCCTGACTAAAGAGGGGCTAAAACTAGTCTTAAGACTAAAAAAATTTAGTCAGGGGTACCCTTCTAAAATGTGGATTAGTCCTCTCTCTCCTCATTTAACTCCTCTCCTTTAACACGGGCGAGTTCTGGATTGGAGGGTTTGGAGGATAATAAATGCTCATTGACTTGATTTTAGTCTCCTTAGTATTTGGATCCAAGCACGGATAAGGCTAGCATGTTTTAGTCTCACTGCTTTTAGTCATGGGACTAAAACGTATCCAAGCACCCTCTAATTGATTTTGAATGAGATGAACTATAAGAATTAAACGAAGGGCTACATTAGGCATATATGACTCAAAGCTTACATGCTATAGTGTGGTATTTATTCACAATTTCGTTGCAAAATCTGATGCATGCAATGCACGTGTACCTTACTAGTTCTTCGAGTATGTGCAAAACATGTAAATTAGAATACCAATGGCACGCTACACAGTGTCTCTCTTACAGTTCATGAAGCCACGTGGCACATGTGGAGGCGTTGTGCGACCTCCTTGCGTGGATTGATCACAGTTACGTGCTGTTGGTTCCAGAAGAATGTACTCGTCTTCCCTGAGCCAAGCTGGCGGTACATGCACCAAGCGAAGATGTGCACGCACGCCACGCACACACTCATTCCCTCGCACGTACACGCGGGTACATGGGCGGACGCAATTTTGTACCAAGATCCACCCCATGTGAAAATTTGTCGCGTGTAAAGTCGTTCACTTCATTGATGGTCAATTAATACAGCGCATGCAAATTGAGTGGACGTGAGGGCGGAAGAAACACATTATTAGTCCATTGCACGCACGCGAGTAGTTAAATCGTGGGTTGCTAGTAGTACTTCCATTGGTCTCCTTCGTATTTTGTGCCAATTTTTGACAGTAACATAATATTTACACATTTGAGCAGTGTAGTACCTAAAATTTATGTTCCGCTAAACTCATCGGGAGCCGTTACGGTCCTCGAAACCAAAACTATCAATTAATCTTTACCTTGTTCCCATCACATTCGAAAGCCTGCTCACACCTACAAGTACGTACCAAACCTGAACGTGTTCCCACTATGCAGGTATTAGTACTAGTGCTAGTACTTAGGTTATAAAAGGGGAACTACCTAACCAAAAATTACTCGACATTTCCTCCTCATAAGTGCTTCTTCTTCGTCCGTCGTTGCCATGGCCGGTGAGCAGAGCTCTAGGTCGAGAACTACTCGTAACAAGGGAGCGGCAACCAAGGCTGCGGAAAAAAAAGAGAGGGCTCTCCGCCACGCAGAGACCTCGAAAGATCTCTCACAGGTAGGTGATGGATCCCAGGAGCACCCTAGCCGCGGAGGCGAACATGCCGAGCCAGCGTTGCTGGAGTCGTTATCCCTCGAAGGCATGCCCGATCAGCTCAATAAGCACCTCAATAAGCAGAAGGAGTTCATCCAAGGCTTGATGGAGTTGCTGAAGGAGAGCCTCGACGACATGCCTGTTGAGCTCAATCGGCAGGGGGAGTTGACCGCCGGCTTGGTGATGCTGCTGAAGAAGAGCATTGCCTCGGAGAAGAAGGCGACCGGTGAAATCCTGCGACTTCAGGAGGACAAGGCGAAGCTCTGCCACGAGATTGACCTGTTGAAGGAGAAGACCGCCGGCTAGAAGAAGCTTCATGAGAATAGTAGTTCCTCGATGAAGATGCTTCTGGCCTCGTCATGGAACAGAAGGAGGAGTTCGCGAAGCTCCACATCGAGCACCCGGCTGCTGTCAAGGTACGTAATGCGTCCGTGGAACAGATGATGAAGGCTCGCGTCGAGAAATCCCGCGTCATGGACAAAATGAAGAAGATGGCGGAGGAGACACGCAAGGAGATGGAGGTCGTGGAGGCGATGAAGAAGCAGTTACCACTCCGCGGCGAATTAGATCATTTGGGGTGATAATCTTCCTTCTTCTTTTGCTGTTGTGTTTCATCTTTTGCTTCGGATGTTTCGCTGCACGTGTCACGTTCTCTGCGAGGCATGAATAGAACAATTTTTTTGAGGGAATGAATAGAACAATGCTAACAATGAGATGACTAGCAAATTAGATCATTTTTATCGCCATATGGCATTGGGCTACTGTGTTTCGTGCTCCTCCGTCGCAGTGGAAAACTTGAGTATACCGCACGGTTCTTTGCTCCTCCTCGATCCGGTCGTCGGCGCATTTATACGAGCAGTCAAATCACAAGGACTTGCCTCTCGTGAAACCGACCAAGCTAGACTGCCCCACCCTCTAGCCTTTTAAAAAAATGCATACTTTTGTACAACAGTAGTATCGATGGATTGCGCCATGGAAAACTTGAAATTAAAACAAGGTGGTACATATAGAGAGCGCTCATCGCCAAATTATGCATATAGTACTATTAAAAAGGCTAGTCACAATAATGGTGTCCAGCACAACCCACCCCTCAAATAAAACTAAGCACCCTGGAATTCTTTGACAAAACTAAGCACCCTGAAATTCTTTGACAACTAAACTGCTGGCCATATGATGTTGGCCGTATATATTGTACGTATATAATGTGAAGAAACGAGTGGTAGTACTATACCAACTAAAAGATGAAATGTAAGAAATACTAGTATGTACGTACTGAAGTGTTAATGTAACAAGAAGAAACATAACATAGTTCTGCTGGGGGCTCAGCACAACACACCCCTCAAATTAAATTAAGCACACCTGAAATTAAACTTTGCAACTAATTTGGTAGACACTGTATTAAAAGTTTAGAACCACCATGAGCAACGACACTGCCACCTTACTCGGAGTCCTCGTCCACGTCCTTGACTTCGTCCATGTCCCTCTTCCTCTTGGCCGATACTTCTTTGCTTGAACTGCCAACTTGGCTGTTGCTCTTCATCCAACCCTTGTAGATATTGAAACAAAGTGAGCCATCCATTGCAGCATAATGGATGTGGTCTATATCTAGTATATTCCGCTGCCATGCATGACGATGAAACGTGTATGGAGCTTTCTCCAGTTTGCCGTATGAAGGATGAACCATGGCTCCTGCCGGGGTCAGCATTGAAGGCTGACGAGAGGACACCAACTGATTATTTTGGAGGTCGAAGGTGTTGCCTACAACGAGGCCTATCCGATGCAGGACTTCTTTGTCGTTACCAAAGTCTACAGTACCGAATTTTACTAGGTTGCTCTCGAGGAAGTCCTTAAAATCCTGGCACTCAACGTCGGCATGGCATATGTGGTAGACCAAGCGTAAGTCATGCATGCAAACCTGGATCACGGCGGGCTTCTTCCTCTCTTTGTCCTTTAGATCGTTCTATCGTCCCACGACTGTGGTGTACTCAACATCTAGCCAAGCGACCCACTCATCATCTGAGTCTTCGAACATCCGTTTGAAGCGAGAAAGGCATCCTTTCACTTTCGCAGAAGAACGGGTGTAGATGACGTCGAACTCATCGCCGGTGATGGTTCTAACCTTGTACTCACCGCCGATCGGGGAGATTTGGGACGCCATGGATTTGGGAGGAGGGTTAGGATTAGTGGAATTGTCGTAATGTGAATGGACGGGGTGACTAGGAGCGAACCGCCGTAGTATTAAAGGACGTGTGGGGACGAGTAGGAGCGAACTGCCAGCGTGCGAACGGCAGGGTAGTGGCTTTCCATTCTCCCATGATACGGGCTTCCGAGAGCCCTTGGATCTGAGATCGAACGGTTGCATGGCGTGATTCTAGACCTATGGGTGAATATCCTATCCTGGAGGGTTATTCTGCAAATTTTCAGCAACTTAGCATGCGACCGTTTGATCTCAGATCCAAGGGCTGCCAGTAGCCCGTATCATGGTCGTGCCTACCACGACCGTCGCGTCGCTCGCGCGGTCGCGCCCTTGGAGATTTAACATGGTGCGTTAGGCTATCTGTTGTTGGCATGTCATAGATAGTAATCACTTAGTCACTCAGACTACAACAAGGTTGGCTATAAGGTTGGCTATAAGTGTATTTTTTACTCCTCTCTATCTCTTTCTTCGTACTCCCTCTGTCCCATAATATAAGAACATTTTTGACACTAGTGTAGTGCCAAAAACGTTCTTATATTATGGGACACAGGGAGTACTAGTATTTATTGCACTTGCCAAGGAGTGACCTCTTCCAATGAAATGGTGTTACTAAGTTTGCTTCATTTAATTAGGTATAGACTCAAAATTGTCTTTTCACCTAGGTACATGCGCTTAGCACCATTTCTTCCTAGGGTCACCAAACTAGTCTATCTCTTCTTGATTAACTTGCCACCTCAGACTTTATGCCTATGTGGCAAGCTTAAGCACCTGTAGGAGCAAGTAAGGTGCCCGTCCGTTGCACGGAAGAGTGAAATGCATTGATCGGGGTGTTGTTTATTTTCACAAAGGATGTGGGGGTCATCTCATGTGTAACAGTATCGATAGGTTTCTTCAGATATTATTTCATCCCTAGAGCTTAGAAACATCAGGGTGAAATAGATAAAAAAGTATATTTTGCTAAAAAAAAGCATTTAACTGTTCAACTGTTCAACCTGCATCCAAAACTTGTGAAGAAATAACTCTTATTGTGCTTTGCAGGAAATGGTTCATCATAAGTCTTTCACCGGTATTGTAGTAAAAATTCATACATGGAAGATTCTAGACTAAACCATAAATGGATACACTTTTATTCATGTGCGATACTCCAATAGAGCAAGATCATGCATGGAAGTCTCCACATGCTTAGACAGCGGATTACATTGAGCAAAGACTAATGACTAACATTTAACTTAGTAATGCATATGTCTAGGTGAACCTCCTTGGAGTCCCGATGAACATTGTTGGGGGTCAAATAATACCATGCATCTTCCATGTCCACATCAGCGGGAAGGTCCCAGCTCGGCAGAGTCCAATCAGCTTGACGTAGCCAGTGTCGCTGCCCACGGACCTCCGAGGGGTAGGAAAGGTGAGCACGCACCCGTAGATCGGCCTCGTGTCAGTGCCAGCGTCAGCAGCATCGCCCCTGACGCACACTACAGAGATGTGGCCGCGGCCTGCGCGGGCCTCGCCGGTGGCCACGATCAAGAGGAAGATGCTGCCGTCCTCCTCCGAGACTAGCAGGCGGCGCTGATCCTCCAGCGACTCCAGCACGGTGAACGGGTAGCACATCTCGTACTTGATGTTCTTCACCAAGGGCCAGTAGTGATCGCCGCACGCCTACGTCAAGTGATGCACGATGTCCGCCGGCGAGCCCCAAAATGGCACCGGGCACTCATAGCAGTAGATGAAGGGCTCCTTGGAGGCATCGACCAGAACATCCATTAAACGGGAATGACTGTAGGGGACGTTCCTCCAGTTGAATATATGAGCAAGTTACTATGAGATTTACTACAAAATAAATCATGACGGCTATAACATACATTAAACTAATCATGCGGACTAGCATAGTAGATGAACAAATCGAGTCTAGGACACAGACTAGAAACATGGATTCTACCACGATTTCGAACATGAAGGACAGAAACATATACGGTGCAACGGCAGCACCATTGGCATTGAGGTTGTCTCCCATGTCGTTGAGGAAGAGGTTGCCGAGGTCGGGGAAGAAGTCATCGTCGGTGAAGTCATGGCTGCTAGCAGTCGCGAGAGTGTGATCCCCAAATGTCAACAGCGCCCGCCGAATGGAGTGCATGAGGGAGTGGCCGTAGGGGACGTTGCGGCCGCCGAATGGAGCGCAGGAGTAGCCCACGAAGCAGTAGACGGTGCTCCTCCCTAGTCTCTATTCTTATCTCTATTTCTACTACTCTTCTTTGTTTTTTATAATATACTAGTTGTAGTTGTCAAATCGAATAGTACTACGCTGTCCACTGCACGCCTGGCTGAACACGCCTCCTCGCCTCCATTAAACCCGCATGCAAACCGAGAAACCTACTCCGGCCCGCGGGAGGAAATTTGCCGGTTGCCGCGGGAGGGTTATTCTACAAATTTTCAGCAACTTAGCATGCGACCGTTTGATCTCAGATCCAAGGGCTACCAGCAGCTCGTATCCTGGTCGTGCCTACCACGACCGTCGTGTCACTCGCGCGGTCGCGCCCTTGGAGATTTAACATGGTGCGTTAGGCTATCTATTGTTGGCATGTCATACATAGTCATCACTTAGTCACTCATACTACAACAAGGCTAGCTATAAGGTTGGCTATAAGTGTATTTTTTTACTCCTCTCTATCTCTTTCTTCGTACTCCCTCCGTCCCATAATATAAGAACGTTTTTGACACTAGTGTAGTGCCAAAAACGTTCTTATATTATGGGACACAGGGAGTACTAGTATTTATTGCATTTGCCAAGGAGTGACCTCTTCCAATGAAATGGTGTTGCTAAGTTTGCTTCATTTAATTAGGTATAGACTCAAAATTGTCTTTTCACCTAGGTACACGTGCTTAGCACCATTTCTTCCTAGGGTCACCAAACTAGCCTCTCTCTTCTTGATTAACTTGCCAGATCAGACTCTTAAGCACCTATAGGAGCAAGTAAGGTGCTCGTCCGTTGCACGGAAGAGTGAAATGCATTGATCGGGGTGTTGTTTATTTTGACAAAGGATGTGTGGGTCATCTCATGTGTAACAGGTATCGATAGGTTTCTTCGGATATTATTTCATCTCTAGAGCTCAGAAACATCAGGGTGAAATAGATAAAAAAGTATATTTTGCAAACAAAAGCGTTCAACTGTTCAACCTGCATCCAAAACTTGTGAAGAAATAACTCTTATTGTGCTTTGCAGGAAATGGTTCATCATAAGTCTTTCACCGGTATTGTAGTAAAAGATCATACATGGAAGATTCTAGACTAAACCATAAAAGGATACACTTTTAGTCATGTGCGATACTCCAATAGAGCAAGATCATGCATGGAAGTCTCCCCATGCTTACACAGCGGATTACATTGAGCAAAGACTAATGATTAACATTTAACTTAGTAATGCATATGTCTAGGTGAACCTCCTTGGAGTCCCCATACACATTGTTGGGGGTCAAATAATACCATGCATCTTCCATGTCCACATCGGCGGGAAGGTCCCAGCTCGGCAGAGTCCAATCAGCTTGACGTAGCCAGTGTCGCTGCCCACGGAACCACCGAGGGGTAGTAAAGGTGAGCATGCACCCCTACATCGGCCTCGTGTCAGTGTTAGCGTCAGTGGCGTCGCCCCTGGCGCACACTACAGAGATGTGGCGGCGGCCTGCGCGGTGCTCGCCTGTGTCCACGATCAAGAGGAAGATGCTGCCGTCCTCCTCCGAGACTAGCAGGCGGCGCTGATCCTCCAGCGACTCTGGCACGGTGAACGGGTAGCATGTCTCATAGTTGATGTTCTTCGCCAAGGGCCAGTAGTGATCGCCGCACGCCTGCGTCAGGTGATGCACGATGTCCACCGGCGAGCCCCAAAACGGCACCGGGCACTCATAGCAGTAGACGAAGGGCTCCTTGGAGGCATCGACCAGGCCATCCATGAAACGGGAATGGCTGTAGGGGATGTTCCTCCAGTTGAATATATGAGCAAGTTACTACGAGATTTTCTACAAAATAAATCATGACGGCTATAACAGAGATTAAACTAATCATGCGGACTAGCATAGTAGATGAACAAATCGAGTCTAGGACACAGACTAGAAACATGAATTCTTCTACGATTTCGAACATGAAGGACAGAAACATATACGGTGCAACGGGAGCAGCACCATTGGCGTTGAGGTTGTCACCCATGTCGTTGAGGAAGAGGTTGCCTAGGTCGGGGAAGAAGTCGTCGTCGGTGAAGTCATGGTTGCTAGTAGTCGCGAGAGTGCGCTCCCCAAATGTCAACAGCGCCCGCCAAATGGAGCGCAGGAGGGAGTGGCTGTAGGGGACGTTTCCGCCACCGAATGGAGCGCAGGAGTAGCCCACAAAGCAGTAGATGGTGCTCCTCCCTAGTCTCTATTCTTATCTCTATCTCTAATACTCTTCTTTGTTTTTTATAATATACTAGTTGTAGTTGTCAAATCGAATAGTACTGCGCCGTCCACTACCCTCCTGGCTGAACACGCCTCCTCGCCTCCATTAAACCTGCATGTAAACCGAGAAACCTACTCCGGCCCGCGGGAGGAAATTTGCCGGTTGCCGCGGGAGGGTTATTCTACAAATTTTCAGCAACTTAGCATGCGACCATTTGATCTCAGATCCAAGGGCTACCAGCACCCCGTATCATGGTCGCACCTACCACGACCGTCGCGTCGCACGCGCGGTCGCGCCCTTGGAGCTTTAACATGGTGCGTTAGGCTATCTGATGTTGGCATGTCATACATAGTCATCACTTAGTCACTCATACTACAACAAGGTTAGCTATAAGGTTGGCTATGAGTGTATATTTTTTTACTCCTCTCTATCTATTTCTTCGTACTCCCTCCGTCCCATAATATAAGAACGTTTTTTACACTAGTGTTGTGCTACAAACGTTCTTATATTATGGGACACAGGGAGTACTAGTATATATTGCATTTGCCAAGGAATGACCTCTTCCAATGAAATGGTGTTGCTAAGTTTGCTTCATTTAATTAGCTATAGACTCAAAATTGTCTTTTCACCTAGGTACATGCACTTAGCACCGTTTCTTCCTTGGGTCACCAAACTAGTCTCTCTCTTATTGATTAACTTGCCACATCAGACTTTATGCCTATGTGGCAAGCTTAGCACCTGTAGGAGCAAGTACAATAGTGCGCTTTACATGGCATTTTTGCATATGTGGAGGAAAGAGAGGCAAGGAAAAAGTGGAGATGTGGGCTCTCATGCAAGAGCCAGCCTCTACTACATGGTGGAGCATTGGAAGAGGCACCTGTATGGAGGTGGTCAGCAACCGGGAGACTCACGCCGGTCGTAGCGCCACAGTTAAAATGATAATGGCAAGTCAAATCACGGGGCCCCACCTGCCCAGCAGTAACTCGCTGTCAAATCACACAGCCCTACGTTTGCAGCAGCCTACTCCCTCGTCTTCTTGAGTCTCTGTCGAACCCAGTAGGCGGAACCGCCCCGCCGCCTACCGCGCAGGAAAAGCCCCGCCCTCTACTTTTAAATAGTATACAATATACTAATTTTGTATCCATGGATTGCGCCCGCGCCATGGAGCAAAGCATCTAGAAAACGGTGGTACACATGTATGGAGTATACAGCACGCCCGTCGCGTTCGCGTCGCACCCCAGACAGTCAGTTGGTCTGGCACGCTGCTCTCCGAATGGAACACGCGTCATATTGCGTTTGCACACACATGTGGGACGGCAATTGAGAACCGACTATAGGCACACTCCTCGGCCCCGCAAGTCGGGTGACTTAATAGAAGATGGAGACGAGCAATAGTACTAGAGAAGTGTTGTACTACGTTGGTGCCTGGAAGATCCCTGCAAGCCACGAAAGATCAGTTCGTCCATGCATGTGACCAGACTCCAGCAGACACACCTGGATTGGCTATCGTCTACATATCGTGCAGGCTGTGTTGTACATGGCCGTAGTTGTGGTGAGAAATCTAAAAAAAGGTTTCTTGTCATCTCGCAAAATTAGGTGTCATGTGCGTTGGATCACTGCAAGGGTTAAACAGCGACAACTGAGTTGGGCTAGTCATTGGGGGCACATGCACGAATAGTGACTACTCGGCTGTCATCTAGGTCAAGCCGGCTATGTCAATTAGGACATCTATCGATGGACCCCTTTTCTACGAGTTTATCTTTAATTTGAGCTTTGTTCCTCGTCTAGTTTGTCCGTCGGGATTCATGTTGTCTCCCTTGGGCAGTGAGGTTATGATTTCTTGTCATGTGGCATTTTTTTGTGTTATATGTTATAATCTGGCGCTTCAGATCAAAATGATGACAACTGCGCCTCCGGGCCACGTGCATGAAGACTTCTCGACAGTCATTGACGAGGTCAAGCCGGCCCCGGTAGACAAAAGAAAACTAAGTACTACTCCACTATATAGGCAGGAGCCTCCGCGCTTGCTTGCTAGTGTTGCTCTCTTCACACTGTCTCGGCCTCTCCAGATCTAAACACGACAGCGGTGGCCACACACTCTCTCTCTCTCTGCTCACCGCTAGTCATTGATCCAGCCGGATCCTCTCCGCCGGGGAAGGTGAGAAGGTGCAACGTTCACGCGGTCGTCCTCGGCGACGGCTCTTCCCCACTGCTGGGCGCGTCCCGATCGGCCTGCCTTGCCGTTCTCTCCCATGCACCGCTGGCGAGGGAGGGCCTCTGACCCCTTCTTCCTCGCTGCCGTAGTGTGGGCAGATCCGGCCTCCCGCAACCCAGCTAGCGACATCCCGGCGACCATCAGGTATAACTTCCTTCGAAACCGGCCTTGCTCTACTTCCCGAACTCCTGACATCGTTGCATTTGTATCTTTTACTATTTCTCAGGCCCCCTCGTAGATAGGATCGATCGGCTATTTGAAAACCACCTAATTTTTTTAAGTTTAAGAGGTAAAACTAGTTCATGCACTCGAATCTAGTACTACTTGCTTCAAACAAGGAAGAAAGGGTGTGGGGGTGGGGGAGGATTTGTTACCTTAATCTAGGACTTGGTCGAAAGAGGAAATAATGGGGGCGAAAAGTAGCAGAGACTGGCTATCCAACTGGTCTCTAGGTCTAATAGGGAAATAAAGGGAAACGTAGTACAAACTCAATATAAACCCGATCTATTGGTTGCAAAAGGAAAGAAAGTGGGGATTGGGGGACAAGTCAATAGAGTAAGTCCAGCACTAGATTTGCTAGCCTCACACACTATAAGGTGGCTATACCGAACAAAAATGGGACCAACCCAGATATCCTGTTCTGATGTTTGTTGCCCCGACCCACTCTTATGTAATGTCACTGGTAAAATGTAGCAGTCGCACTGTTAAAAGTAAGGACACGTTAAACCAATGTTGTTTTCATTGTAATGCCTCCAGTAATATGAATCAATGGCACTTCTTTACATGTCCTGCTCAAATTTCCCATTAAGATAAGTTGGTTCTTTTCGTTAGAAATGCAACTGTCCTGGTCCGCCTACTCTCCCGTGCCCAAAGTAATGTCGTATTTAACGGTTGTCATAGTTAATGCCCACACTAATATCTAGCAATGCCACTGCTTTAGAAATTGCTACTGTCCTTGTAGGATTGCCATTCAGATAAGGTACATGCTTCTTTTCATTTGATGCATGTTTCATCACTTGTTAGTCACCCTCCTTTCCACCTTTTTTGTGCAAACAGAGATATACATTTCACGCTCGATCTTAGTTGAACTGCACAAATGATATCCAAATTATAGTTCAGCATTCCAGGAGCTTCACAACCAACCTTGATGTTGCTCAATTTTATTGCAACTAATGAAGAATAAGGTCTGTGGGTTTCGTTTTCGAATGGAAATAGAACCGGGGCTGGAGCCCTTTTCTTAAAAAAATGAAAACGAATCTGGTAGCTCACGGGACATTGCTTCATTTTAGGTGAACTCCACCAAAAGGTCCCATGAATTGAATCATCCCTGTTGGTGACTGAAAGAGCCAGCTTCAGCATCCCAGTCTAAGCACCCCCGGCCTCCATCCTTGCGACGCACAGTACACCTCGTTTGCCACCTGCTCGACCCTAGTGTCACTGATAAAATGAAGTAATAATACAGTTAAAATAGAGCGAGTGTCATCTCTATCATTTCATTTCCAATGTAGATAAATAAAGTGCTTCTCTTTGTTAAAGTATGTTTCATCAACTAGTCCCATTGTTAATGTTTAAGTGTTTCTGCAAACTGGGGTGCTTTATTTTAGTTGATATGTACAAATATAGAGATTTGAATGTCTCAAGGCGCCTCCTTGTACTACCGCTGTACACTGATGTTCATCACTAGCAGAAGATGTATCTGGGAGACTTGGGACGATGTCCAGTATGAGGCGTACCGTATGAGGCGTAGCAGGGCCCATCTCGCCCTTGCAACATGGCATACTATGATACTATTGCAATATTTTCTTCTATTTATTTTTTGTTTTTCATCAACTAGTGCCACTATAATTTAATCACGCTTTTTCATTATCTATGCAAACAGGGTTATTCAGCTGCATTTTGGTGGAACTTCACAAATGTACGTATGGAACCGGCATATATGCAGAGTGCAAGGTGCGCCAAGTAAAAATTACCGACACCAACCATGATGCATGCACGCATTGGCATCCACCACCACCAGTGGGATGTGTGGCGCTCTTTGTGGATGGATCTTTCTCGGCAGCAAATCCTCTAACCAAATACTAGTACCTTATATTGGCAGTTTTCTAGGAGTACTCTTTTCTGAAAGAAGCACCAATCTATTTTTCTTTATTTGTACACTATGTCACAACTTTGACCCAAAGGTCCAAAGCTATTTTAGGGTGATTGGCGTAGTACTCGGAGACTTATTGTAAGCATTATTTTCATTAGCTGTCACACTGATTGTAAGCATGAGCAGGTGGAAGATTAGGTTAGTGCGAAGCTTACCTTAAACCCTACCGCCGCCGTTGAAATGAGGCGAGCGTCGAGGGAAGCATGGAGAACGGCGGGGAAGCGAGGTCACTCCATCCGGCCTCCTCTTGCGGTGGGAGAACGAATACTCATGTGGCTCCGGCTGGCTCTGCACCCTCACGAACGGCACACCATACTCGATCGATTCGTTATCCTCTGGGTGCTCGGCTTTCGACCTGTACGCCCACCACCTCCGCCTGACTGTCGCCTCGGGCGAATCTGTCTGCTCCATCGCCCATAGGAGATACTCGATGAACTCGGAGGACTGCGGCATGACTATCGCCGAGGAGTATATGTACATCGCCGCCCTGATCGCCGCCGTCTCGCTCTTTCGCATACATTGCCACATGGCCCGCACCGTCCTCGAAATCTCCCACTCATTGTCAAACCAAATAAGGATATCCTTCAACCTGGCTAACTTTGCCTTGTCGCCGCCGGCGATCTGCCTGATTTGCTGCTGCATCCTCTCCATAGATGTCCTTCTTAGTGGTCCGGTGCTAGCTTTGGAAGATGGGAGGAGAGACGGTGGTCTTGTAATAGAGAAGAGGGAGAGGCGAGACGGTGGTTTTGGAATGGAGATGATGGAGAGGAGAGGAAGTGGTTTTCCAATGGAGAAGATCAGAAGAGGGAGAGGCGAGACGGTGGTTTTGGAATGGAGATGATGGAGAGGAGAGGAGGTGGTTTTGGAATGGAGATGATGGAGAGGAGAGGAGGTGGTTTTGCAATGGAGAAGATCAGAACAGGGAGAGGCGAGACGCTGGTTTTGGAATGGAGATGATGGAGAGGAGAGGAGGTGGTTTTGCAATGGAGAAGAGGGAGAGGAGCATGCGGCAGCGATTTAGGATTGGGCGAGAGGGCCGGCGCGCTGCGACTGGATCAAAATCAAAATCAATTAACCCTTCAACTAAGAAAGCGACCCCACATTAACTAGTCTCCCTTTTATTCTGGGTCATAATTGACCATGATATTTGCACATAAAATATATGTTATACGTTGCAAAAATAATATAATTTGAAAGTACATTCAGATACGAACCAAACGATACAATTTTTTGTGACATGCATTCACATTTTGCTTGTCAAATATAGTACTTGGTCAAACTTTGACCCAAAATACGCAAAACAACAAAAAAAGACTTCCCAGACCAGCGCCGCTCTTCCGCTCTTCTCCTCTTAAACCACCGCCGCCTCTCCTATTCCAATCTAAATCCAGTGTCGCTCCTCTCCTCTTACATTTCAAAACCACCGCCCCTCCTCTCCTGTTCCAGTCCAAAACCAGTGTAGCTCATCTACCATTCTAATCCAAAATCAGCGCTGCTCCTGTCCTCTTCCATTCAAAAACCACCGCCGACGAGTGAAGGTGCTATGGAGAAGTAGATCGATGGAGGACTACAACCGATAAGTGAGAATCGCAGAAGGCGACCCTGTGAAGCTAGCTAAGATGTTGGAGATACAGTCTTGGTTTGACAACAAGGACCAACTAGCGGCGCCGGCGACATCCATGGCCAAATATCTGCAACAGAGCGAAAAGGCGGCGATACTCCCGGAGGGAGTCGCGCCGGAGTACATAGAGGTGTTCCTCTGGGCCATGGAGCAAACAAATTCACCGAATCCGATTGTGAGGGAGCGGTGGTGGGAGTATCGATCCCAGATGGAGCATCCACCAGAGATTGAAGGATTGAGCATCTACAGGGTGCCGTTTGTGAGGGTGTCCTGCCAGAGCGAGCCGGTGAAGTCTTCGTCGACCGAACCCAACTGCAAGAGGAGAAAAGCAGTTGGCCCGACGACGTACGCTTCCCCACAATCGTCTCCCTCGCCGTTCACATCCTCTCATGGGGCGGCTGTCTGCCGCCGAGGAATAGGAGGGGGCTGCCCCCCAGCCCAATAGTCGGGCAGGTTGTGAATTGTCAGGAGGAGCTTAGGGTTGTCAATATTTGCAGGTTGTGAATTGTGTTTTGTGTTGTGTATTTTGAGAGTACTTTCAGATATGAATGTCTTTTGAATTTCAGATTTGTAGTATTGAGCATATGAAGAATTTTATGAATTCTAGAGATCTATTTTTAGCACTTGAAAAAATGTAGTTTCATAGGAGTATAAAAGTGCAGACGAGAAGAAACTGCGAGTTCCAGTTTCAGATAAGAAACTGCAAGTTCAGTTTCAATAAGAAACTGCAACTTTCAGAGGCAGAGCATTTATATTAACACGGTTTTTTCAAACAGGGTTAACATCATCTTGGAAGTTTTATTCATGGTTGAAAATGGAACTACCAGCTAGTTAACATCATGCTGATCAACATTCATGCATAGCACATCTTCATATGATGCACAGTCAAAATTCCCACACAATGTCGAGTGTGCAAAACACAGAGAAAAGGAGGGACGAAGTTTTGGCAAGTGTTGGACGTGGTTTCGGGCCCCGTCTTGGCTTTCATTTTTAACATGCATAGCCCACGACCTCGGATGGCAGGGCCTGTTTGTATTTTCTTAGGGCCGTCATGTATCGACCGGCCTATGGACCTCCCATCTGAGGTTTTATTTTTGGCAGCCCAATTTATGTATTTTTTTGAAGAAAACGCAGAGGTCTGTTCAATGCCAAGTCCAACTTATGTTTCCCTTCTAACTATATTATATATATTTAAATTATTTTATATGTTATTATATATTATTTTTATTGTCATCATATATTTAACAGATACTTACATATGTAAGAAAACAATATCCCACATCTTATTAACTTATAAAAATAATTTCTTAACAAATAAAATCCTGGATTGTTTTGGCACGAAAATCCTAGTGATTGTGTACAAAAGCTTGGGAAGATTTAAGGAAGAATGTAATAATATCACTTATTATTTAAATATATTTATAAAAAAATGCTCAGCCCCTTTTTATTTTTTGATAACATTGCTGGCCCAACCCAACATTATAATTAGAATCAGCCCAGCAAAATCATGTATTTCGAGAAAGTGCAAATGGCCTGTAATTTTTTAGGAAATAAAATAAATGGGCCGCATGGACGCTACATTATTTGTTCACCCAGCCCAGCTAATGTCTGTAATCCGAAAAAAAGATCAAATTGACTGTAAATTCTACCACGCAAAAAAAGACTGTAAATTCTGAAAAAATGGGTTGAATACGTGCCACATTTTTGGACGCTGAAATGTGGGCCAATAGGTTGAAACCAAAGCAAGTCGTTGTCAATTTAGTCAACAAATGATTCTGACATGTAAGCCGTTGGATTTACATCCAACGACCGACATCCATCTTCAATCTCTCGTCTTCTTCCTCCAACGCCGCCGGGACCACCTCCCGCCTCCTGCTGCTACCAGCTCTGCTTAGCATGCTTCGCTATGAAGCGCTACTCCACCGTTGGCTAGGTCATCCCTCCACCCCTCCACACCCCCGGTTCTTCTCCATCGACTGCCGAACCACACCGCACTAGAACCAGTTAACCCTCGTACACCTCTCCGTCTGCGACTCTAGTCCCGCGTCTTCCCATCTCCGGCTCGTTGCTGTCCGGGGCCTCGCCGTCGTCCACCACCTTGGATGCGCTCGGCGCGGCGTGGTCAACCTGGTCAACGAACGACACCATCGGAAGTAGACAGTGCTTGGAGAGGCTGACAGCTGGGTCCATGGCCGCACACAAAGAAATGCCTCCATATTACGCGCAAAATAATGATTCCTCCACCTGACATCTAGGACCCACCGGAAGGGCCTCTGTATTTCGCGAAAAAAATGTGCCCCCCGCTGAATTGTCGGACCCACCAGCTATCTTCGCACGCAAGGAAGTGCCTCCTTATTACGCACAAAAAAATGAATACTCCCCCTGCCAGCTGGAATACAGCATACTAGGAGGCTAACTTCTGGGCCTACCAAGTTGATGGGGACGGAGGGCTTTGTCAACTTAGTCAATATGAACGATTCTAGCTCCTGTTACCGTACGATGTTCATCCAATGGTCATAGTGCTTCTTCAACCTCTGGTCTTCTTCCTCCAGCCGCCCAAACCAGTCGGTTGTGCCGCGTACTCCTGCCTCCCGTTGCCGGCTGTGATGCCGCGGAGGCCTCACCGCCCCCTACTACTCCCACCGCTGGCCAGGCCATCCCTCTAATCACCCACACCCCCTGTTATTCTGCGGCGACAGCAGCCTCACACCGCAGCCGAACCAGTGAACCCTCGTACTCCTCTTCGCGTGGGCATCCACTGTTGCGTCTTCCCTGGCTCCGAGTCATCCCCTTCCCAGGCCTTGCCGTCGTCCACCGCCGTGGTACTCTCGGCACGGCGTGGTCAACGTGGTCAAGGAACGACTTCCATCGGACGTGGACTGTACTTGGAGAGGCTGACAGCTGGGTCCACGGCCGCAGCAAGGAAGTGCCTCCTTATTGCGTGCAAAATAATGATTCCTCCACCTTACAGCGGGGACCAAGCGGACGGGTCACCGTATTTCGCAAAAAAACATTTCCCCCTGACTGCTGGGACCCACCAGCTACATCTTCGCACGTAAGGAAGTGCGTCCGGGCAAAAAAACGATTCGCCCCCCTGACTGGTGGGACCCACCAGCTACATCTTTGCAGGCAAAGGAAGTGCGTCCGGGCAAAAAAATCGATTCGCCCCTCTGACTGCTGGGACCTACCAGCTACATTTTCGCATGCAAGGAAGTGCCTGACAGTCGGGACCCACCTGGTCGAAGCGTACGTAGCGTTGTCATTCTGGTCGCGAACATGTCCGTACATATATACTGGTCGATGTAGAGGCGCGCACGTGTTGTAGTAGAGGCGCGTACGTGTAGTAGTAGAGGCGTGCACGTAGCATGTACATGTACGTACAGCGGACAGGGTGCAAGAAAGAAAATACGGCCACATACGTACATATGGGTGGGGTCTCGAACGCCTACTCACGCATATGTACGGCCAGGGCTCGTGTACATGGCTGGGTCGGAACGGAGAAACATCGTCGTCGTCGTGTTCATGGGGAGGCAACGGAATGCGTCGTGTTCATGGGGAGACAACGGAATGCATCGTGTTCATCGGGAGGCAACAGAACGCATGGGAGCCATCCGGCTGGGTCGGAACGGAATGCGTGGTCGTGTTCATCAGGAGGGCTTGGACGGAACAGGCGATGGAAATGAGGCCTGGCGTACCGCAGAACGGAGGAAACGGCCTTGTGTTCGACCAGCCATGTTAGAAACGGGATCCTATTCATCGGGAGGGGTGTGGCGTACCGCAAAACGGGCAAAATGGACCTCCTACGGTCGAAACGGGGGTCCTGTTGATCGGGAGGGGTGTGGCGTACCGCAAAACGGACGAAACGGACTTGTGTTGGAGCGCTACGGTCGAAACAGGGGTCCTGGTCATCAGGAGGGGTGTGGCGTACCGCAAAACGGGACTCCACGGGATACTGTTCATCTCCATCGTCGACCTCCTCCAGCCTCCACGGGGTACCGTCAACCTCCTCCAGCCTCCACCGGCTACTGTTCAACAACGCCTCCACCGTCTACTGTTCAACCACCCCTCCACCTTCTACTGTTCATCCAGCCCTCCACACCACGGGGTCCTGTTCAACCACCCCTCCACGGGCACCCCTCCACTGTCTACTGTTCATCTAGCCCTCCACACCACGGGGTCCTGTTCATCTAGAGGCAACGCCACTGCTCACTGTTCATCCAACCCCCCTCCCCCGCAACACTCACTGTTCATCCAATCGATCGGCTTCAGTTAGCAGTAGTAGCGAAGGAATCGCTTGATCGGGTTCAGTTAACAGCCATCGATCGACGACTCGGGTTCAGTAACGCGTAGCCTGCACTGCAATCGCTCGGGTTCAGTTAGAGCCCAACGCCTCGCTCGGGTTCAGTTAGAGCCAACGCCTCGCACACACCCGCATACATGTACGGGAGAAACGCACATCGCTCGGCCCCCGACCTCCCACCGTGACCGGCAAATCCCCGAAATTTTCCTCCCCCTCGCTTCTACCACGGTTTTTTCCGTCATGGAAGGCCCAAAGAATGTCATGCAGTTGCATCTCCGGCCCGCCCAGGATGAAAAGCCCATTTTCTGTCATGATTTTTGTCATAGAAGTAGGAGCCCACCACATCTATGATGATACCGGGTTTTTTCACAATTATCGTCATAGAAGTGTCATATGTATGACAGAAAAAAATTTCGTTCAGCCCAAAATGTCACGGATGTGTCTTTTTTTTAGTGTGTACAACATTGAAAATGTCAGGTAAGCTAGGACTCACCCATCGGTTCTGCCATGTCAGTATACGTGCATATTTGTGAATCTCGTGATGGAAAACGCAGCGTGTTATGATGGAGTTGGATGTCTGGTACAGCTCGGCGTACATGCTTCAATGGACCACCCGTCGGATCTGTGGGTTGGCCAGTGGTACATGGCCAACCGGGTGGAGCATCGGCCTGAGCGAGTTTTACTGGGCTGAAGCACACCTTTCAAAAATCCACACACTTTTGTACTACTAGTCTACTACTACTCGGCCAGTACTCAAGCCATCTATATTAACTAGATTTCCAAAAAGCTTATAACAAAGTTAACTGGGATTTCCTGTTAAACTGTCAGAAGATGAGGGAGTTCCATCTGCAATGGATTGAATGGGTTAGGAAAATCCTGGTAGGAGGCACAGTGAGTGTGAAGTTGAATGACGAGGTAGGGCCTTATTTTCAAAGCTCGAAAGGGGTGCGCCAGGGAGATCCATTCTCACCTTTTCTCTTTAAATTAGCTGCTGACAACTTGACAAAAATGGTGATAAAAGCTCAACAAAATGGCTTGTTCAAAGGGTTAGCATCTGATTTGATCCCCAATGGGGTGGCTATCTTGCAATATGCGGATGACACGATCCTATGCTTCGAGGATAATCCTAGGAATGCTCTTAATATTAAGCTACTGTTATATCTCTTTGAAGTCATGTCTGGGTTAAAAATCAATTTTATGAAAAGTGAAATATTTTCGATTCGTGCTGATGATACTACTATGCAAAATTATGTTGAGATGTTTAACTGCCAGATAGGTAACTTCCCTATCAAATACCTAGGCATGCCTGTGAGCTATGCTGGATTGAAGTGTAGTGATTGGATCTTTGTTGATGACAAATTTATTGATCATTGTGAAAACTGGATTTGTGAAGTTCTGTCCATGGGGTGGAGGCTGATCAAAGTGAACTCTATGCTATCCCACATTCCTACTTTTTACATGTCTATGTTTCTTTTGAACAAGGCTACCCTGGAGAAATGGGACAAACCCAAGAGGAAATTTTTCTAGCATAGCAAAAGGAAAAAAGAGAGGCTACCATATGGTTAAATGGAGCCGTATATGTTGATCCAAAAAGAAAAGGAGTTTGGGTCTTAAAGACTTGAGGAAACAAAATATTAGTCTTTTAGTGAAATGGTGGTGGAAGCTTGAGAAAAATAAAGGACTATGGCAAGATATAGTTAAGGCAAAGTACCTAAAAAAACTTCGGTTGCTATGGTAAAACACAAAGCTAGTGACTCGCCCTGCTGGAAATCACTTCTGAAAGGGAAAGACCTTTATATGGTGGGTAGAGGTATTAATTTGAACAGGGGAGATGTGGCCAGACTCTGGCTTGATAGCTTGGAAGGTAAAATATCTTTTAAAGAAGGATTCCCCCTGCTCCTTGAGACTTGTACTGACCAAAATTGTATTGTTGACCAATTTAAATGCATTGATCAGAGCTCCTCTTTTAGGAGGAGGATGTCTCCTGAGATGACGAAACAATGGGAGGAAATGAATAATGAGATGTTAAACCTTAAACTATGTGATGGGACAGATGAGGTTTATTGGAAATTGGATAGTTTGGGCAAATATACCACAAAGTCCATGTACACATGGCTAGAAAAAGATATAGCAGGATCCATCTTTAAATGGATCTGGGATGCAAAGCTTCCTCTTAAAATTCAGATCTTCTTGTGGCAGATTGCACAGAATGCCATCCTGACCAGGGACAACATGAAAAAAAGATTATTGTCAGGGAACCCTTGCTGTTATTTCTGTGACCAATTAGAAACAGCTCAACACTTGTTCTTTTTATGCCATGTTTCCAGGGTGGTGTCGAGAAACATAGGTTCCTTGCTTGGAAATGATTGTTGCCCTAACTCTGTTTGACAATATTATGCATGGATGTACAGTTTCTTACCTGGGTTGGACAAAGTATACACTGTTGGCCTGGCTGCTATATGTTGGGCTATTTGGCTGGCCAGGAACCGAGCCACTTTCGAACTGGGCAGGTCTCCAGAAAGCAGAGATAGGAGAGATGGTGAAAAAAGGGGCAGAGATGCTGAGGGAGAACACAACACAGATGATGATGCTTTGCGATCCTCCAGCTCCAGCTAGCGACGGACGTGATGGGAACTAAGGAAGAAGGCGCCGTGGATCGTGTTTAGTAAGCTTCTAACGTGTTTGTTTGAGGAAGAAGAGCCGTCGATGCATCCTGGAGACCAGGCTAGATGACCTGGGTGGTGCTCTTTAGTCCCTGTTATGTGGGTTCTGGTAGTTCATTCTTGTTGCTTTTGTTATGGCTGTTGTGGCCTGGCATCTGTTGGTGATATGTGTAAGACTTGTGATACTTCCTGTAGGTGTTCGTTAGCACGGTTTTGGGTGACACCAGGTTTTCACCCCATGATCTGTTGTTCATGATGACAGGCGCAGATAGTGGGTTTCCTGGTGTTGCCCAGAACTCGCTTTTCCTCTTTCTCTCTAGCCTTGCTGGTTTCAGTTCCTGTGACATTGTATTTCCATTATGAAAGTAATGGAAAGGGGAAAAGCCCGGTTCGAAAAACTTGTAATTCCCTATTAGTTCACATTGAAAGGAAAACCAAGCAACCAGCATCCCAGCCGAGCCAACTTCTCACATGCCCACGCACAGCCAGCTCCACACGGCTGCACACATCTAGGTGCCAACCCAAACAACTTGCAGATTCGGTATATCAACTCATCTCCCATAAAAACCATCAATATGAAATTTAGAGGTAGGGATGTAGGCGAAAGCGTCTGCCAGGCGTGAAATAAGTTATTTGTTCCTGCCTTAAAAACCAAGCTAATACAAAAGCTAGTCTCGTGGGCGCGTCCACCTGCATCCTTATTTAGAGGGGTAAAATGCACTCTATCAAGTGTGTCACATCTCCATAATTTTTGCACAGGGGAGGAAGTGTCGTCCCCGTCCCCGTCCTCGTCCCCATGGTGTGCCAGGGTAAGGACTCCGACTTCGACAACATTGTCGTCGTCAACTTCCCTGCAGACCTCAACAAGACAGAGGATCAATGTCCAAGCTCATCGCCACACATCAAGGAGTAACAACATCTTCGACATTTCAGCGTGCATGGATGCTACCCTCGAAGCTGAGCACTACTAGAGAAAAGCTTATAGACTAGTAGCGCGGGTTTATACCTCTCGCTACTACTACTTACTAGTAGCGGGTATTTTTACCCCTCGCTACTACTTAGTTGATAGTAGTAGCGCGGGTTTTTACCCCTCGCTACTAAGCAGTCTCTACCGTGCCCCCCGGACAATGTCATAGTAGTAGCGGGGGGTGTAAACCCGCGCTACTACTAAGTTGATAGTAGTAGCGAGGGTTATAAACCCATGCTGCTAATAACTACATGGTTTTTTAAGAGCCCTGAAATCCCCATCTCCTTCCCCAAATCCTTCCTCTCACTCGTCACTTTCCCCCCTCTCTCTCCATAGGCTCTCATCTGGACCTCCATTGCATGCGCGCCTCCTCCTCCATGCCAAAAGAAGCCGTCGCCTCGCATCGCCGGCATCCCGGAGCTCGCCTGTCTTCCGCGTATCTCCATGCCACCACGCCGGAGCACCTCACCACCAGCGACCAATCCCGTTGCTACCTCCATCTCCTTCCTCTCTCCCTCGTTCTTCTTTTCCTCTCTCTCCCTCTGGTTTGACTCACCCTCCCATGTCCTTTCCTATGCAGGTCATCGCCATGGATGACCAGGAGCTCGCTGCCTTGGCTACAAAGAGGAGCCCCACGCCGCCGCCTTTCTCGTCCATGGATCCAAGCCCTCTATAGCAGCCGGCGCTGGATCAGGTTTGCTGCTGCCCTTCTGCAGCTCCGGCGACCCTTATCGTCGCTGGATCGAACCATTGCTGCCATTGATGGCATGCATGGGCTCAAGAATTTTTTTTGTTTTTTGAAATTAATAGTAGTAGTGCGGGTGGCACACCCGCTACTACTAACAGACGTAGTAGTAGCGCAGAGGCACCCGCGCTACTACTACAAAAATAGTTGTAGCGCCTTAGTAATAGCGCGGGCACCCGTGCTACTACTAGCTATTTAATCCGCGCTACTACTAGGCTTTTCTCTAGTAGTGGAGTGACATTGACATTGTCCTTTGACTCTGACTCGGACCAAGGGAGGGGGGTTCTAAAAATATACTCCATTTTCTTCCTAGATTTGCCACTGGTCAGTGATATGTATGACCGCAATGTTGTTCTCGACATGGAAGATGTGAGGCTCGACAGATCCTTAGACGAGTAGGAGATGGAGCTTGTGCTTGTCGCCCGCCTCTAGTGCGCCCACCCTGGCGGTAGCAAGTGGCAAGGTGCAAGTAATGAGTTTCCTCCTCCCCGGAGATGCAGAGCTGCGGGGTGCATGGTTTAGCCCATTGATTATTTTGGGTGGGTCTCACATGCAGCTTTTTGCAGAGACCATATGCTCCACCCATCCTATCTACCATGCTTGTCTATTTTAGCTTCAAATTTGGATCTATTGTATCTTTTGAACCAAAAGCTCAATTTATGTTTCATTTGCATATGTGTGTTTCTTGCGCTGAGGGCTTTCAAACAAGACCAATGTTGAATTTGTTTTGACATGTTTTAAAAACATCACCAAGTTTTACATACTAAAACTTTAAACACTAAACCCTATGCCTTAAGCACTCAAACAAATGAAACATCTTAAAAAAGTTATTGTTATTACTATTAAGTTTTAAGATTACTTGTGTTTGTTTGTTCCTGCCAACTTGTCACCGCCCTTTGCATGATAACTTGACATATTAATGCTAGTTGAATGCCAAAATTATGTTTTCCGTGTCAGGATTTCTCAAGGACAAACAAATAAGATGTTACCATTTATTTCTAGAGGTATACACCATATCATAGCTAACTCTGCATGATGTTGTTAATAATAAAAGAAAATGTAATAATACAAACTTCAATCCAAAATGAGTTTGCACGTGTTCAGATGTATGAATATACAAGGTATAAGAATATAACATTTCATTAGTAGTCAGAAGGGCGACTCATGCACTTGAAGGTCTGGTACATAGCTGAAAACACATATATACCCACTAGCACGAACCTATAGTTAAGCATCTAATTGGTTCAAGCAACCAAACAAGTAAAAATATAGCAAGATGCAATGGTTAATAGCCAAATAGACTCGCCGGGTGTTTTGTACTCAATGTGTATGGACTAGTCCACTTGCTGCTAAATTTACTTAGGATTGCATGGTAGGAGACTGGAGACATACATGTGTGGCACATGCGTACATGTTTGGATTTACAAAAGTTGTGCATGCTAGTTCCCCCTGTGTCACGTGTGATAGAGAGAATACATGCAGAACAGAGCTCGAGGAGACAACATGTTGCTTGAATCTGAGTGGATCAAAAAGGCTTAGCAACATCGTATGTCCAGGAAGTCCCTCATACATCTCCGTCATATCTACTTTTCCAAACACTTTTGCCCTTGTTTTGGACTCTAACTTGCATGATTTGAATGGAACTGACCCGGACCGACGTTGTTTTCAGCAGAACTGCCATGGTGTTATTTTTGTACAGAAATAGAAGTTCTCGGAATGACCTGAAAATCCACGGAGCAACTTTTTCGATTTAATAAAAAATATTGGCAAAAGAATCAACACTAGGGGGCCCATACCCTGTCCACAAGGGTGGGGCGCCCCCCTCCCCCCAGGGCGCACCCCCCTGCCTCTTGCCCCCCCTGAAGCTCCACCGACGTCAACTCCAACTCCATATATTCACATTCATGGAGGAAAAAATAAGGAAGAAGGATTCATCGCGTTTTACAATACGGAGCCGCTGCCAAGACCTAAACTCTCTCCGGAGGGCTGATCTGGAGTCCATTTGGGGCTCTGAAGAGGGGAATCCGTCTCCGTCGTCATCATCAACCATCCTCCATCACCAATTTCATGATGCTCACCGCCGTGCGTGAGTAATTCCATCGTAGGCTTGCTGGACGGTGATGGGTTGGATGAGATTTACCATGTAATCGAGTTAGTTTTGTTAGGGTTTGATCCCTAGTATCCATTATGTTGTGAGATTGATGTTGCTATGACTTTGCTATGCTTAATGCTTGTCACTAGGGCCCGAGTGCCATGATTTTAGACCTGAACCTATTATGTTTTCATGAATATATGTGAGTTCTTGATCCTATCTTGCAAGTCTATAGTCACCTACTATGTGTTATGATCTGTTAACCCCGAAGTGACAATAATCGGGATACTTACCGGTGATGACCATAGTTTCAGGAGCTCATGTATTCACTAAGTGTTAATGCTTTGGTCCGGTACTCTATCAAAAGGAGGCCTCAATATCCCTTAGTTTCCAATAGGACCTCGCTGCCACGGGAGGGTAGGACAAAAGATGCCATGCAAGTTCTTTTCCATAAGCACGTATGACTATATTCGGAATACATGCCTACATTACATTGATGAACTGGAGCTAGTTCTGTGTCACCTATGTTATAACTATTGCACGAGGAATCGCATCCGACATAATTATCAATCATTGATCCAATGCCTACGAGCTTTTCACATATTGCTCTTTGCGTAGTTACTTTACCATTGCCACTGTTACAATTACTACAAAACTGCTACTGTTACTTTTGCTACCGTTACTTCCATACTACTTTACTACTAAATACTTTGCTGCAGATATTAAGTTATCCAGGTGTGGTTGAATTGACAACTCAACTGCTAATACTTGGGAATATTCTTTGGCTCCCCTTGTGTCAAATCAATAAATTTGGGTTGAATACTCTACCCTCGAAAACTGTTGCGATCCCCTATACTTGTGGGTTATCAAGACTATTTTTTTGCGCCGTTGCCAAGGAGCATAGCTCTATTCTTTGAGTCACTTGGGATTTATATCTGCTGATCACTATGAGGAACTTGAAAGACAAAAGAACCAAGATTTATCCCTCAACTACGAGAGGAGATAAGGAACTGCCATCCCTAAACCTGCTTCCGCTATTAATTCTGATATGTCGCATGTTATTGATGATGCCACTTCTGTTATGCGTGATGCTTATGATGAAACTACTTCTATGCTTCATACTATTGTGCCATTAGGTGAATTTCTTGATGAACAACTTGCTACGGCTTGAGAGAAATAAATTATTAAAACTGATAATACTGATGAAAGTGATGATGAAGATTCTCCCCCTAGATATGAATTGCCTGTTGTGCCTGAGGGTTATGTTATGGATGAAGAAACTGCTAGAGATTTTCTTGCTTGCAATGACAGATCTGATCTTAAGAAGTTATTAGCTAAGATGGAAGAAAAGTCTTTGAATGCTAGAATGTAATATGACCCTGCTTTTGCTACTTCACCTATCTGTGTTACTCATAAGGATTATGATTTTTCTGTCGATCCTAAGATAATTAGTTTGGTTGAATCTGATACTTTTTATGGCTATGAATCTGAAACTATTGTGGCACATCTTACTAAGTTAAATGATATAGCCACCCTATTCACTAATGATGAGAAAACTCGTTACTACTATATCCTTAAAATATTTTCATTCTCATTAAAGGGTGATGCTAAAACATAGTTTAACTCTCTTGATCCTGGTTGTGTGCGTAGCCCCGGGATATGATTTATTATTTCTCTGCTGAATATTTCCCCGCTCATAAGAAACAAGCTCCTTTAAGGGAAATATATATTTTTTTGCAAATTGAAGAAGAGAGTCTCCCACAAGCTTGGGGGGAGGCTTCTCCAATTACTTAATGCTTTGTATGATCATCCTCACAAGAAAAATGAAATACTTTATATCTTTTATAATGGACTAACCGATGCTTCTAGATATCACCTGGATAGTTGTGCTGGTTGTGTTTTCCGGGAAAGAACTATTGATCAAGCTGAATTATAATTGAATAATATGTTGACTAAAGAAAATAATTGGACACTTCCTGAACCAACTCCTAAGCCAACTCTGAAGAAAAGAGGTGTTTGCTACGTCCTGAGCTTGCGTTGGTTTTCCTTGAAGAGGAAAGGGTGATGCAGCAATAGTAGCGTAAGTATTTCCCTCAATTTGTGAGACCCAAGGTACCAATCCGGTAGGAGGCTCCTCAAAAGTCCCATGCACCTACACAAACAAACAAGAACTCGCAACCAACGCAATAAAGGTGTTGTCAATCCCTTAAAGGCCACTTGCGAAAGTGAGATCTGATAGAGATGATATGATAAGATATTATATTTTTGGTATTTTATGATATAGATTGGAAAAGTAAAGATGCAAATAAAAGTAGATTGAAAGCTTATATAATAAAAGATAGACCCGGGGGCCGTAGGTTTCACTAGTGGCTTCTCTCAAGATAGCATAAGTATTACAGTGGGTGAACAAATTACTGTCGAGCAATTGATAGAAAAGTGAATAATTATGAGATTAACTAGGCATGATCATGTATATAGGCATCACGTCCGTGACAAGTAGACCGACTCCTGCCTGCATCTACTACTATTACACCACACATCGAACGCTATCCAGCATGCATCTAGAGTATTAAGTTCATAAAGAACAGAGTAACACATTAAGAAAGATGACATGATGTAGAGGGATAAACTCATGCAATATCATATAAACCCCATCTTTTATCCTCGATGGCAACAATACAATACGTGCCTTGCTGCCCCTGCTGTCACTGGGAAAGGACACCACAAGATTGATCCCAAAGCTAAGAACTTCTCCCATGGCAAGAAAGATCAATCTAGTAGGCCAAACCAAACTGATAATTCGAAGATACTTGCAAAGATAACTTAACCACACATAAAAGAATTCAGAGGAGATTCAAATATTTCTCATAGATAAACTTGATCATAAACCCACAATTCATCGGATCTCGACAAACACACCGCAAAAAGAGTTACATCGAATAGATCTCCAAGAAGATCGAGGAGAACTTTGTATTGAGATTCAAAGAGAGAGAAGAAGCCATCTAGCTAATAACTATGGACCCAAAGGTCTGTGGTAAACTACTCACAACTCATCGGAAGGGCCTTGGAGATGATGTAGAGGCCCTCCATGGTCGATTCCCCCACCGGCGGAGCGCCGACGAAGGCTCCAAGATGGGATCTCACGGATACAGAAGGTTACAGCAGTGGAAATAGTTTTTCGTGGTCGCTTCTGATGTTTTCGGGGTACATGGGTATATATAGGAGGAAGAAGTAGGTCGGTGGACGCTCGAGGGGCCCACGAGGGTGGGGGCACGCCCACCTGTAGGGGGCGCCCCGGGCACCCTCATGGCCGCCTCGCTTGTTTCTTGAATTCCACTTGAAGTCCTCTGGATCACTTTTTTTGTATATGGTGGTGGTTGTGAAGATAAAAAGGTAGAAGATAGTCTCACATCAACTAGGCATATCAATGGTCTATGGAGATGCCCATCAATAGATATCAATGTGAGTGAGTAGGGATTGCCATGCCACGGATGCACTAGAGCTATAAATGTATGATAGCTCAATAAAAGAAACTAAGTGGGTATGCATCCAACTCACTTGCTCACGAAGACCTAGGGCATTTTGAGGAAGCCCATCATCGGAATATACACGCCAAGTTCTATAATGAAAAATTCCCACTAGTATATGAAAGTGACAACACAGGAGACTCTCTATCATGAAGATCATGGTGCTACTTTGAAGCACAAGTGTGGAAAAGAGATAGTAGCATTGTCCCTTCTCTCTTTTTCTCTCATTTTTTTTTGTTTGGCCTTTCTCTTTTTTTTTATTTGGCCTTTTTTTGGTGGGCTCTTGGGCCTCTTTTTTTTAAAGTCCGAAGTCTCATCCAGACTTGTGGAGGAATCATAGTCTTCATCATCCTTTCCTCACTTGGGACGATGCTCTAATAATGAAGATCATCACACTTTTATTAATTTACAACTCAAGAATTACAACTCAACACTTAGAACAAAATATGACTCTATATGAATGCCTCCGGCGGTGTACCGGGATATGCAATGAATCAAGAGTGACATGTATGAAAATTATGAAGGTGTCCTTGCCACAAATACAATGTCAACTACGTGATCATGCAAAGAGCAATATGACAATGATGGAACGTGTCATAATAAACGGAACGGTGGAAAGTTGCATGGCAATATCACTACTAGGAAAAGGGCTATAGATGGAATTGACACTAATGGCGCACCAGACATGTGGTGCGCCATTGCTATATACTAATGGCGCACCATGTGTTGGTACGCCATTAGTTTCCAAATACTAATGGCGCACCACATCCCACGGTGCGCCATTAGTAAAAAAAATTTGTTTTTTAATTTTTTCAAAACTTCTAATGGCGCACCATGGGTGTGGTGCGCCATTACTAGTTTTAACTAGTAATGGCGCACCACACCCACCGTGCGCCATTAGAAGTTTTGAAAAAAGAAGTTAAAAAAAATTTATAAAATTTTTGTTAGTAATGGCGCACCGGTTGACAGTGCGCCATTACTAGTTTTAAC
>NC_041389.1:537305699-537305900 GCF_002162155.2 Triticum dicoccoides
TGTCAAAAAAATAAAAGAAAATAAGTTTCCCATGTGATATGTGGTCTAGTTGTTGGGAAAATTTACAAATATAAATTTCGACTTTATTTGTAAAATCTCTCTGAAAATTTGTAAAATGGGCATAACTTTTGCATACGAACTCGGATTAAAAAGTTTTATATATGAAAAATCATCTACTCGAAAAGTTACATCCGAATTTAA
>NC_041389.1:537305955-537409295 GCF_002162155.2 Triticum dicoccoides
CATCTACTCGAAAAGTTGCATCCGTTAACATTTTTAAAATCCTCAAAAGCCTAACAGAAAAAAAGTTACGGGGCTTTTAAGATCTGGAGGCCAAAAAATTCAAAAAAAATTTAGTTTTTTTAGTTTTTGTTAAATCTGGTCAAACTATGGTCAAACTAATTATTCAAGAATATTAGTGTTAATAAATAATTATTTTAGTTTTTTTGAATTTTGGTCAAATCTGGTCAAACTATGGTCAAACTGTGGTCAAATCTGGTCAAACTGTGGTCAAATCTGGTCAAACTGTGTGCGAACTAATTATTCAAGAAAAATATTAGTGTTCCTAATTTTTTAGAACAATAGTTTCAAACTCAAACAGTGAAATGTGTCAGTACATGCTCAAGCTAAATTCCTGAGGTTAATAGGATTGACATCTTACTATTGTTAGGAAAACAACAAGTGCAGACTTGGAAACGAGGGAGAATAGAACCCGGAAGTTAAGCGTGCTCAGGCTGGAGTAGTGAGAGGGATGGGTGACCTTTCGGGAAGTTTGACCATGGAGTGCGATTTGACCTGAGATTAAGCATATTGACTCGAGATTAAGCCATAGTGACCTGAGATTAAGAAAAAAAACAAAAAAAATTGGAAATTTTGAAAAAACAAATTTAAAAAAAAATCCTGCAAAAAAAATTTGAAAAAAATTGTTACTAATGGCGCACTCCTATGTGGTGCGCCATTAGTATACCAGATACTAATGGCGCACCGTGGGCCATACTTATGGCGCACCAGCGGTGCGCCATTAGAATACCAGATTCTAATGGCGCACCACAGGTGCGCCATTAGAAAAAAATTCTAGTGGCGTGATGCTAATGGCGCACCGGTAGTGCGCCATTAGTAGGCAAAACCGGTGCGCCATTAGAAGGCTTTTTCCTAGTAGTGTATATCTCGGAATGGCTATGGAAATGCCATAATAGGTAGGGATGGTGGCTGTTTTGAGGAAGGTAAATAATGGGTGCATGATACCGGTGAAAGTTGCGCGGCATAATAGAGGCTAGCAAAGTGGAAGGGTGAGTGCGCGTATGTCCATGGACTCACATTAGTCATAAAGAACTCATATACTTATTGCAAAAGTCTACTTGCCCTCGAAGCAAAGTACTACTACACATGCTCCTAGGGGAAGAGTTGGTAGGAGTTAACCATCGCGCGACCTTCACTCATAAGGAAGACAATTAAAAGAGCATCCCATGCAACAAATTTGTCACAGAACTTTTACCATACGTGCATGCTACAGGACTTGCCAACTTCAACACAAGTATTTCTCAATTTTATAATTACCCAACTAGCATGACTCTAACATTACCACCTTTATATCTCAAAACGATTATCAAGCATCAAATTGATCCTAGTGTTTAATGCACTTTCCATGATAGTTTTTATTATACCCAACTTGGATGCTCATCATTCTAGGACCGAATTTATAACCATAGCAAATACCATGCTGTTTTAAAAGACTCTCAAAATAATATAAGTGAAGCATGAGAGATCAATAATTTCTTCAAAATTAAGCCACCACCGTGCTCTAAAAGATATAAGTGAAGTACTAGAGCAAAAACTATTTAGCTCAAAAGATATAAGTGAAGCACATTGAGTGTTCTAATAAATTATAATCAAGTGGGATTCTCCCAAGTGGTGTGTATAGCAAGGATGATTGTGGAAAACTAAAAAGCAAAGACTAATGTCATACAAGACGCTCCAAGCAAAACACATATCATGTGGCAAATAAAAATATAGCTCCAAGCAAAGTTACCGATAGACGAAGACGAAGAGGGGATGCCTTCTGGGGCATCCCCAAGCTTTGGCTTTTGGTTATCCTTGAATGTCTCGGGGTGCCATGGGCATCCCCAGGGGCGGGCCCAGGATTTTAAGAGTGTGTGTTCAAAATCTTAAAAGCTATAATTTTTTGACAACTTCTTGTTTTTATCATGTACTTGGAGTGAGTATAAATGATCATAGCAGCATTTTATACAAATTGTATAATATATGAAAGATAAAACATGGAAATAGGAATAGCATCATAGATTCATCTAATTGATCTAGGATCATAACTTGGAATTGTTAAATGTATGAAAGTACTAATTACTGAACATATGAAGTGGTAACATCTAACAACAATGGAGGGTACAATCAATACTAGTACTAGTGCCAGTACATCAAAATAAATTCATATCCGGTACTATTGTCAAAAAAATCACATCTGGTACTACTAATGCCAACTTCTTCAAAACAATCGAAATAAAAGAACATTTGCCCAACAAACGACTCTGTAGCGCCTCCATAAAAATGAATCTGGGGAACCATCCAAGAATTAACCTTTTTTGTGGGAATCTAAGAATTAATCTAAAAGGCCATAATGCACATCTAAGAAAAAGAATAGAAAACGTATCTGAAAAGATTGATGTGTCAACTGACAAACAAAATCGACGCCTCGACTCAATCTCCACCCTGGATGCATGTGCGTCGCTGTCGCATGTCAGCACGCCACCGCGCCCGATGCCACCGCCACCGTGTGGCTGTGGAGGGTGATGAGAACTGGGAGTGTGGGCCGGGCGGTTCATCTGATCGATCGATTGATCAGGGCTGCGTCTGATTGCGCCCACGACCAATATATCTGGGCTGGGAGTGGCCTACTAGGTGAGAGATTTGGGCCACTGGAGCATGTTTGAGTGTTTAAGGAGAGAGAAGCACGAGGTTGGGCTGGCTAATCCTTCGGCTGGAAGCGATACAATCTGTTATTATGTGTAAATCTCGTTTTTCTTTCTTACAGTACATGGTACACACCCTATATATACATAATCTTTTGGCAAAAATAATGGGTATTCAAGTGAATACCCATGAATTGTACTGGGCCCGCCCCTGGGCATCCCCAATCTTAGGCTCTTGCCACTCCTTATTCCATAGTCCATCAAATCTTCACCAAAAACTTGAAAACTTCACAACACAAAACTCAACAGGAAATCTCATAAGCTCCGTTAGTGCAAAAAAGAAAAACCACCACATAAGGTACTGTAATGAACTCATTATTTATTTATATTGGTGTTAAACCTACTGTATTCCAACTTCTCTGTGGTTCATACCCTACATACTAGCCATATATGCATCAAACCAAGCAAACAACACACAAAAACAGAATTTGTCAAAAACAGAACAGTCTGTAGCAATCTGTAACTCTCGAATACTTCTGAAACTTTAAAATCCTACAAAAATAGGAAGTCTTGCGAAATTTGTCTATAGATCTACATCAAAAAGAATCAATGCAATATCACGTTTATGTGAATTACTAAAATTATTTTTGTGCGCGCAAAGTTTCTGTTTTTCAGCAGAATCAAAGTAACTATTATCATAGGTCATCCTATAGGTTCTACTTGGAACAAACACTAATTAAAACATAAAAACTAATCTAAAAAGAAGGTAGATGAAAATTTTATTACTAAACAGAAGTAAAAACAAAAAACAAAAATAAAATTGGGTTGTCTCCCAACTAGCACTATCGTTTAACGCCCCTAGCTAGGCATAAAAGCGAGGGTAGATCTAAGTAGTGCCATCTTTGGCACTCAATTCATAAGTAGCTCGCATGATAGATTCATAAGGTAATTTGACTTTCTTTCTTGGAAAGTTTTGCATGCCTTTCCTTAATGGAAATTGGAATCTAATATTCCCTTCCTTCATATCAATAATTGCACCAATCGTTCTAAGGAAAGGTCTACCAGGAATAATAAGACATGAAAGATTGCAATCTATATCAAGAACGATAAAATCTATGGGCACATAGTTCCTATTTGCAACAATAAGAACATCATTGATTCTTCCCATAAGATTTTTAATGGTGGAATCTGAAAGGTGCAAATTTAAAGAGCAATCATCAAGATCATGGAAACCAAGAATATCACATAAAGTTTTCAGAATTGTGGAAACACTAGCACCCAAATCACACAAAGCATAACACTCATGATCTTTAATTTTAATCTTTATAGTAGGTTCCCACTCATCATTAAGTTTTCTAGGTATAGAAACTTCCAAATTAAGTTTTTCATCATAAGATTGCATCAAGGCATCAACAATATGTTTGGTAAAAGCTTTATTTTGACTATAAGCATGAGGAGAATTCAACACGAATTGCAACAAGGAAATACAATCTACTAAAGAACAATTATCATAATTAAATTCCTTGAAATCCAAGATAGTGGGTTCAATGCTATTTAAAGTCTTGACCTCTCCAATCCCACTTTTACCAAATTTAGCATCAAGATGTAAGAACTCCGAATCATTGGGACGTCTTTTAACTAAAGTTGACTCATCTCCAGTCCCATCATTATCAACAAAGAATTAATAGGGGACACAAAACTTTTAGATCTTCATCATCATTTTCATGGAAACTAGAGGAACACGCTTTTACAAAGCAATCTTCCTTAGCACGCAATCTAGCGGTTCTTTCCTTGCCTTCATCAATGGAAATTATCATAGCCTTGAGAGACTCATTGATATCACGTTTAGGAGGAGTAGATCTAACTTTCAAAGAATCAACATCAAGCAAAAGTCTATCAACATTCCTAGCCAAATCATCAACTTTAAGCAATTTTTCTTGAAGCAAGGCATTAAAATTCTTTTGAGAGATCATAAATTCTTTAACACTATTCTCAAAATCAGAGGGCATCTTGTTAAAATTACCATAAGAATTATTGTAGGAATTTCCATAATTATTAGAGGAATTACTAGGGAACGGTCTAGGATTAAAGCTTCCTCTATAAGGATTGTTACCAAAATTATTCCTACCAACAAAATTCACATCCATAGATTCATTATTATTCTCAATCAAAGTAGACAAAGGCATATCATTGGGATCAATAGGAGCACGCTTAGTAGCAAACAATTTCAGAAGTTCATCCATCTTTCCACTCAAAACATTAATTTCTTCTATAGCATGCACTTCTTTACTAGTAGATCTTTCGGTGTGCCATTGAGAATAATTAGCCATAATGTTATCAAGGAGTTTAGTAGCTTCTCCTAAGGTGATTTCCATAAACGTTCCTCCCGCGGCCGAATCTAAAAGATTTCTAGAAGCAAAATTAAATCCGGCATAAAATTTTTGTATGATCTTCGATAAATTCAAACCATGAGTAGCGCAATTGCGAATCATTAATAGCTCATGATCAAGTTGTTTAAAATTCATAATATCGTTCCTAAGGGATATGATCTTAGCGGGAGATAAATACTTAGAAATAAAAGCATCTTTGCACTTATTCCCTGAATCAATACTATTGTTAGGCAAAGATGAAAACCAAACTTTAGCACGATCTCTAAGTGAAAACGGAAATAACTTCAATTTAAATATATCATTATTCGTATCTTTCTTCTGTTGCATCTCACACAAATCAACAAAGTTGTTTAGATGGGTAGCGGCATCTTCACTAGGAAGGCCGGAGAATTGATCTTTCATAACAAGATTCAGTAAAGCAGCATTGATTTCACAAGACTCAACATCATTAAGAGGAGAAATCAGAGTACTAAGGAAATCATTATTATTGGTATTGGAAAAGTCACACAATTTGGTATTATCTTGCGCCATAGCAACAAGCAATCCAACACACAAGCAAAACAAAAAGGCAAGCAAAAGAGAGAGGAGATTGGGAAAGAGAGGGCGAATAAAATGGCAAGGGTGAAGTGGGGGAGAGGAAAACAAGAAGCAAATGGCAAATAATGTAAATGCGAGGGAGATGAGTTTGTGATGGGTACTTTGTATGTCTTGACTTGAGCAAAGACCTCCCCGGCAACGGCACCAGAAATCCTTCTTGCTACGTCTTGAGCTTGCGTTGGTTTTCCTTGAAGAGGAAAGGGTGATGCAGCAATAATAGTGTAAGTATTTCCCTCAGTTTTGGAGAACCAAGGTATCAATCCAGTAGGAGGCTCCTCGAAAGTCCCACGCACCTACACAAACAAACAAGAACTCGCAACCAACGCAATAAAGGGGTTGTCAATCCCTTCAAGGCCACTTGCGAAAGTGAGATCTGATAGAGATAATATGATAAGGTAAATATATTTTTGGTATTTTATGATATAGATTGGAAAAGTAAAGATGCAAATAAAAGTAGATTCAAAGCTTATATGATAAAAGATAGATAGGTTTCACTAGTGGCTTCTCTCAAGATAGCATAAGTATTACGGTGGGTGAACAAATTAATGTCGAGAAATTGATAGAAAAGCGAATAATTATGAGATTATCTAGGCATGATCATGTATATAGGCATCACGTCCGTGACAAGTAGACCGACTCCTGCCTGCATCTACTACTATTACTCCACACATCAACTGCTATCCAGCATGCATCTAGAGTATTAAGTTCATAAAGAACGGAGTAAAGCATTAAGAAAGATGACATGATGTAGAGTGATAAACTCATGCAATATGATATAAACCCCATCTTTTTATCCTTGATGGCAACAATAAAATATGTGCCTTGCTGCCCCTGCTGTCACTGGGAAAGGACACCGCAAGATTGAACCCAAAGCTAAGCACTTCCCCCATTGCAAGAAAGATCAATCTAGTAGGCCAAACCAAACTAATAATTAGAAGAGACTTGCAAAGATAACTTAATCACACATAAAAGGACTCAGAGGAGATTCAAATATTTCTCATAGATAAACTTGATCATAAACTCACAATTCATCGGATCTCGACAAACACACCACAAAAAGAGTTACGTCGAATAGATCTCCAAGAAGATCGAGGAGAACTTTGTATTGAGATTCAAGTAGAGACAAGAAGCCATCTAGCTAATAACTGTGGACCCGAAGGTCTGTGGTAAACTACTCACAACTCATTGGAAGGGCCTTGGAGATGATGTAGAGGCCCTCCGTGGTCGATTCCCCCTCCGGCGGAGCGCCGACGACGGCTCCAAGATGGGCTCTCGCGGATACAGAAGGTTACCGCGGTGGAAATAGTTTTTCGTGGTCGCTTCTGATGTTTTTGGGGTACATGGGTATATATAGGAGGAAGAAGTAGGTCGGAGGACGCTCGAGGGGCCCACGGGGGTGGGGGGTGCGCCCACCTGTAGGGGGCGCGCCGGGCACCCTCGTGGCCGCCTCGCTTGTTTCTTGACTTCCACTCCAAGTCCTCTGGATCATGTTTGTTCCAAAAAGATCGCTCCCGAAGGTTTCATTCCGTTTGGACTCCGTTTGATATTCCTTTTCTTCGAAACACTGAAATAGGCAAAAAAATCAGCAATTCGGGCTGGGCCTCCGGTTAGTAGGTTAGTCCCAAAAATGATATAAAATTGTAAAGTAAAGCCCATAAACATCCAAAACAAGTAATATAATAGCATGGGACAAACGAAAATTATAGATACATTGGAGACGTATCAGTGTTCTATTTCTCAGTCCAGAAGATATGCAAGAAGCAAAGAAATCTATGAAAGAGAAAGGTATTAAAGCTGAGGATGCTAAGAATTTACCTCCTATTGAAGAAATAAATGACCTTAATATACCACCTATTGAAGAAATACATGGTCTTGATAACACGACACAGGTAGTAAAGGTAAATTCTCTCTATAGATATGATAAAGTTGAAATCCCATCTACTAAGTTTGCTAGCCAATGCTTGGATGAGTTTGATGACTTTACGGCTAAACAAGAAAATTTCAATGCTTATGTTGGTAGACAATTGAAAAGTAATGCTGATATGATTGGACACATGAGTGATTATATGTCTAGAGTTAAGAGTGAACTTAAACTCATTAGTAAACATGCTTATATGGTTACCACTCAAGTAGAACAAGTGCTTAAGGCTCAGAATGATTTGCTTAATGAATTAAATGATAATAAAAATGATAATGATGTTAGAGTCATGACCTTTGTATCCTGAGGGCCACCCCAAGATAATTGAGCAAGATTCTCAGAGAATAATGTTGATGCACCTAGTCCTTCTAAGAAGAAGAAGAAAAATTATAGGACTTTGCATGCTTCTAGTGAACTTGTTGTAGACACACCTGAGAATCCCAATGATATTTCTATTTCTCATGATGAAACTCAATCTAGAGATGAACATGAACCTAGTGATAATGTTAACGATGATGTTCATGTTGATGCTCAACCTAGCAATAATAATGATATAGAGGTTGAACCTGCTGTTGATCTTGATAACTCACAATCAAAGAATCAACATTATGATAAGAGAGACTTTGTTGCTAGGAAGCACGGTAAAGAAAGAGAACCATGGGTTCTGAAACCCATGCCTTTTCCTCCGAAACCATCCAAGAAAAAGGATGATGAGGATTTTGAGCGCTTTGCTGAGATGATTAGACCTATCTTTTTATGTATGCGTTTGACTGATATGCTTAAAATGAATCCTTATGCTAAGTACATGAAAGATATTGTTACAAATAAAAGAAAGATACCGGAATCTGAAATTTCCACCATGCTTGCTAATTATACTTTTAAGGGTGGAATACCAAAGAAACTAGGAGATCCAGGAGTACCAACTATTCCATGCTCCATTAATACTAGAAACTATGTTAAAACTACTCTATGTGATCTTGGAGCCGGTGTTAGTGTTATGCCTCTCTCTTTGTATCGTAGACTTGAATTGAATAAGTTGGCACCTACTGAAATATATTTGCAAATGGCTGATAAATCAACCGCTATACCTGTCGGCATTTGTGAGGATGTGCCTGTTGTGGTTGCAAACGTTACTATCTTAACAGACTTTGTTATTCTTGATATTCCCTAGGACGATAGTATGTCGATTATCCTTGGTAGACCATTTTTGAATACTGCAGGGGCTGCTATTGATTGCAACAAAGGCAATGTCACTTTTCATGTTAATGGTAATGAGCATACGGTACACTTTCCGAGGAAACAACCTCAAGTTCACAGTATCAATTCTATTGGAAAAATTCCATCGATTATTATTGGAGATTTTAAATTTCCTCTTCCAACTGTCTAGAAGAAATATGATATTCTTATTATTGGGGATGTACATATCCCCGTCGAGGTAACCTAGTGTTATTCGAAATTTCTCCAGTTTCATGCGATTCGGAATGAGTTTGTTAACAAGACATGATCAACCTTGTTAGTGGATTCCTTTTGACAAGCATGAGATGGATGAAGTTAGAAATCACAACCTTTTGTACCCTCTTTTTACTTTCTGTTATATAGATTAAATAAAGCAAAAATAGTATTTTCTGTCTGTTTCCTGAATTATCCTTGCAATTAAAAATACACCAAAAATAAAAGTTCTCCAAATGCCCTGAAAATGAATATATTTTTTTCTGGAATATTTGAGAATATCTAGCACTGAGAACACAGCAGGGGGGCAAGCACCTGGCCACGAGGGTCCAGGGCGCGCCCACCCCCCTGGGACGGACCCCCTGCCTCGTGGGCCCCAGGTGGCCCCCTCCACTTATTCCTGCACCCATACACTTCTTCTTCCTCCCAAAAAAATCACCAACCAGCTCAAGCACGAGTTCTAGCTCATCTTGCTACCATTTTCGATCTCCTTGCTCAAAGCTCCATTCACAAAACTGCTTTGGTGGATTGTTCTTTGGTATGTAACTCCTCCAATGGTCCAACTAGTTTTTGTTCTAGTGCTTTATTCATTGCAAATTTTTGCTGCGTAGATGTCCCTGTTCTTGAGCTTGCGTGACAAGTTTATATGGTCCCAAGTAGTTCTAATGCATGATATAGTCTCTAGGCACTTGTGGGAGTAGTTGCTATCAATTTTGTTGAGTTTGGTTCACTTTTATTTTGAGTTACTAAAAATTTCAGAAATTTTCAGAAAATGATGAAGAGATTTTTGAGGGGCTCTTCGAGCCGAAGCTCGAAGGATAAATAAAATAAGGAGAATAAAAAACCCAAGTATAATCTCCCTCGCACCGCGGAGGTTCAGCCGTGTGAATGGCCTTGTGATGAGTTCTTGAGAGCAGCCGGGATTCATGATGATTTTTATTCTTTAACTGATAATGCGGGCCTCACCGACTTCCTCCACGACCAGCTCGAACAGTATCTCCTACTCACTAATACTTTCGCGCAAAATTTTACTTTCATGCTAAGAAATCACCACCTTCAGTGGAGTTCCATTTATATGATGAGGTTAAGGAGATGTCACTAGATGACTTTTGTGGGGTTTGCAAGATGGGGTTATTCCATTTGTGCCCCCAATTCCTTAGTTGTGCTCAGTTTTCCCCACGCTCCAAACTTTTGCTCACTTTTCCCCACTCTCTTAGCTGAAACTCTCACAAATGTTCATAGCAGACGTTTGCCGTCTTGGACGTTAACTGACTTGTGGGGCCACGTTGGACTCTGTTTACTATGGCTGTGGCTTCGCTGGTTGGGTCATGTTTGTGTTCATAGGACGGGCCCGTTAGTTTGTTGGTAATAAATAAAAAAGGGAGCCCAATTAAATAAGCCTGCTATCAGTGGATGCAGCCTGCTATGCATGCCCGGATTTGGCATCGATGTGGCCTGCTATGCATGCGAACGCCGCCATGCGCGCATCTAGTAACCTAGACCTAATCGCATGCATGCACGCCGACACGCATGCATCGATCAGTGCCGCACGGTTGCCGACACGACATGCACGCCGCACGCACACATCGTGTTGCACGGTTGCTCTGCAGTGTCGTTTCACGTGTCGCAGGCATACGTGCCGGTGGTAGAAGGGGAAGGCTGCACGCTCGCGCCCATATGTCGAGGCATCGGTTCAGTTGTGGGAGGCAGGCAGCCGCAAACGCAGAGCACACAAAAGGGGGAGGCAGGCTCGCTGCCCATGTTCAACCTCGTGGAGCAGCGTCCCCACGCCAACGCTCCATTGGTAGGGCTCGTCATCCACTTCACCAACAGGTTCGATGCCTACTGCCTGCTCGGCAAGGTGTATTGGTATGGGTGCGAATTCATTGCATTCACCACCTATAACATCTTCACCGACTTCGAGAGCGTCTTCCCCGCTCGCAGCCGCATGCACAGCCTCCCGTACTACCTCGGCGAGAACGGCCTTGAGGAGGAGCAATACTAAAGTCGGCGGCGAAGAAGACTGTGAAGCCGGTGGTTAAGGTGAAGACATGGCGGTTGAGGGAGTCCTGGACTAGGGGGTGTCCGGATAGCCGGACTATCATCATCGGCCGGACTCCAAGACTATGAAGATACAAGATTGAAGACTTCGTCCCGTGTCCGGATGGGACTTTCCTTGGCGTGGAAGGCAAGCTTGGCGATACGGATATGTAGATCTCCTACCATTGTAACCGACTTTGTGTAACCCTAGCCCTCTCTGGTGTCTATATAAACCGGAGGGTTTTAGTCCGTAGCACACACGACCATTACAACAATCATACCATAGGCTAGCTTCTAGGGTTTAGCCTCCTTGACCTCGTGGTAGATCCACTCTTGTACTACCCATATCATCAATATCAATCAAGCAGGAGTAGGGTTTTACCTCCATCGAGAGGGCCCGAACCTGGGTAAAAACATCGTATCCCTTGTCTCCTGTTACCATCCGCCTAGACGCATAGTTCGGGACCCCCTACCCGAGATCCGCCGGTTTTGACACCGACATTGGTGCTTGCATTGAGAGTTCCTCTGTGTCGTCACCGATAGGCTTGATGGCTTCTTCAATCAACAACGACGCAGTCCAGGGTGAGAATTTTCTCCCCGGACAGATCTTCGTGTTCGGCGGCTTTGCACTGCGGGCCAATTCACTTGGCCATCTGGAGCAGATCGAAAGCTACGTCCCTGGCCGTCAGGTCAGGTTTGGAAGCCTAAACTTCACGGCCGACATCCGCGGAGACTTGATCTTCGACGGACTCGAGCCACAGCCGGGCGTGCCGCACTGCCAGGATGGGCATGATCTCGCTCTGCCGCCGGGCAGCGCCTTGGAGGCTGCACACGAGTCCGCTCCTACCTATAGTTCGGAGCTGACCGCGCAGATCGAGGACGGGTGGCTGGACACCGCCTCGGGAGCTGCAACCTCTACGGCGATGGAGCCGAATACCAACCTAGTTCCTTACAAAGCTCATGGCTCTGAGGTGCCGGACTCCGAACCTCCTGCGCCCCTACCAATCAAATCCGATTGGGCGCCCATCATGGAGTTCACCACAGTGGACATCTTTCAGTACTCGCCCTTTGGCGACGTCCTGAACTCTTTAAAGCATCTCTCGTTATCAGGAGAGCCCTGGCCGGACTGCGGTCAGGATGGTTGGGATGCGGACGACCAAGAGATTCAAAGCCCACCCACCACCCACTTTGTAGCCACTGTCGATGATCTAACCGACATGCTAGACTACGACTCCGAAGACATCAACGGTATGGACGACGATGACGGAGACGATCAAGAACCAGCGCCCACAGGGCACTGGAAGACCACCTCGTCATACGACATATACATGGTGGACACCTCAAAGGATGGGGACGGCGAAGAAGCAGCGGAGGCAGATTCCTCTAAGAAACAGCCCAAGCGCCGACGTCAGCGGCGCCGCTCTAAATCCCGCCACAATAAGAATGGAGATTCCGGCACGGAGATAATAACACCCCAGAGAGTGCCGAAGACAACCCCCTCCAGCAAGATTCAGCACAGGAGGACGGGGAAGCCAGCCCTCGAGAGAGAGCGACAGACGAGGAGGATGAAAACTACATGCCTCCCTCCGGAGACGAGGCAAGCCTCAACGACGACGAATTCGTCGTGCCAGAGGATCCCGTCGAACAAGAGCGTTTTAAACGCAGGCTTATCTCCACGGCAAATAGCCTAAAGAAAAAGCAGCAACAGCTTCAAGCTGATCAAGACCTGCTGGCCGACAGATGGAACAAGGTCCTCGCGGCCGAAGAGTATGAACTCGAACGCCCCTCCAAGAGCTACCCAAAACGCAAGTTGCTCCCCCGACTAGAGGAGGAAGCATACGAACCTTCATCACCAGCGCACAATACGGCAGACCGACCACCCCGTGGTCGCGACAGACAGGCATCTAGGCCCTCCGTCAGGACCGTACCCCGGCACCGCTCAAAAAGTACGAAGCCACGGGGAATGCGCCGGACTTGCGGGATATATTGGAGGACAAGGCAAGACAATCCAGATATATCTACGGATCACGTGGGCGCCCCACGACACATGACGACTACCGTCGCGCCGGATACAGCAACTCCGGCCGGGCCGAACACAACAGACAACGCTCTCTTGAGCTACGTCGTGATATTGCTCAATATAAAGGCGCCGCACACCCACTATGCTTCACAGACGAAGTAATGGATCATCAAATCCCTGAAGCGTTTAAACCCGTGAATATTGAATCCTACGATGGCACAACAGACCCCGCGGTTTGATCGAAGATTATCTCCTTCATATCCATATGGCCCGCGGTGACGATCTCCACGCCATCAAGTATCTCCCACTCAAGCTTAAAGGACCAGCTCGGCACTGGCTTAACAGCTTGCCCGCAGAGTCAATTGGGTGTTGGGAGGACCTAGAAGCCGCATTCCTTGACAACTTCCAGGGCACATATGTGCGACCACCAGACGCCGATGACCTAAGCCACATAATTCAGCAGCCAGACGAATCGGCCAGACAGTTCTGGACACGGTTCTTAACAAAGAAAAATCAAATCATCGACTGTCCGGATGCAGAGGCCCTCGCAGCCTTCAAATATAACATCCGCGACGAGTGGCTGGCCCGGCACCTAGGACAGGAAAAGCCGAAATCCATGGCAGCCCTCACATCACTCATGACCCGCTTCTGTGCGGGAGAAGACAGCTGGCTAGTGCGCAGCAACAACCTCAACAAAAATGCTGGCAGTCCGGATACTAAGGACCACAATGGCAGGTCGCGTCGAAACAAAAACAAACGCCCGCATTAACGGCGATAACAATGAGGATACGACAGTCAACGCCGGATTCAGAGGCTCCAAACCCGGTCAGCGGAAGAGGCCATTCAAAAGAACTACTCCAGGTCCGTCCAATTTGGACCAAATACTCGACCGCTCTTGCGAGATACATGGCACCCCCGAAAAGCCAGCTAATCACACCAACAGAGATTGTTGGGTATTCAAGCAGGCAGGCAAGTTAATTTCCTAAAACAATGACAAGGGGCTGCACAGCGACCACGAGGAAGAGACTCGGCCGCCAAACAGTAGAGGACAGAAGGGTTTCCCCCCACAAGTGCGGACGGTAAACATGATATACGCAACCCATATACCCAACAGGGAGCGGAAGCGTGCACTTAGGGACGTATATGCGATGGAGCCAGTCGCCCCAAAGTTCAACCCATGGTCCTCTTGCCCGATCACTTTCGATCGAAGGGACCACCCTACCAGTATCCGTCATGGTGGATTTGCCGCATTGGTTTTAGACCCAATCGTCGATGGATTTCACCTCACTAGAGTCCTGATGGACGGCGGTAGCAGCCTGAACCTGCTTTGTCAGGATACAGTGTGCAAGATGGGCATAGACCCCTCAAGGATTAAGCCTACAAAGACGACCTTTAAAGGCGTCATACCAGGTGTTGAGGCCAATTGTATAGGCTCAGTCACACTGGAAGTGGTCTTCGGATCCCCGGATAATTTCCGAAGCGAGGAGTTAATCTTCGACATAGTCCCGTTCTGCAGCGGCTATCACGCTCTGCTCGGACGAACCGCGTTTGCAAAGTTCAACGCGGTGTCGCATTATGCATACCTCAAGCTCAAGATGCCAGGCCCTCGTGGAGTCATCACGGTCAACGGAAACACTGAACGCTCCCTCTGAACGGAGGAGCACACAGCGGCTCTCGCGACAGAAGTACAGAGCAGCCTCTTAAGGCAATTTTCGAGTCCGGCCGTTAAAAGACCGGACATGATTAAACGCGCCCGGAGTAACATCAATCAAGACCACCTGCACGTTCCAAGCACGCATAGCAATGCGGCCCCAACCCTAGCCCTTGCATAATTGCAAGACCAGCTCTTCGCGTACATCATTACGCTCTGGAGATACCTTGGGCACAGGGGAGGGGCACGACCACGACAGGCCCAGAGTGCGGCTCAGCCACACCAGGGGCTCCCAAGTGTGTCGCTCTTTTTCTTTCTTATTTTTTATCCACAGGACTCCATTTACCAGAGGTCCTGTCCGGCAGTAGATCTGCCGAACTCACGATGCAACAGCCAGGGAGGAACAATGGCCACGACGAACACTCAGGTGGTCTCCATTACGAGCATTAAATCTGTTTACTATACCATTCCGCAGCCTACCCCTGGAGGGGGACACGTTTAAAAATAGTCCACTCCCTTGCTTACCGCACTATTTGTATCGTTCTGCACTCATGGCAGAATTCCTTGGATAAACAATGCATCACTTTTTCGCTTATAATTGCATCCCTTTTCTTTATATATATTCTCATTTATGACATCTTGCATGCGTACAATTTGGTACGGCCGAATACACCAGGGGCTTATGTTCCCTGCATTATGGTGTGAAGTCCGAACACTTTCACAAGTGCGGCAGCCCGAACTTATAGCACTATATGCATCGGCTCCGAATCATGTCTTGGGTCAATAGTTGGGTTTGCCCGGCTCCCATGTTTTGGTACCTTACGTTCTGTTCCGTCGGCTAAGGTAGCACTGGGAGAACCACTGCGATTGCGCCCTGGTTGAGCTGGGCGAGCACCTCAGTGGAGAAAGCTAAAACTGACCGTCATGATAAGGCGAGAGCTGGTCGCTGTTCGAGAGGTCTTTTCGAGTCCTTAAAGACTTATGACGCTTAGAGCGAGGAACCGGCTTCGTCCGGCCCAGGCGTGGATAGCACCCCGAACTCGGTCTTCCGAATACTTGGGGCTTCGCCGAAATTTAAAATTATAGAATTCTATGGCTAAGTGAGAGTGTTCAAGCATTATAAGTCCAGTTGCCTTGTTCGTTGTGTTGAGCGGCTCCCTAGATGGACCCAAAAATGGGAACAAGAGTGCTCAAGTTTATCCCGAACACCCCAGCACTCGTGGCATGGGGGTTGAAGCCGACGACTTGCCATCTCTCAGATTTAATAAACGGCCGCACAGAAGGTAATATTTTAAATCAATAAGCGTTGCTTAGCGCATATGAACAATGTTTTCAGCGCACAGGATAACACATTGCTAGTTTACTCAATAATTACATCTCTGGGGCACTCATCCGCAATCTTGCAGGCACCCTTCAGGACAGTCTTATAGTACATTTCGGGCGTACGATACTCCTTGCCTGCCGGCGGCGCGTCAGTTAGAAGCCTCTCAGCACCTTTGTGCGGGCTAGGGCCCGACGGGCACCTTCAATGCAGGCGGAGCTCTTGATGACCTCCACCCAGGGGCACGCATCCACTAGCCGCCGCACGAGGCCGAAGTAGCTCCCAGGCATGGCCTCTCCAGGCCACAGCTGGACTATGAGGCCCTTCATGGCCTGCTTGGCTACCTTGTGGAGCTCGACCAGCTGCTTCAGCTGGTCGCTAGGGGGCACCGGATGTCCGGCCTCAGCGTACTGAGACCAGAAGACCTTCTCCGTTGAGCTCCCCTCCTCGCCGCGGTAGAATGCAGCGGCATCGGACACGCTACGCGGCAGATCTGCAAACGCCCCTGGAGAGCTCCGAACTCGAGTAAGTAACAGGTAATTCACATTCACATGCTTGCTTTGCATGAAAAATGCCTTACCTGCCGCTATCTTCTTCATCGCCTCAATCTCCTGGAGGGACTTATGGGCCTCGGCCTTAACGGCTTTGGCACTTTCAAGAGCCGAGGCAAGCTCGGACTCTCGAGTCTTCGAGTCGTGCTCCAAACTCTCATGCTTCTCCATGAGAGCCTGGAGCTCTTGCCGCACCTCCGCCACCCGCGCCTCCTGCTTCTCTCGCTCCGCTCGTTTCGCGGCCGCATTGCGTTCGGCCGCGGACACGGCCTCCTTCAGGGTCGCCACCTTGTTCGTGGCCCCTGCAGTACCCACATTATCCTTGTTATTTCTATTGCAACCAAAATCCTTTTCTGTAAGGTACAAATTTCAAAGTGGTGTTACTCACCTTCTTTGTCCTCGAGCTGCTTCTTGGCAAAGCCGAGCTCTTGCTCGGACAGCTCGAGGTCCTGCTTCAAAGCACCGACCTCCACATTCAGTGCGGCAGAGGTCAGCAGCGCAGCCTGCAAACCCATATTTACATAATTTTCAGCACTCATGCGTATATCTTTTTTAGATCCTCGGTCCGGTTTTTCTTTCCGAACACCGAACCGAGCATTAGGGGCTACTACCTATGCGGTATCACATTACATATTTTAAACTTCTTACCTCAAAGCCTGTTAGAAGACTACTGCAGGCTTCGGTCAGCCCGCTCTTGGCGAGCTGAACCTTCTGAATCACCGCACTCATGATAATGCGGTGTTCTTCCTTGATGGAAGCGCCGTTGAGCGCCTCCAGCAAGTTGTCCGGCGCCTCCGGTTGGATGGAGGCTGCTGGTGTCACGGTCTTGCCCTTCCTACGAAGGGGCCGCCTGCCGGACTCCGGAACCACTGCGGGTTCCGACGCGGAGTCCGGCGCAGAGTCCGGGAGGCCGCCTTGCGGCACCTCCGGAGCCTCCTCCTGATGGGTCCCCTTCTGGGACCCCACCTCGGTGTCGTCAGCATCGCGAGGAGTGGAGGCGGTCGGAATGGAATCCACATTCGACGGAGCCAAGGACCCGCTTGATGAAGCGGGGAGATCATCCTCGGCCAGACTGCAGGTAGTGTGCGGCATTATAAGGACAACATGTGGCACGAAAAGAAATAAACCATTCAGGGGTCCGGATACTTACGATCTTGCCGAAGGCTTGGCCCTTGAGGGCCACCCTTCGTCGCCAATGTTGGCGTTGGCGGAGCTGTCCGGAGGAAGGGTCCTTCCCCTCTTGGAACCTTCGGCCTCCCCCTTGGGGAAGCCTTCCTCTTCCTCTCTCCCCCCTCCTGGGGAGAGTCTTCTTTCTCCTCCTCACCTTCGGGGGAGGACTCCGCCTTAGAGTCATCGGACGATGAGTCCGATACCACCTGGCGCCGGGAACTCCTTCGGGTTCCCGTGGCCTTCTTCTTGGCCTTCTTTTTCGGCACCACATAAAGTGTCGGGACTAGCAGCCCCGTTAAACGGGCATCTGCTGGTTCTTCAGGGAGGGGAGCCAGACAGTTAACCTGTCCGGACGTCCTCTGCCAGTCCTGTCAAAGGCATTGTGAATTTTAGATCCCGCATAGAGTCAAACTATGAAAGAAATACGTGTCCCATAAAGGATAACTTACCGCACCAGCCGGGCGTTTCGTGCTGAATCCGCAATCTTCAGCCGCGGATGCGGGGGCTTCTCCCCCTTGAACAGCACCCTCCAGGCAGCTTCGTACATCGTGTCGAAGAGCCCGCTCAGGGTCTGGTGCTGTGCCGGATCGAACTCCCACAGGTTGAAGACCCGTTTTTGGCAGGGAGAATCCAGCGGACGAGCATGACCTGGATCACGTTGACAAGTGAGGGAGTCCTGGACTAGGGGGTGTCTGGATAGCCGGACTATCATCATCGGCCGGACTCCAAGACTGTGAAGATACAAGATTGAAGACTTCGTCCCGTGTCCGGATGGGACTTTCCTTGGCGTGGAAGGCTAGCTTGGCGATACGGATATGTAGATCTCCAACCATTGTAACCGACTCTGTGTAACCCTAGCCCTCTCTGGTGTCTATATAAACCGGAGGGTTTTAGTCCGTTGGACACACAACCATTACAACAATCATACCATAGGCTAGCTTCTAGGGTTTAGCCTCCTTGATCCCGTGGTAGATCCACTCTTGTACTACCCATATCATCAATATCAATCAAGCAGGAGTAGGGTTTTACCTCCATCGAGAGGGCCCGAACCTGGGTAAAAACATCGTGTCCCTTGTCTCCTGTTACCATCCGCCTAGACGCACAGTTCGGGACCCCCTACCCGAGATCCGCAGGTTTTAACACCGACAGCAGTGTTGCCCTAGCTACCCTATCTACTATGTAGTGTGAGTTTGGTGTGTGTGTTGCCCGAGCAAGCTACCCTATCCCATCTATGTAAGGTTAATTATCTTATCAGTATCATGTTATATGTATGAACTTGTGTTGCCCTAGCAACCCTATCTAAGTTAAGTTCTGTGTGTTATATTAATGCTTTGTTATGTTTGTATTTTGTTTGTCCCAAGTTTAGACATGGCTACTTGACGTGGGCAAAATTAACCAAACTAACTAAAAATGGTTTGTTTATAGATGCCTTCTAAAAATAAGAACATATTGTACACGGATTTGGTTTGGGAGCTCCTTACTTTTTAGGTATTCCAAAGGATACTTTGGTCTCCAGAAATATTGAAGTATCAAATACTTTGAGATGTTTGGCTTTAGTCAAAAGTTTAGTTTTATATACTTTACTATGTAGAAAACTACACTATTTTTGAAGTATATAAAAAAGAGGGTTGGACCTCTTTTTCCAATACTGAAGTATTGGTTCACTAGGCATAATAATACTGTGGTTTGCAAATACTTTGATTCTAAAATTACTTCATCGCCAAACTAAGCCAGGTTGTGAGCAAGTAAAACAAAGGCACATACGGTGAAGAGAAATCAAATCAAAAAATGAAGGGACCCATAAAGGAAAGCCAAAAAAATTCCTCAATGAAATAGAAGAGATTGGGCAATCAAACTAATGAAAAAGTCAATCAGAAACAAAAAATAACAAAGCAAGCGTTCTTAAAAAAAGAAACATCGCTTGTTTCTGGGCCTCATTTACCCTTTGTGGGCCTATTGCAGCTTGATTCTCCTTGGTCCCGTGAAGTAGGTTTTTTTCTAGCAGAACTGACAAACTCAAGGACAAAAGTTTGGCAAGTGCGAGAGAGAAGAGACAAACTTGATGTATATCCCTTGTGCTGCTCAAGTACTGCTTGCTGTCATCTGACGAGCTAGGGTATGATCCAACAGTCAAGGTTATTAGCTAACAAATTAATCCTATCACTGAACTGGTAGTTGTCTTCTGCCAAAACTGAAAGTGTCGAAACATAACAGTAGGCTCCATATATTCAGAGATCGACAGTTGCACTAAACAAAGTTGCATTTGAGATAAACAGACTTGGATTGCTAAACAGTGGCAACAACAGTAGGCAAACATCTCTAACAAGAGATGGCCATCAAGTAAAAAATTCCTAGAGCAAGTATTCCTAAAGTTATTAGATTGGATTGCTTCTTCAACTCAATCAGCTTCTTGAAGTCTTGTTCATCTTCTTCAATTCCGTCTTTAGTTTGATATCTACCACCATCGGGTATTCCAGACACGCTGCTGCTGCCGGAGCGGCACTGTCATGGGGCAGGTTGAACTTGCGGATTGCATTCCCCCTCGAATCCAGCAAGCCCAACCCTTGAAGCCTCTGGATGTAATCATCCATCCACTCGAAATGGTGGCATTTCTTCACGATCTGAAAAATAAATCATGTAACCTGAATCCCAAATCTGACACATTTTTTGGGAAATTAGATATAAAGGATGCAAGGAAAACTCAGATCTTAACCTGCCCCTCCAGCTTGCTCTCGCATTTGACGAACTTGCGCCCAATGTTCCCATTCTTCTCCTCCTTTCAAGTAAACCACTTCAGTGGCACAGTCCGTGGGCAGTCAGTGCATCGAGTCATCGGCACTGGACCATACATCGGCCACGTGGAACGGGGGGCTGAAGGGGAGGTCGACATATCGCCGGAGAGGAAGAAACAGAGGAATTGCTCGAGAGGAAGAAGAATGAGAAGATGGGGAAAGAAACAGAGGAACTGCTCGAGATCTGCTCGATGCCTTTGTCTGTCAGATGGAGAAGAGGAGAAGGGGAAGCTATATTGACGATTTGCCACATTGTATTTTGCAGTTTGAATATTTGAACCAACTCATAACACTGACATGTGGTGGTCATGTGCGAAAAATACAATTTCATATGTAAAGTGGGGTAGATCATAAAAGGGAGTGCAGTAGCCAATCAGGATGTGTCATGCGGATCGCGCATGCCTGCCCCCACATCTGACACGTGGTGTTTGGCGCTTGGTAGGATCCGACGGTGGACGTTCGACGCTAGGGTTTGGAGCATTTCTGCGGGGTTATGAGCCAGTCAACGGGGTTATTAGGGTTTCACCAGATTTCAAATGGCCATAACTAAATTAGAAAAAATCACAAAAATATAAAAAAGCATAGTTCGTCCGTTTATGAGACCTAGTTACCATAAAAAATATAAACTCGGTATAGGGGCGTTTTTTTTTGAAAAATCATTTTTTGATTGATCTGTCGAAATCAAGTTCAAATGTTTTTAAAAAAATTCAAAAAAATCAAAATGTTGTAATTCTTGCGCACATAGCCGTCATATGTGACAAGGTTATGAGAAAAAAAATATAAACTTGGTGTAGGTCATTTTCATGAAAAAAGGCTTCACACAAATGAGCTATCACCTATGAACATGTTCAGAGTATGTAGAATAGGGAGAGAGGGTTTAGGGTTTGAAAAAAATAAAAATAATTCAAGAAAATCAGAAAAATCTCCATAGCTTCATTTTAGAGTGAATAAGAAGGTTCTGAACTTACTTTTTCATTTTCATATTTTAAACGTGTTATTTGACGGTTTTGAATTAAAAGCATATTTTTTCAAAAAAAAGTAGTAATATGAATATTAATCAATAAATAGTGAGACTTCGTTTCTACCCTATATATATGGAACAAGTGTTAATAAAAATATATATGCCTCATTTAGACAAGGTAAAAAAACTTGATTTCAAATAGGGCTGTTTACCCTAGCTTTCGAGCTCGTTTCTTGCACATTTCTCACTCAGGCTGTTCACCTACGAATATTGGACTTGAAATGCTCGATCAAATACACCGCACAGAGCAATGAACCTCCAATGTTCAACTTCAACTTTGGCTCGAATCCAAATTTTGGCCCAAATTCAAATATTGAGTTAAATTCAAATTTTGATGGAAATTTGAATTCTGACTCAAATTAAGAAACCAAAGTAGAAGCAACATTATTACAACTGATAAGTTTTCACAGTAGATCAAATCTACCAAGTATTAAGATGCCAACATCTTATTAGAAATCTACCAAGTTTTAAGCAATTGACTCGCCCTCAAATTGACAACAGAAACATTTCCCAACAACTTAATTAAAATTTTCGACTTGCTACTTGTGTTTGCAGCTGGCTTCACCGTCTTGATCCTGTTTCCCTAGTTGAGATGCTCTTTTCTTTCAAACTCTTGTTCCTTTTGATCTTTACTTGGGGTCTTCACCGTGGAGGTTTTGATGGAGTAGTTCCACTCGCCGAGCACTTGACGACCATTTGACGGTCATCTATGGGTTCAGTAATCTTTAAAGGCACAATTGGAAAAATTACCCCCTCCTCTTCCTCTCTTATAGCTTCAAAACCATCAAAGGCCATGGTTTCAAAATCTTCTACATCTTCATCTCTTGGCCTTTTCTCCCTAGAGCTGGTAAATAAAATTATAAGCCATAGGCAAAAAAGAGAACAAATGCAAACAAAAGGGTAGATGCATTATACAAATGCAAACACATACCAAGATGCATCTTCAGTCTGCACTGCATCTTCAATCTCCATTGCTGCTGCATTCTCCTCTACATCTTCAGTCTCCATTGCTGATGCATTCTCCTCAGCATTAGTTGTTGTCCATCTTTCCTCCTCTCCAAATAAGGCATCCATTGCATTGGTACAAAGCCTAGCAATATGCCCCAGAACTCCACATTTTTTGCAAGCACGCTTCTTTGGTAGATGACCCTCCTCACCTGCTCTAATCCTCTGGTTCCTTGGTCTTCCTGGTGGTCTAGTAATGACAGGAGCGTGGAGATTGAACCCTGGATCTACTATGTTCCATTGATCTTTTCCCAAGAGTGCAGGCACATTGTCAGCGTAAGCAGCCATAAATCTGGCAACAGAGAAATACTTAGAGCAATATTGACCAACTTCACCATCTGCACCCCCGATAACGGTCATCAGATGTAGGGCTTGTATGCATGGCTTCCCACGGATCTGCCATTGCCTACAAGTACATTCTCTAGTACTTAGGTTCACAGGATACCTCCATACCCTATTTTTACCGTCAGTATAGGTAACCTCTCCATCATATGTACCAGATCGAAGACATTTCATCTTCAGTGCTCTTGCCTTCAAGTGCAATGCCTTATTCAGTGATGGGAGCATTTGATGACCAACATATTGTGTTTCTGCAATTCTTTTGCGAAGAGCCATCTTTATCAAGATCACCTTCCTCATCTTGCCAAATGCTTGCCAAAACAAGAGCCCTTTCACTGACTTGAACTTTGAATTGAAGCATTCTGCAAGGTTACTGGTCACATAATCTACTTTGCAGATTTTGTTGAATTTGCTTATTGACCACACCTTGCCATGATGTGTATCCATGTACTCCTTCACAAGAGGATGTTGAGCATAAAACACTCTCAAATGGTGTTCATGCTTCCTTTTGCTACATGTGTATGATGCTGGCCATAAGTTCTCATCATATACTTTACCTTTGAACTTCCTTTTTAAATTATGCGCTAGGTGTCCCATACATTCCCTATGCTCCACTCTAGGGAATACAATTTCTATTGTACTCTCTAAACCCTTGCAAGAATCTGTGTGTATAGCTAAACATGGGGGTGTGCCTACACAAAGCTCATGTTTTCCCTGTTCCACTCAATTGTTGGCATGTCATCACCATCGTATTCATCCTCGATTAAGCTGTCCATGTTCTCCACCTTCTCTTTATCGTCAGTGTCATCAAACCTAGCTTGGCTGATGGGCTCCTCCGTATATTCATCATCCACTACTTGCTGACTGGCTACAGCAACCAGTTCAGGAAACATCATCTCGTCTTCATCATCATTTGTAGGCACTGCCTCGTCAGGTTCTGCATCTTCTTCTACACCAACTGCAGAAGGTACATGAGAAGCAGCAGCTGAATCGGAACCAGAATTGGCCGCAGGCATGTTGTGTCTCCATGAACCACTTGCTTTACTTGGTGTCGACCTACAAGGAGTGCCGGGGTGCTGGCTATTAGCACAGACATATGATGTCTGAACTCCCTTCCCCTTTGCCCATTCTGCGCATGGCTAAAGCACATCGATTTGGAGTTTACCGAATTAGCATCCAGCAATCCCAGCAAAAAGCAACGGCATATATCATCGCAAGTTAGTGGGAGAAATCTTTGCTTGTCACTGCTGAAGTAATTCAGTTCAACAACATCGGCATCACTCCAGGGATAGGTGTTTCGGAGCTCAGCTCGCAAATCTTTGAAAGATATGCTGGTTTCTACCACTTTGGGATAGAAAAATGATGAAATCAAATGCGGTTTAGAACCACATAGCACACTAGTTTCCATTCTAATCGCCAGCCGGAAAGCCAGCGCGGGATCAATCCTATTTTCTTGAAACAAAGGCTTCAGTTAGCCGGGTAAAATCGAGCACACATTCGAACAATTCAAGCAAACAGAAGTCAAATACGGCCTATAATACGACTTAGAACGTCAATTCGAGAGGAAATGATGCTTACCCAGATTTAACCCATGAATTATCTGCCGCGGATTCGACCCAATCCTCGCCATGATCGACTGCATTCCGGGCGTCCTCATTCAACATCGCTATGTAATCCCAGATGTGGAGGTGGGCTATATCTGGCGGAGAAGCGGCATCACTGACGAACGGAATAGGGGCATAGGGTGGAGGAAACAACTTCGATGGACGCGGCACGATGCCGGCGGAGGGGCGGGCGGCGTAGTGCGGTGCTACTTTCTAGATCTGTTTCAGATTCAGACAAGCTGCCCAATACGTGTCTCCTTGCGGTCCCACCCGTCAGCAAGCAACAGTCAGACAAAGACTCAGCCCCACTCGTCAACAATTAACGGTCAATGGACGGTCAAGACGGCAAACACCCATTATGATCATTTGTGAGAGTTTCAGCTAAGGAAGAGGGCAAAAGTGAGCAAAAGTTTGGAGCGTGGGGAAAAGTGAGCACAACTAAGGAACCAGGGGCACTAATTTAAATATCCCTTTCAAGGTACCCTTCGAGGGCAGCATAGAGGAACCACATCGTATTGATATGATTACTGTAGGGGAAATGAGGAAGGTTTCTGATGCAAGAATTACTAGCATAAACTTTCCTGTTCTACGTTACTTTGCAATATTTGCTAGTAGATGCTTAATTGGTCGTGGGAACTGTGGAAACCTTAGTGCCCTGATATTGTTATTTTGTGCCATGCTTTGTTTCGCGATAATATTGTTAGTTTAGGTGTTATTATTGCTAAACGGTCAAGTCCGAATCATACAAAGGGCCCCATCTTTGGAGGCATCTTTGCTTCACGCCTTGCTAAACACTCTAGATTACAAGAGCCACTATTTTTCTAGATTATAAGAGCATGGTAGCACATGAATTTATTGTTAAAAATGATGAGATGATGCTTAAGTATAAATTGAGATTTAATAAAACTCAAAGTGAGACTATTATCTTGCCTGCACCCTCTTTGTTTGACTTATCTTCAGGCACATACCTCATCTTGCCGGAGGCCGTTCACGCATACCGGAGCCAGACACCAGCTCCAGAGCCTGAGCCGGAACCACCACTTGACCCTTATCGGTCGTCCTTTTATCAGTGGGATCCGAAGGAGATCGCCAGCCAGTGGTACTCAGATAACACTCACAGTACACCAGAGAGAGTAGCTCCGATCCATGGGCATAGACCAACTTAGGCCAAAATCCCAAGCTTGGGGGAGTACGTATTTCTCACCAACATTATATTCATGTTCACACACTCATTCTAGTTGTCGGTGCTCATACTTTTCATTGTACTATCCATGCTAGTTTATTTCCTTTTTCTCGCTTTCTTCTTGTGTGTTTGAATAACTTTAAGAAAAAACAAAAAAATTAGCTAGTTTACCTTCCATGACTGTAGTAATAATTAAAAAGAAAACCCAAAAAGATTTCTCGTTCTTCTCTTGCTTGTTGGGAGCTTTCCCGTGTAAATAGTTTTATTTCTTTTCTCTGGGGCTCGAGAGGAGAAGACCTCGATGAAAATGTTGAGTGGCTCTTATATGCATTATTGTTGATTAAAACAAGAGCCCATATTACCTTGTCTTCTCCCTTGAATTTAATGCTTGCAGATTCAAGCTTAATCCAATGCACGTGCACTATTATTATTATTCACGCCGTTCGGTCGTGCGAGTGAAAGGCAATAATGACGATATATGATGAAATGATTGAGATGAGATAAGCTGGTATGAACTCGACCTATCTTGTTTCTATAAATATGATTAGTTCATCGTTCCTGATTCAGCCTATTATGAATAAACATGTTTGCAATGACAATTAGAGATTACAGTTGCTTATGCAATGCTTAATTAGCTACGAGTTTATAATGGTTTACCTTGCATGCCAACATGCTATTAAAATGGTTGTGATGTGGTACGATAGGGTGGTATCCTCCTTTGAATGATTCGAGTGACTTGACTTGGCACATATTCATGCATGTAGTTGAAACAAAATCAACATAGCCTTAACGATATTTATGTTCATGGTGGATTATATCGTACTCACGATTGCACTCAGTGTTAATTAATTTTAATTCATGTTCATGACTATTGTCGCTCTCTAGTTGGTCGCTTCCCAGTCTTCTTCTAGCCTTCACTTGTACTAAGCAGGAATACTGCTTGTGCATCCACTTCCATAAACCCCAAAGTTATTCCATATGAGTCCACCATACCTTCCTATATGCGGTATCTACCTGCCGCTCCAAGTAAATTTGTATGTGCCAAACTCCAAACCTTCAAATGAAATTCTGTTTTGTATGCTCGAATAGCTCATGTATCAACTAGGGCTGTCCGTATCTTCCATGTTAGGTGGGTTATTCTCAAGAGCAGTGGACTCCGATCCTCACTCACGAGAAAATGGCTGGTCACCGGGATGCCCGGCCCTATGCTCAAATCAAATCAAAATAATTGCAAACAAAACTCCCCCAGGATTGTTGTTAGTTGGAGGCACCCGTGGTTTCGGGCAAGCCATGGATTGATGATTGTTGGTGGAGGGGGAGTATAAACTTTACCATTCTGTATGGGAACCGCCTATAATGTGTGTAGCATGGAAGATATCAAGATCTCTTGGTTGTTGTGTTGATAATGAAAGTATACCGCTCAAAATGTTATTTATCTCTATTCCAAAATCGAGCTCTGGCACCTCTACAAATCCCTGCTTCTCTGCGAAGGGCCTATCTATTTACTTTTATGTTGAGTCATCACCCTCTTATTAAAAAGCACCAGTTGGAGAGCACCGCTGTCATTTGCATGCATTACTATTAATTTATATTGAGTATGACTATGACTGGATCTCTTTTACCATGAATTACAATGCTTAGTCAGTCCTTGATCTTCAGAGGTGCTATGCATTTATGTTTTGCGGTCTCAGAAAGGGCTAGCGAGATACCTCTTATTATATCATATTATGATTGTTTTGAGAAAGTGTTGTCATCCGAGATTTATTATTATTGCTCGCTAGTTGATTATGCCATTGATATGAGTAAACGTGAGACCTAAGTGTTATTGTGAATATGGTTAGTTCATAATCTTTGCTAAAAACTTGAATGCTGGCTTTACATATTTGCAACAACAAGAGCAAACAGAGTTTGTAAATTTTTTTCTTTATCACTTTCAGTTTGTCAACTGAATTGCTTGAGGACAAGCAAAGGATTAAGCTTGGGGGAGATGATACATATCCGTCGTATCTACTTTTCCAAACACTTTTGCCCCTGTTTTGGACTCTAACTTGCATGATTTGAATGGAACTTGCCCAGACTGACGCTGTTTTCAGCAGAACTGCCATGGTGTTATTTTTGTGCAGAGATAAAAGTTCTCGGAATGACCTAAAAGTCCATGGAGCAACCTTTTGGATTTAATAAAAAGTATTGGCGAAAGAATCAACACCAGGGGCCCAAACCCTGTCCATGAGGGTGGGGGGAGCCCCCCCTAGGGCACGCCCCCTGCCTCGTGGGCCCCCTGAAGCTCCACCGACGTCAACTCCAACTCCATATATTCACGTTCGGGGAGAAAAAATTCAGGGAGAAGGATTCATCGCATTTTACGATATGGAGCCGCTGCCAAGCCCTAAAATCTCTCCAGAGGGCTGATCTGGAGTCAGTTCGGGGCTCCGAAGAGGGTAATCCGTCGTCGTCGTCATCATCAACCATCCTCCATCGCCAATTTCATGATGCTCACCGTCGTGCGTGCATAATTCCATCATAGGCTTGCTGGACGGTGATAGGTTGGATGAGATTTACCATGTAATCGAGTTAGTTTTGTTAGAGTTTGATCCTAGTATCCACTATGTTCTGAGATTAATGTCGCTATGACTTTGCTATGCTTAATGCTTGTCACTAGGGCCCGAGTGCCATGACTTCAGATCTGAACCTATTATGTTTTCATGAATATATGTGAGTTCTTGATCCTATCTTGCATGTCTATAGTCAACTATTATGTGTTATGATCCGTTAACCCCAAAGTGACAATAATCGGGATACTTACCGGTGATGACCGTAGTTTGAGGAGTTCATGCATTCACTAAGTGTTAATGCTTTGGTCTGGTACTCTATTAAAAGGACGCCTTAATATCCCTTAGTTTCCAATAGGGATCCGCTGCCACGGGAGGGTAGGACAAAAGATGTCATGCAAGTTCTTTTCTATAAGCACGTATGACTATATTCAGAATACATGCCTACATTACACTGATGAACTGGAGCTAGATCTGTGTCACCTATGTTATAACTATTTTCATTAGGAATCGCATCTGACATAATTATCCATCACTGATCCAATGCCTACGATCTTTTCACATGTTGCTCTTTGCTTAGTTACTTTACCATTGCCACTGTTACAATTACTACAAAACTGCTACTGTTACTTTTGCTACCGTTACCATTACTTACATACTACTTTGCTACTAAATACTTTGCTGCAGATATTAAGTTATCCAGGTGTGGTTGAATTGACAACTCAACTGCTAATATTTGAGAATATTCTTTGGCTCCCCTTATGTCGAATCAATAAATTTGGGTTGAATACTCTACCCTCGAAAACTGTTGCGATCCCCTATACTTGTGGGTTATCAGTCCCACGCATTCTTGTGGACCCGAGTTGACCAGAGGATTGTGGATGAGGATTACTTGAAAAATTATATTCTCGCACCCACTTCATGCAGTGATATATAAGTTCGATGATGTGCAATTAATTTCCATAATGTGTCATATTGGTAGCACACTGATGCTTGAAAACCCAATCTTTGTGCTGCAAGACTAAAATCATTTTGACTAAATTTTGGAAAAAAAGAACTAAAAATGCGACACCGGAGGGGGGGGGGGTATATTATGATAGTGAAATATAGTCGAATTATTGCATTGTGATTATTTGATTGGTAGCGTGGGCACCATGTGGCTAGATGGTCAGATTTTGAGTAGTATTATGAACTATCAGTGCAAAAAATGTCACATAACTTAAGCTTTACTGAATTGTTTGGACAGATGAAAAGAAGACTCTAAAAGCAACCATGTAAACTTTATGGATAGTAACTTTCTGGAGAAGGTAAAACATCTGATGCATCAACATGTACTACCTAGAGCACTAAGAGAACATTTTTGGCTGTTCCATCATTTATTTTTTTATTTATGCATATTTGGTATATCATACATTTTGTGTGCCTACAAAATGTGAGATTGCGATGAATAGACGAAGTAGATGCCCAAAATTAGAACAAGTGACCTCTATCATAGCATCATTCTAAATGCGTAAATCATTTTATAAGAAAGGTTACCATGGTCCCCTAGCTGTGAAAAACCTGCCATGCTTGTCTATCGTGGTCTACGAGCCAAAATTGAAACCATGGGAGGTGAAATGGCAAATGAATAGTCCCTAGCACACCAAGGTGGCCAATCAAGAATAGGTTGCCCCGATGTAGAAAGGATGTAGGAATGGTAAATACTCCCTCTGTTCCAAAATATAAGTCTTTTTAGAGATTCAAATATGGACTACATAGAAAGCAAAATGAGTGAATCTAAACTCCAAAATGCGCCTACATAGATCCATATGTAGTCCTTATTGAAATCTCTAAAAGGACTTATATTTCGAAATGGGGGAGTGGATTAAAATGTTTTTTTTTGTAAAATGGACTATGTGGGTCACCAGATAGACAAATGGTACTGTTGTTTTCCATCTTCCTCCTTATAAATATTTGAATGCATGGATTATGTTCCAATTTATAAAAGAAGCACTAGTACAAAACATGGCTTTGGTTGAAGCTCAATCTACACATTAGTCCCGTTTGCATTACGAACCGAGACTAATGTGAGCATTAGTCCCGGTTCGAGCGGCTAGTGCGCCGGGCAAGCATTAGTCCCGATTCAAATGGGACCTTTAGTCCTGGTTGGTGTCTCCAACCGGGGATTAGACCTTTAGTCCCGGTTCGAACCATCAGCCGGGACTAAAGGGGTTGAGGCTTTACTCCCGGTTGGTGGCTCCAACTGGGACTAAAGGGGTTCTGAAATTTGTTTTTTGTTTTTCCATTTGTTTTTTGTTTTTAGTTTCTGTTTTGAATTGCTTATATATTTTTGGATATTTCATGTTTTTAAGTGATTCTTTTTGCATTAGATTAAAAAAAAATTCTAGTTTCTGTTTCTGCCGTTAGTTTTCAAATTTGAATAATTTAAATATGAATTTGTTCAAATCTGCTTCAAACCCTAGATTGTGAATAATTTGACTTTAAAAATAGTTTTAATTTAATTCTTTTTGCGCCTAGTCACAAGTTAGATTGTTGTCACAGTAAGATTTCTTTGATTATTTTTATAATAATTTAAATTAGGATTTCAATTAAAACAGTACTGTTTTGCTTATATACTTGTTTTTGTCCTTTAATTGTTGTTTTCAATTGTTTTTACTTAGTTCTTTCTGTAGATTTTAACATGTTGTAGTATGCTTCTGTTAAACAACAGTAGATAAATTTTTATAATTAATTAATATTAATTTTTCTACTATTTTGTATTAATATTTGTTTAACCTTTAATAATAGTTGATAGAATTAGTTTTTCTATAGTAAAAAGTAATTCTTTTTGCCACTTTAATAGAACGTGACTCTGCCTTGGTTAACTTAGGTTGTGACTCTGGTTGGGACGGTGTTAACAGATGTACTCGACAGTAGGACTGGATGGACACCATCCCGGACCCAAGGGGTTCTGCAATTTTCAAAATCTACCCCCTGGTATCGCCATTTATGTTTTGAAAAAGATAAAAGAAAATGATAAAAACTTAAGAAACTAAAATCCTTCGAGATGTAGTTATGTTACTACATCTACTAGTTAGAAAAATTAAAAAAACATAAATTTCGACATGTTTAGCAAAAAAGTGTTATGAATAAGTAAAACGGCTATAACTTTTCTATACGATGTCGAAAAAATGTATAATATATCAAAATGTTCAGCACGAAAACCCGGTTCCAATTTCGACTGCCATAGGCCGTTTTACAAATTTTTAGAATCCTCAAATTCTGAAAGGAAAAAAACTTATCCTGAAATTTAAGCTTTTTTTAATTTTTGGTCAAACTCTAGTCAAACTATGGTCAAACTACTTATTAAAGAAATATTAGTGTTATTAAATAATTATTGTTTTTAGAATAATAGTTTCAAACTCAAACAATGCTTCATGCTCAAGTTCAACTCCTAAGGGTTAATTGGATTGAAAACTTACTATTGTTAGGAAAACAACAAGTGCAGACTTGGAAACTAGGGGGAATAGAACTTGGAAGTTAAGCGTGCTTAGGCTGGTGTGTGAGAGGATGGGTGACCAACCGGAAAGTTAGACGATTTGGAATGAATGGTCCATACTTCAGCAGTGATGAGGTGTGATTATAGATTAAATTGTCAAATGATTTGGAAATTTGAAAATCGGAAAAAATTGATAAAAAGTCGAAAAAAAATTGAAATTTTCTTTTTCAAAAGAATTCCTTTAGTCCCGGTTTATGTTACTAACCGGGACTAAAGGTGGAGCTCCAAACAGCGGCCACGTGGAACTCCTTTAGTCCAGCCCGGTTCGTAAGCAAACAGGGACTAAAGGTTTTGGACTTTAGTCCTGACCCTTTAGTCCCGGTTCGAGAACCAGGACTAAAGGCCCTCTGGAACTGGGACTAAAAGCCCGTTTTCTACTTGTGAAGCAAATTTCTAGTTGGGGAACATGTTACAGATGCACCATGAAAGGGATATCTTACAAATTAAAGTACATGAATGAGTGGAATGATGAACTTAAAAGAACCATGGGTTTGCAATATTATTGGTTACAAATTTCATGCGTGAATACGATATACAAACCAAAATATACAGCTAGAAAAAAATCTCTAATTTTCATTTGGTTAATTAACTACTACATTGTGATTTACATGGTACTAATAATGTTCTACAGTTGAGGTTTTATTAGCCATGTTTATGCTTTTGTTTCTTCTAAATATACATCTCAGTCGTAGTCATATATAAACTACGGTTGTGAGGAAGACCTGGTGTCTTGCTGCAAGTACCACATGTTTTGTTTTAACATAGTACAGACGCAAACCTTCATACATACGCACAAACACTCATCCCTATGAACATACGCACGCACATCCTACCCCTATGAGCACCTTCGAGAGACTAAGCCATCACGTAATCTTGAGATTGAGGAAGTCGCCACACACGTCTTCGTAGTCAATGAGAACGTTTTCTCTCACTGAATGAACATCACCGGAAGACTTAAAGTAAATTTAGGAAAATGTGAGCATAAATGTGAAGTATAGGACTTGAACCCTAATGGTTTTGAAGGAAATATGCCCTAGAGGCAATAATAAAGTTATTATTTATTTCCTCATATCATGATAAATGTTTATTATTCATGCTAGAATTGTATTAACCGGAAACATAATACATGTGTGAATATATAGACAAACAGTGTGTCACTAGTATGCCTCTACTTGACTAGCTTGTTAATCGAAGATGGTTATGTTTCCTAACCATGAACAAGGAGTTGTTATTTGATTAACAAGGTCACATCATTAGTTGAATGATCTGATTGGCATGACCCATTCCGTTAGCTTAGCACAGGATCGTTTAGTATGTTGCTATTGCTTCCTTCATGACTTATACATGTTCCTATGACTATGAGATTATGCAAGTCCCGTTTATCGGAGGAACACTTTGTGTGCCACCAAACGTCACAACGTAACTGGGTGATTATAAAGGTGCTCTACAGGTGTCTCCGAAGGTACTTGTTGAGTTGGCGTATTTCGAGATTAGGATTTGTCACTCCGAATGTCGGAGAGGTATCTCTGGGGCCTCTCAGTAATACACATCACTTAAGCCTTGCAAGCATTTCAACTAATGAGTTAGTTGTGAGATGATGTATTACGGAACGAGTAAAGAGACTTGCCGGTAACGAGATTGAACTAGGTATTGGATACCGACGATCGAATCTCGGGCAAGTAACATACCGATGACAAAGGGAACAACGTATGTTGTTATGCGGTCTGACCGATAAAGATCTTCGTCGAATATGTAGGAACCAATATGGGCATCCAGGTCCCGCTATTGGTTATTGACCGGAGACGTGTCTCGGTCATGTCTACATTGTTCTCGAACCGTAGGGTCCGCACGCTTAAGGTTTCGATGACAGTTATATTATGAGTTTATGTATTTTGATGTACCGAAGGTTGTTCGGAGTCCCGGATATGATCACGGACATGACGAGGAGTCTCGAAATGGTCGAGACATAAAGATTGATATATTGGACGGATATATTTGGACACCGGAAAGGTTCCGGAGAAGTTTGGAGCTCCGGGAGGTTACGGGACCCCCCCGGGAGGTATATGGGCCTAATTGGGCCCATGTAGGAAGAAGGGAGAAGGAACAAGGGAGGGGGGCGCGCCCCCCCAGCCCAATCCGAATTGGGGAGGGGGGCCGGCCCCCCATTTCCTTTCTCCTTCCCCCTCTTCCTATTACTACTACTAGTACTACTTCCTAATACTAGTACTCTTTCCTTCCCCCTCCAAATAAGATAAGGAAAAAGGGGGGAAACCTACTTGGAGTAGGTTTCCCCCTCCCCTATGGCGCGCCCCCCTTGGGCCAGCCACCTCCTCCCTCCCTCCTTTATATACGGGGGTAGGGGGGCACCCTAGAACACACAAGTTGATCATTGAGATCGTTCCTTAGCCGTGTGCGGTGCCCCCCTCCACGATATTACACCTCGGTCATATTGTAGCGGTGCTTAGGCGAAGCCCTGCGACAGGAGAACATCAAGATCGTCACCACGCCGTCGTGCTGACGGAACTCCCCCTCGGAACCTCTACTTGATTGGAGATCGAGGGTGCGTCATCGAGCTGTATGCGTGTCAAGAACTCGGAGGTGCCGGAGTAACGGTGCTTGGATTGGTTGGACCGGGAATACGTACGACTACTTCCTCTACATTGTGTCAACGCTTCCGCTTCGGTCTACGAGGGTACATAGACAACACTCTCCCCTCTCGTTGCTACGCATCACCATGATCTTGCGTGTGCGTAGGAATTTTTTTGAAATTACTACGTTCCCCAACAGTGGCATCCGAGCCTAGGTTTTTATGGTTTGATGTTATATGCACGAGTAGAACACAAGTGAGTTGTGGGCGATATAAGTCATACTGCTTACCAGCATGTCATACTTTGGTTCGGCGGTATTGTTGGATGAAGCGGCCCGGACCGACATTACGCGTACGCTTACGCGAGACTGGTTTTACCGCCGTGCTTTGCACACAGGTGACTAGCGGGTGTCAGTTTCTCCAACTTTAGTTGAACCGAGTGTGGCTACGCCCGGTCCTTGTGAAGGTTAAAACAGCATCAACTTGACAAACTATCGTTGTGGTTTTGATGCGTAGGTGAGATTGGTTCTTGCTTAAGCCCGTAGCAGCCACGTAAAACTTGCAACAACAAAGTAGAGGACGTCTAACTTGTTTTTGCAGGGCATGTTGTGATGTGATATGGCCAAGGCATGATGCTATATTTTATTGTATGAGATGATCATGTTTTGTAACCGAGGTTATCAGCAACTGGCAGGAGCCATATGGTTGTCGCTTTATTGTATGAAATGCAAACGCCCTGTAATTGCTTTACTTTATCACTAAGCGGTAGCGATAGTCATAGAAGCAATAGATGGCATAAACGACAACGATGCTACGATGGAGATCAAGGTGTCGCGCCGGTGACGATGGTGATCATGATGGTGCTTCGGAGATGGAGATCACAAGCACAAGAAGATGATGTCCATATCATATCACTTATATTGATTGCATGTGATGTTTATCCTTTATGCATCTTATCTTGCTTTGATTGACGGTAGCATTTTAACATGATCTCTCACTAAAATTATCAAGTAGTGTTCTCCCTGAGTATGCACCGTTGCCAAAGTTCGTCGTGCCCAGACACCACGTGATGATCGGGTGTGATAAGCTCTACGTCCATCTACAACGGGTGCAAGCCAGTTTTGCACACGCGGAATACTCAGGTTATACTTGACGAGCCTAGCATATGCAGATATGGCTTCGGAACACGGAGACCGAAAGGTCGAGCGTGAATCATATAGTAGATATGATCAACATAAGATGTTCACCATTGAAAACTACTCCATCTCACGTGATGATCGGTTATGGTTTAGTTGATTTGGATCACGTGATCACTTAGATGACTAGAGAGATGTCTGTCTAAGTGGGAGTTCTTAAGTAATATGATTAATTGAACTAAAATTTATCTTGAACTTAGTACCTGATAGTATCTTGCTTGTCTATGTTGTTTGTAGATAGATGGCCCGTGCTGTTGTTCCGTTGAATTTTAATGCGTTCCTTGAGAAAGCTAAGATGAAAGATGATGGTAGAAACTACGCAGACTGGGTCCGTAACTTGAGGATTATCCTCATTGCTGCACAGAAAAATTACGTCCTGGAAGCACCGCTGGGTGCCAGGCCTGCTGCTGATGCAACTGACAACGTTAAGAACGTCTGGCAGAGCAAAGCTGATGACTACTCGATAGTTCAATGTGCCATGCTTTACGTCTTAGAACCGGGACTTCAACGACGTTTTGAACGTCATGGAGCATATGAGATGTTTTAGGAGTTGAAGTTGATATTCCAGAAGAATGCCCGAATTGAGAGATATGAAGTCTCCAATAAGTTCTATAGCTGCAAGATGGAGGAGAATAGTTCTGTCAGTGAGCACATACTCAAGATGTCTGGGTATTGTAATCACTTGATTCAACTGGGAGTTACTCTTCCGGATGATAGCGTCATTGACAGAATTCTCCAATCACTTCCACCAAGCTACAAGAGCTTCGTGATGAACTATAATATGCAAGGGATGGATAATACGATTCCCGAGCTCTTCGCTATGCTAAAGGCTGCGGAGGTAGAAATCAAGAAGGAGCATCAAGTGTTGATGGTTAACAAGACCACTAGTTTCAAGAAAAAGGGCAAAGGGAAGAAGAAGGGGAACTTCAAGAAGAACAGCAAACAAGTTGCTGCTCAAGAGAAGAAACCCAAGTCTGGACCTAAGCCTGAAACTGAGTGCTTCTACTGCAAGCAGACTGGTCACTGGAAGCGGAACTGCCCCAAGTATTTGGCGGATAAGAAGGATGGCAAAGTGAACAAAGGTATATGTGATATACATGTTATTGATGTGTACCTTACTAGAGCTCGCAGTAGCACCTGGGTATTTGATACTGGTTCTGTTGCTAATATTTGCAACTCGAAACAGGGACTACAGATTAAGAGAACACTGGCAAAGGACGAGGTGACGATGCGTGTGGGAAACGGTTCCAAAGTCGATGTGATCGCGGTCGGCACGCTACCTCTACATCTACCTTCGGGATTAGTATTAGACCTAAATAATTGTTATTTGGTGCCAGCGTTGAGCATGAACATTATATCTGGATCTTGTTTGATGCGAGACGGTTATTCATTTAAATCAGAGAATAATGGTTGTTCTATTTATATGAGTAATATCTTTTATGGTCATGCACCCCTGAAGAATGGTCTGTTTTTGATGAATCTCGATAGTAGTGATACACATATTCATAGTGTTGAAGCCAAAAGATGCAGAGTTGATAATGATAGTGCAACTTATTTGTGGCACTGCCGTTTGGGTCATATCGGTATAAAGCGCATGAAGAAACTCCATACTGATGGACTTTTGGAACCACTTGATTATGAATCACTTGGTACTTGCGAACCGTGCCTCGTGGGCAAGATGACCAAAACGCCGTTCTCCGGTACTATGGAGAGAGCAACAGATTTGTTGGAAATCATACATACAGATGTATGTGGTCCAATGAATATTGAGGCTCGTGGCGGATATCCTTATTTTCTCACCTTCACAGATGATTTAAGCAGATATGGGTATATCTACTTAATGAAACATAAGTCTAAAATATTTGAAAAGTTCAAAGAATTTCAGAGTGAAGTTGAAAATCATCGTAACAAGAAAATAAAGTTTCTACGATCTGATCGTGGAGGAGAATATTTGAGTTACGAGTTTGGTCTACACTTAAAACAATGTGGAATAGTTTCGCAACTCACGCCACCCGGAACACCACAGCGTAATGGTGTGTCCGAACGTCGTAATCGTACTTTACTTGATATGGTGCGGTCTATGATGTCTCTTACAGATTTACCGCTATTGTTTTGGGGTTATGCTCTAGAGACAGCCACATTCACATTAAATAGGGCACCATCAAAATCCGTTGAGACGACACCTTATGAACTATGGTTTGGCAAGAAACCAAAGTTGTCGTTTCTTAAAGTTTGGGGTTGCGATGCTTATGTGAAAAAGCTTGAACCTGATAAGCTCGAACCCAAATCGGAGAAATGTGTCTTCATAGGATACCCAAAGGAGACAGTTGGGTACACCTTCTATCACAGATCTGAAGGCAAGACATTCGTTGCTAAGAATGGATCCTTTCTAGAGAAGGAGTTTCTCTCGAAAGAAGTGAGTGGGAGGAAAGTAGAACTTGATGAGGTAACTGTACCTACTCCCTTGTTGGAAAATAATACATCACAGGAACCGGTTTCTGTGACGTCAAAACCAACTAGTGAGGAAGTTGATGATGATGATCATAGAACTTCAGATCAAGTTAATACAGAACCACGTAGGTCGCACAGAGTAAGATCCGCACCAGAGTGGTACGGTAATCCTATTCTGGAAGTCATGCTACTAGATCATGATGAACCTACGAACTATGAAGAAGCGATGGTGAGCCCAGATTCCGCAAAATGGCTTGAAGCCATGAAATCTGAGATGGGATCCATGTATGATAACAAAGTATGGACTTTGGTTGACTTGCCCGATGGTCGGCAAGCAATTGAGAATAAATGGATCTTCAAGAAGAAGATTGACGCTGACGGTAATGTTACTGTCTACAAAGCTCGACTTGTTGCAAAAGGTTTTCGACAAGTTCAAGGGGTTGACTACGATGAGACCTTCTCACCCGTAGCGATGCTTAAGTCTGTCCGAATCATGTTAGCAATTGCCGCATTTTATGATTATGAAATTTGGCAAATGGATGTAAAAACTGCTTTCCTGAATGGATTTCTGGAAGAAGAGTTGTATATGATGCAACCAGAAGGTTTTATCGATCCAAAGGGAGCTAACAAAGTATGCAAGCTCCAACGTTCCATTTATGGACTGGTGCAAGCCTCTCGGAGTTGGAATAAACGTTTTGATAGTGTGATCAAAGCATTTGGTTTTATACAGACTTTTGGAGAAGCCTGTATTTACAAGAAAGTGAGTGGGAGCTCTGTAGCATTTCTAATATTATATGTGGATGACATATTATTGATTGGAAATGATATAGAATTTCTGGATAGCATAAAGGGATACTTGAATAAAAGTTTTTCAATGAAAGACCTCGGTGAAGCTGCTTACATATTGGGCATTAAGATCTATAGAGATAGATCAAGACGCTTAATTGGACTTCCACAAAGCACATACCTTGACAAAGTTTTGAAGAAGTTCAAAATGGATCAAGCAAAGAAAGGGTTCTTGCCTGTATTGCAAGGTGTGAAGTTGAGTAAGACTCAAAGCCCGACCACTGCAGAAGATAGAGAGAAAATGAAAAGTGTTCCCTATGCTTAAGCCATAGGCTCTATCATGTATGCAATGATGTGTACCAGACCTGATGTGTGCCTTGCTATAAGTCTAGCAGGGAGGTACCAAAGTAATCCAGGAGTGGATCACTGGACAGCGGTCAAGAACATCCTGAAATACCTGAAAAGGACTAAGGATATGTTTCTCGTATATGGAGGTGACAAAGAGCTCATCGTAAAGGGTTACGTTGATGCAAGCTTTGACACTGATCCGGACGATTCTAAATCGCAAACCGGATACGTGTTTACATTAAACGGTGGAGCTGTCAGTTGGTGCAGTTCAAAGCAAAGCGTCGTGGCGGGATCTACATGTGAAGCGGAATACATAGCTGCTTCGGAAGCAGCCAATGAAGGAGTCTGGATGAAGGAGTTCATATCCGATCTAGGTGTCATACCTAGTGCATCGGGTCCAATGAAAATCTTTTGTGACAATACTGGAGTGATTGCCTTAGCGAAGGAATCCAGATTTCACAAAATAACCAAGCACATCAAGAGACGCTTCAATTCCATCCGGGATCTAGTCCAGGTGGGAGACATAGAGATTTGCAAGATACATACGGATCTGAATGTTGCAGATCCGTTGACTAAGCCTCTTCCACGAGCAAAACATGATCAACACCAAGACTCCATGGGTGTTAGAATCATTACTGTGTAATCTAGATTATTGACTCTAGTGCAAGTGGGAGACTGAAGAAAATATGCCCTAGAGGCAATAATAAAGTTATTATTTATTTCCTCATATCATTATAAATGTTTATTATTCATGCTAGAATTGTATTAACCGGAAACATAATACATGTGTGAATATATAGACAAACAGTGTGTCACTAGTATGCCTCTACTTGACTAGCTTGTTAATCGAAGATGGTTATGTTTCCTAACCATGAACAAGGAGTTGTTATTTGATTAAAAAGGTCACATCATTAGTTGAATGATCTGATTGACATGACCCATTCCGTTCGCTTAGCACACGATCGTTTAGTATGTTGCTATTGCTTCCTTCATGACTTATACATGTTCCTATGACTATGAGATTATGCAACTCCCGTTTACCGGAGGAACACTTTGTGTGCCACCAAACGTCACAACGTAACTAGGTGATTATAAAGGTGCTCTACAGGTGTCTCCGAAGGTACTTGTTGAGTTGGCGTATTTCTAGATTAGGATTTGTCACTCCGAATGTCGGAGAGGTATCTCTGGGCCCTCTCGGTAATACACATCACTTAAGCCTTGCAAGCATTTCAACTAATGAGTTAGTTGTGAGATGATGTATTACGGAACGAGTAAAGAGACTTGCCGGTAACGAGATTGAACTAGGTATTGGATACCGACGATCGAATCTCGGGCAAGTAACATACCAATGACAAAGGGAACAACGTATGTTGTTATGCGGTCTGACCGATAAAGATCTTCGTAGAATATGTAGGAACCAATATGGGCATCCAGGTCCCGCTATTGGTTATTGACCGGAGACGTGTCTCGGTCATGTCTACATTGTTCTCGAACCGTAGGGTCCGCACGCTTAAGGTTTCGATGACAGTTATATTATGAGTTTATGTATTTTGATGTACCGAAGGTTGTTCGGAGTCCCGGATATGATCACGGACATGACGAGGAGTATCGAAATGGTCGAGACATAAAGATTGATATATTGGACAGATATATTTGGACACCGGAAAGGTTCCGGAGAAGTTTGGAGCTCCGGGAGGTTACCGGAACCCCCCGGGAGGTATATGGGCCTTATTGGGCCCATGTAGGAAGAAGGGAGAAGGAACAAGGGAGGGGGGCGCGCCCCCCCAGCCCAATCCGAATTGGGGAGGGGGGCCGGCCCCCCCTTTCCTTTCTCCTTCCCCCTCTTCCTATTACTACTACTAGTACTACTTCCTAATACTAGTACTCTTTCCTTCCCCCTCCAAATAAGATAAGGAAAAAGGGGGGAAACCTACTTGGAGTAGGTTTCCCCCTCCCCTATGGTGCGCCCCCCTTGGGCCGGCCACCTCCTCCCTCCCTCCTTTATATACGGGGGTAGGGGGGCACCCTAGAACACACAAGTTGATCATTGAGATCATTCCTTAGCCGTGTGCGGTGCCCCCCTCCACGATATTACACCTCGGTCATATTGTAGCAGTGCTTAGGCGAAGCCCTGCGACAGGAGAACATCAAGATCGTCACCACGCCGTCGTGCTGACGGAACTCCCCCTCGGAACCTCTACTGGATTGGAGATCGAGGGTGCGTCATCGAGTTGTACGCGTGTCAAGAACTCGGAGGTGTCGGAGTAACGGTGCTTCGATCGGTTGGACCGGGAGGACGTACGACTACTTCCTCTATGTTGTGTCAATGCTTCCGCTTCGGTCTACGACGGTACGTAGACAACACTCTCCCCTCTCGTTGCTATGCATCACCATGATCTTGCGTGTGCGTAGGAAATTTTTTGAAATTACTACGTTCCCCAACAGGTTTAGGGATACTACTATCCTCCTAACCATCCAAGCACAGGTTGACTCGCATCAGTACCAGAAGTTGGTGGAGTAAACAGCTCCGATTTGAGCCTCACCACTTCCTGTTCAATCTAAGCATAGCTGATGTTCTCAACCAAGAGTAAATTTTTGATAAACTAAGGTTGCTTGTGTCCACACTTAATACCAAGATCATTAAAAGGGAAACCCAGTATGAAGCACTACCTTTTCTCATGTATAGTAATTTGCATGCACGTGAAGTTTTAGTTTCTTCCATTTTATCGGATTTGTAAATCCTTTTAAGGTTGCTCTCAAATCTCAATATTGGTATTATGCCTATATTTTTTAGTCTGCATATAATATTTGGGTTAAGTCAATGTTCATAAACTTTGACCAAGTTTTTAAGAAAATTATCAGCATTCACAATACCAAATCAATGTCACCAGAGTAACATGGAATTAATTTTTAAATTATATAAATTTAGTATTACTAGGAAATGTGCCCGTGCATTGCAACGGGAGAAACAAATATTTTCATGTGCCTAGTGGTGACGCATCCATATCACCGCCTCTCCTCTTCACTATCGTTGCTAATGATAATTGTTAAACGTGATATGACTTTGTGCATGTACCCTACGTACGTCAAGAGGAGATCCTTGCTAACCGAAGGAGGAGGAGTTAGGCTAGATACTCATGTAGTCTTTATCTTCTTATCTCTTGTAGTCTTTATCTTCTTATCTCTTGTATTCTTCTCCTCAAACAACCTGTACGCATATCTGGGCTTGCACCCCAACTATATAACACGAAGAACGTCGGCCAGGAACGCTAAGACGTTTACCGCAAGTCACACATGGTATACAGAGCCAGCTTGTTCCACTAAACCCTAGCCAATCCATCTCCACCAAAGTGCGCAGCATGTTTTCCTCCACCTCTTCCTTCCAGCCAACCCTCAGCGGAGGAGTCACGGAGAAACTCTCCCGCACCAACTACATCCTGTGGCGGACACAAATAACACCGCAGATGCGGGGCGCCGGCGTCTTCCGCTACGTCGACGGCACGTAGACCGAGCCGGCCAAAACCCACGTCACAAAAGATGCCGCTGGGAAGGAAACCGAGGGGCCGAATCCTCTCCATCCGCTCTGGGTGAAGGAGGATTAGCAGGTCCTTGGATATCTGCTCCAACACCTCCCTAAGGAGGTGCTCGTCATGGTGATCGTGATCACCATGGCACGGGAACTCTGGCTGGCGAGCATGTTCTTGTCGCAGTCACCCAGGCGCGTCAACAACATCCGCACGGCGCTGATCAACGCACAGAAGGGCAACCAGTCGATGTCCTCCTTCTTCGCCGCCATGAGGGAGCTCGCCCCCACGGGGAAACCGATCCAGGAAATTGAGCTCATATCCTACATCATCTACGGGATGGACCAAGATTATCAGCCCCTTGTCTCTGCCTTGGACGCCCGCGTCACTCTGGTAACCCTTGACGAGCTCTTTGCCATGCTTAGCAATTTTGATCAGCGCATGGCGCAGTACCATGGCTCCGGTGGTGGCTTCAAGTCCTCGGCAAACTCCGTCTCCAGAGGCCGCGGTGGAGGCTCTCGCACTCGTGCCTCCTCTCGTGGCAAGGGGAGGTTTGGATCCGGTGGCGGCAGCTACTCCAACAACACTCGCAGCGGCGGACGCTTCGGCAGCTCAAAAGGGTGTTGTGGTGGCGGCTCCAACAGATGACGCCCGGACTTGCCTCGCTGCCAAATTTGTGGCAAGCCCGGTCACACGGCTCACGAAGATGATGATGGTGACTCCTTGCAAGACCAAGAAAAAGTTGCTACGGCTGTCGATGGTTCCTACGGGATCAACATGAACTGGTACGTCGATAGTGGAGCCACCAACCACATCACCAACGAGCTCGAGAAGGTCACCATGAAGGAGAAGTATCATGGCAAAGATCAAATCCACACGGCCAGTGGTGAAGGTATGGACATACGTCACATTGGTCATTCAATTTTTAATACCCCTAAACACAAAATACACCTCAAAAGAATTTTGCATGTTTCTAGTGCCCACAAAAATCTTCTATCTGTTCACAGAATTGCTATTGACAATCATGTTTTTCTCGAGTTTCATCCTTATTTCTTTTTGATTAAGGATCAAGCAACGAAGAAAGTTCTCTATCGAGGTAGATGTGTTCGAGGGCTCTACCCATTGATTCCGGAGTTTATAAGATTCAATAAACAAGCTTGTGGTGCTATCAAGCTTTCGTCCACACGATGGCACGATCGTTTAGGACATGCCCCATTTTCTTTGGTTGAAAAATTACTTAGGAAAAATAAGCTCCCGTTTGTTGGTGAGCGCAATATTGAAACTATTTGTGATTGATGTCTGTGTGCTAAAAGTCATCAATTACCATATCCCATATCCACTAGTGTCTCCACTAAGCCGTTGTAATTGATCTTTTCTGATGTATGGGGCCCTGCTCCCTCCTTTGTTGGCTGTATACCTGGCCATGGGAAGCCTGGCCCGGCCGGCCCGGCCCGAAAAGGCCCAACCTGGCCTGGCCCGACGCTGCCCCCGGGCCGTGCTCGGGCCTAGATTTTGAGCCCGAAGGACGGGCCGGGCCGGGCGTGGGCCCTCGTTTTTGCATTTCTCTGAAGGTCGGGCCGGGATGGCCTGGAGCCGACGGGGTTTTACGTGTTCGGGCCGGGCTCGGGCCCATAAAATAGGCCCGATGGCTAGGCCGGGCCGGGCTCGGGCCTCGGTTTTTTTTGTCGGGCTTGGCTAGGACCGGCCTGAAGCCCGGCCCGTCCCGAGGTATGGCCAGGTATAGTTGGTAGACATGCATACTATGTGAGTTTCATAGATGACTATAGCAAGTTCTCATGGATTTATCTTCTTAAGAAGAGGTCCGATGTGTTTCAAGTCTTTAAAAACTTTCAAGCACTTGTTGAAAGAAAGTTTGACAGCAAGATTATAGTTGTCCAATCCGATTGGGGATTGGAATACGAGAAACTCAATTCCTTCTTCCAAAGCATAGGCATATCTCACCATGTATCATGCCCACACACTTACCAACAAAACGGGTCAGCCGAACGAAGCATAGGCACATTGTTGAGGTCGGTTTGGCCCTCCTAGCAGGGGCCTCTATGCCTCTCAAGTTTTGGGATGAGGCATTTCTTACGGCTGTCCACATCATCAACATGTTACCTAGCCATGTCATCAACAATGAAACACCTATGGAATGCCTTCTCCATGTCAAACTGACTACTCATCCCTCCGTGTATTTGGCTGTGTTTGTTGGCCAAATCCGTCCTTACAACAATCGCAAACTCATGTTTAGATCAAAACAATGTGCTTTTCTTGGCTACAGTGCCCAACACAAAGGTGTCAAGTGCCTTGACATCTCCACCAGCAGGGTGTATAGCGATGTTGTTTTTGATGAGACAAAGTTTCCTTTTTTTGATCTTCATCCTAACACTGGTGCACTACTTCGCAAGGAAATCTTGCTCCTACCATCTCATCTCTCTGGCTATGATCAAGGGGGTGTTACAAATTGTGATGATCATATGTTGACTAACCCTACTAATACTCTCCACGAGTCTTGTGATGATACAGAAAACAGAGGTGTCAAAATCATAGAAAATAATGAAGAAAATGGAGCAGCCAGCCCTTATTTCATGTGTCCTAGCTCGGGGGACATATCTTCCTCGGGATCGGGTCAGGTGTTGCATCTATGCGGCAAGTCTCCTTCGGGATCTACGCCTGGCCACGCTAGCCATGCCAGGTGCAGGTGGGCGCACGGGCGAGTCCGCGCCAGCCACGCGGCAGAGCCCGGCGGGCTGCAGCGCCTTCCCTCGCCCAAGCGAATCCGCGCCCGACAGGTGGCAGGCCGGTACTGGCTCAAGCTGTGTCCAGCCAAGCACCCAACTGCACGTGTACACGCGGCATGCCACGGCTCACCAGGCGGGCGTGGGGGCCGATTCTGCCAACTCGGGGCCCAGGCAATCATTGGGCCGTGATGACGCGCCCAGGCCCAGATCTTCTATGGCCAACTCGTTGCTCGCACTACGGTCGACGACCACAGAAAATCTGACCCCGACATCGCCTGCCGCTGCTGCGGGTTCACTACTAGGGAAAAGCCTATACACAGAATCTTACCAGCAGCATGCTTTAAAATCAGGCGCTGCTGCTAAGTAGCAGTAGCGCGCGCGGACAAAACTCGCTGCTGAAACAAGTTTATCAGTAGCGCGTACACTCAAAGACGTGCTACTGCTAAAATTCGCACGGCATCGCCGCGAGGCAAGTTATAGCGGCAGTGCGTTAATACAAAGAGCGCTACTTCTACGGGTCATAGCAGCAGCGCATTTACGTAATAACCGTTGCTGCTAAGTTAACTAGTCGCAATAACCCACACAGATCCACACACTCACTCGATCTCCCCCTCAACCCCCCACGCCGCCGGTCCTCCCCCGTTGCCCCTCCTCCGATCTGCGCCGCCGTCACCTCATACTCCTCGCTGGACTCGGTACCGGCCTCCTCCTCCGTCCTCCCTCCCCTCGCCGCTGGCCGGCCCCTCCTCGCTCCGTCTTCCTCCTCCGTCCTTCCTCCACTCGCCGCCAGCCGACCCCTCCTCGTTCCGCCTTCCTCCTCCGTCATACTCTCTACTCCCTCCTCGAGTCGCCCCTCCTTCTCCCTCCTCCCTGCTACATTTTGATTTAGTAGGCTAGTTTATATGCAACATTTTGATTTAGTTCATATGATTCAGTTGATTTAGTAGGCTAGTTGATTTAGAACATTTTCATTTAGCTGATTTAGTAGGCTAGTTGATTTAGTAGGCTAGTTGATTTAGTTGATTTAGTAGGCTAGTTGATTTAGTTGATATGATTCAGTTGATTTAGTAGGCTAGTTGATTTAGAACATTTTTATTTAGTTGATTTAGTAGGCTAGTTGATTTAGTTGATTTAGTTGATATGATTCAATTGATTTAGTAGGCTAGTTGATTTAGAACATTTTCATTTAGTTGATTTAGTAGGCTAGTTGATTTAGTTGATTTAGTAGGCTAGTTGATTTAGAACATTGTGTCATTTAGATGATTTAGTATGCTAGTTGATTTAGTATGCACCATTTTATTGTTATTTTTTCTGTACATGGATAGGTAGATGCTTTTGTTTTTTTGTAATAAGTTATCTTTTTGGAAAAAATGCAGGTGCCAATTTAGATAAATTTGCCACTTGTTTTAATCAATTATCTTAGGCAATAGGTGCCATCGAAATGCTATGGAGAGGTTGTAAACACAAGCGATGTACGAGTTCAGGCCCTTCTCGGAGGAAGTAAAAGCCCTACGTCTCGGTGCCCGGAGGCGGTCGAGTGGATTATGCGTATAGGTGTTACAAGAGTGCGAACCCCTCTGCCTGTGGAGGGGGGTGGCTTATATAGAGTGCGCCAGGACCCCAGCCAGCCCACATAATGGAGGGGTTAAAGTACATTAAGCCTGGGGCGTTACTGGTAACGCCCCTCATAAAGTGCCTTAACTATCATTAAGTCTATTCAATTACAGGCCGTTGCGTTGCAGAGTGCCTTCTGACCTTCTGGTGGTCGAGTGTATCTTCATGGTCGAGTCCTTCTAGTCAGTCGAGTGGGTTCCTCGTTGGTCGACTGGAAGGTGATCTCTTCTAAGGGTGTCCTTGGGTAGGCTGTTTAGGTCAGGCCTATGACCCTACCCTAGGTACATGAATCCATCATTAGCCCCCGAATGGATCGAGGCTTGAATGAGGAAGGAGTTGATGCTGTTTCCGATTGAACTTTGGCATGTTGGTTATGCGTCGTTCTTGACCAAGATCTTCTTTGTTGATAACGAGCAACTTTTCTTCAGTCGACTCGATCCATTCTTGTTCTTTCGTCGAGTGATCTTTTATACTTTGCCGGTTCCCGAGCGACGGATCGCAGGAAATCTCGCACTTGACAGACCGATCTGCCGCTCGCGGATTCCACGGGATACGAAATTTGGGGAAGCGCGCGAAGCGGAACGGACCGCGCCGCTCGGACGGGACAGGACATGGACGCCTCGATCTCTGTGCTGCTTTTTCCGCCACGTATCGTGTCAATGCAACTGTTTCGGGATATGATTGGATTGACCGGGTCCACCTGTCATCCACTCGGAAGGGATGTTATAAATGCGACTTGTGAGGGTTTCTGCACAGTACTCCATTCTTTCTCCTCTGCTCTCCTCGTCTCCGCCCAACGCAACCGCTGTCGCCTTCGCAACGCTCTCCCTCGCGCATTTCACCGGCGGCCATGGGCAAGGAGAAGACGGCGGTGCTGGAGCGCGCAAAGAAGGCGTCGGCGGCGGAGAAGGCGAAGGGGAGATCCACCAGCCGCAGCGGGTCTTCGTCGAGATCCCGCCTGCCGAAGGGCTGGGTCCAGGGAGATTGGATCCAGTCGACCATCAGGGAGAAGGATCTCCTCGACATGGCCAACGATGGGCTGATCCCCCACGGCGCCGCAAGACTTCCCGGTAAAGAGTGGTAACCTCAGCCGGAGGAGGGTGAGTGTGTGCTCCTGGCCACTCATGTTGATCGAGGATTTTCTCTGCCACCGAGCGTTTTCTTTCGTTGTTTTTTGAACTTCTTTGGAGCCCAGCTCCACCACTTTACTCCGAACTCCATCGCGTATCTTGCTGCGTTTGCATCTATGTGCGAGAACTTCCTGGGCTGTCGACCGCACTGGGGCTTGTTCAAGCACATCTTCACATGTCGTTCTCAGACCGTGAAGAAGGCGAGTCCAGGCGATGAGAAAACCCAAGTGGTCCAGATGTGCGGGGGCCTAGGAATCCAAGTGAGGAACAAGAGCACCTTCCCAGCTATGACTTTTCCTGAGTCGGTTAGGGGCTGGCAGTCGACCTGGTTCTACTTCCAGAATGAGCTGACGTCGGGACAGTCGAGTGGACTCCCTCCATTCACCATGAGTCGAGTGAACAAACCCTCCTCTCTGAAGGTGGTTCCGGAGGAGAGAGCTGATGTGAAGATGTTGATGGATCGCGTGGTGCAGTTGGTTCGGGACGGCGTGACTGGCATGGACCTTCTGGAGGTTTTCCTTCGGAGGCGAATCCAGCCTCTTCAGTTCCGGAGCCACTTCATGTGGTTGTACTGCAGAACCGAAGACGAGACTCGAGTCCACCCGGAAGCAGTCGACGAGGCCATAGTGGAAAGGTGGATGGCCGCGATCACTGGGAACAAGGACAATCCTCGTGGATCCAGGAGGATTTCTCCACTCGACCATCACAGCGTTCCAGATAAGGTACATTTGCTCTGCGTTCCATTGTATATCTGTTGAATTTGTTTCTGTATGTTCTGCAATTTGGTCGATTGAACTCTGTCTTGACGTCTTCCAGGCCCTTACCGAGCTGTACTCAATGCCCAATGGAGCTCAGGCTCCGACTGAGGAGGGAGAAGCCAGCGGGGGCGAGAGCCAGGATGAGTGGGATTCAGACGCTGCTGAAGATGATGATGACGACGACGACGATGACGAGGACGAAGTAGAGGAGGAGGAGGAGGAGGTTGCACCACCGCGCTCGGAAAGGCGGTCGAAACTCGTTCATGACCCTGCGACTGAACGCGGTAAGGGGGTTGCGACTACCTCGCAGTCGACCAAACGCCCTCGGACCACTTCTCCGGTGCCGACTGAGAAGGCGCCGAAGCAGTCGAAGGTAGCTCCGTCGAGGCCAACCAAGCCCCTGCCGAAAATGAAGGTGTCCATCCCCACCATATCAGGGTAAACAAAGTACTTAAGTCTTCCTGTTTTGTACAAGCTTTATCTCTGGTTGATACTTGAATTAATCGACTGATTCTTTGGAACTTCAGTGCTGCAACTTCTGAAACCTCAGGCAAGGCTGAGGACCATGAGATGGAGGACGCGGCAACCTCAAATCCTGGTACTATACCCTTAATTCCGTCCTTAGTCGACTGACTCATGGTTTCTAACTTTGATTCTTCTCTGAAGCTCCATCCAATGACATTATCACCCTTCCTGATGATGATGATGAGGACGAAGAACCACTGAAGCATAGGGGGAGCAGGAAGGCGTCCACTGGCAAAGCAGCCCAAGATGTGACGACGCCCGAGACTATTGCCACGGAGGGGGAGAACACCACTCGACACACCATGTCTTTCGCGGTGCCGTTGACGAGTGCTCGTCCCACTTCGTCGAGTGTTGGGCAACCTTCGCTCTTCACCACGCACCACGTCCCGGAGGACCAAGCTAGCGCTGCTAAGGAGGCGATACGCCAAGCAGGGATCATGATGGAGCAGGTGAAGATCATCCGAGATGCAAGCCAAGCAGCTTATGACGCCAGCTCCGCTCTTCAAAGCAATGTTCAGGTCAGTGGACCACCGCCTGTTCTGTTCGGATATGCTATCAAAACTTTTTTCTTTCTGAAATCCATAGCAATCACCCAGTGGGTGTGTCGATAAAAACTCCGTGTTAGCGGGGGCACGCTGAGTGCACCCGCTGGGTGTAGTCCCCAAGGCTAAGGTCGACTGTTGGCAGTCGGCCTTAGGCTTTATAAGTAAAGATTGATCATCATTCGACTAGGGCGAATGGGTTTCTGAAACCAGTGGGGGCACGCTGAGTGCACCCACTGGGTGTAGTCCCCGAGACTGTGGTCGACTGCTGGCAGTTGATTATAGTCTGAAGAAGTTTCTTTTTTTTTGGTCGACTGGTCAACTCTGTCTTGAATAAGACCAGTGGGGGCACGCTGAGTGCACCCACTGGGTGTAGTCCCCGAGACTACGGTCGAATGCTTGTATTCGACTGTAGTCTTAGAAACGTATGATTTTTTCCTATTCACTCGGAAGTGAATCATCTTTGACATTTTGTTGATTGGTTCTTCGTAGAAATCCTGTGATCTTGCGGCGCGCTATACTGAACTGGAGCAGAAGCACATTCAGCTCGAGCTGGATCTGAAGCTAGTGCAGGAGAATCTGACGAAGGCGAAGGAGGAGACCAAAGGTATGTTTGGTGAGACCTCGACGACTCCTTTTTCCTCCCATTTGTTTCAAGATCTGACTTTGCTGTAATTTGCAGGCAAGGTGAAGGAGGCCCAGAAGAAGAAGGATCTTGAGCTATCTGAGAAGACCAAGCTTGCTGACGAGAAGTTAGCTTCAGTCACCAAGCTCGAACAGGAAAATACCAATCTGAAAGCTGCTCTGGCAATTGCCACCAAGGATGTCGACCGACTGGAAACTGACAAGACCACTCTGACCGAGAAGATCAACCAGTTGACTGGGAAGAAGAATGACCTGGAAGGCTTCCTAGGTGGTCTTGCTAAGAAATTGTTCCTTATGCTCGAAGGTAATCTTTTACACTCGACCAACATTTCCAACTGTGATGCTCACATTTGACCATTATCTTGACTCGGAGTTTTGTCTTTGCAGAATTCTGTCGAAACTTTGAAGAAGAAACTAGCCAGTTGGAGCCGAAACTTGACCCTGTCAATTCTCCGGTAAATGATGAAGTTGCCATGAATGTCTTCCGACTGGAGTCCCGTGTTGCAGCTGTCGTGGATTATCTTGCAAGACTGAAGGCTGCCACTTCTCGCATCGACTCGACGCTTTGGCCCAGGGCGAGACTTCAGAATGACCTCGAGTCGTTGATGGCTCGACTAAACGCGGTCCCCGACCGTGTGCAAGAGTGGAAGAAGTCCTCGGCTCGGTGCGGCGCTGATGTTGCCCTGTGTCTGGCCCGAGTCCACTGTAAGGACGTGCGAGAAGAGAAGCTGGCAGCTCTCCGAGTGGCCAACACCAAGAAACATGACTTCAGGTCCTTCATGGAAACTTTCGTCGCTGCTGCTACCCGGATCGCAGACGGGATCGACCTTGATGAGTTTGTTGCTCCTTCCAACCCTCCACAGGAGGGGTAAAAAACTTTCTTTAAGCCCGACACTTTAAATTTGCCTCGGTATGCCGAGTGGAATTGTAACCGATAAACCTTAACAGGCTTAGTGCCTGAGCACTCTCGGTTCCTTTAGGTATCGACCTAAACTTGGCTTTGATGTTTGGATATGATTGCTTTTGGCTCGAATTGTCTTTTGCAGGTTCACAGCAAGATGCTCACTGCAGTCGACTTATTCCTTAGGCGAGCACTGGGCTGCAGCTAAGCCCCCGAGTGGGAGGTTTGCTCTTCACTCGGTAGGATTTTTATACCTTAGGCGAGCACTGGGCTGCAGCTAAGCCTCCGAGTGAGAGGTTTGCTCTTCACTCGGTAGGATTTTTTATACCTTAGGCAAGCGCTGTGCTGCATCTAAGCCCCCGAGTGAGAGGTTTGCTCTTCACTCGGTAGGATTTTTATATCTTAGGCGAGCACTGGGCTGCAGCTAAGCCCCCGAGTGAGAGGTTTGCTCTTCACTCGGAAGGATTTTTATATCTTAGGCGAGCACTGGGCTGCAGCTAAGCCCCCGAGTGAGAGGTTTGCTCTTCACTCGGTAGGATTTTTTATACCTTAGGCGAGCGCTGTGCTGCAGCTAAGCCCCCGAGTGAGAGGTTTGCTCTTCACTCGGTAGGATTTTTTATACCTTAGGCGAGCACTGGGCTGCAGCTAAGCCTCCGAGTGAGAGGTTTGCTCTTCACTCGGTAGGATTTTCACGTTGTATTTGTGGCGAAGCTCAGAGGAGAGGGTCGCAGTCGACCTGCACCTCGCCTTCCTTGCAAGCACACATTGTACTTATGGCGTAGCTCGGAGGAGAAGGTCGCAGTCGACCTGCGCCTCGTCCTTCTTGCGAGCACACATTGTACTTATGGCGTAGCTCGGAGGAGAGAGTCGCAGTCGACCTGCACCTCGTCCTCCTTGCAAGCGTACGTTGTACTTAGGCGAGTACTTGGACTGCAGCTAAGCCTCCGAGTGGAAGTCTGGCTTATCACTCGGTAGGATTTTTAATAACTTAGACGAGCACTGGGCTGTAGCTAAGCCTCCGAGTGGAAGTCTGGCTTACCACTCGGTAGGATTTTTAATAACGTAGGCGAGCACTGGACTGCAGCTAAGCCTCCGAGTGGATGTCTGGCTTACCACTCGGTAGGATTTTTATAACTTAGGCGAGCACTGGGCTGCAGCTAAGCCTCCGAGTGGAAGTCTGGCTTACCACTCGGTAGGATTTTTGTAACTTAGGTGAAACGGATTCGCGGCTAAGCCCCCGAGTGGAAGTCTGGCTTACCACTCGGTAGGATTTGTACAAACTTAGGCGAAACGGATTCGTGACTAAGCCACCCACTGGGGGAAAATTTTACTGGACAAAAATAAAAGGTGACAAAAATTATGAAGGAATTATGACACTATTATTTCGAAATCCATGAACTACAGAAGTACTTTATTACAACTCATCCGAGTGAAAAACATTAAGTGTAAAATGGGCGGAGCAGATCCGCATTCCAAACTCGGGGCTCTTCGATATTGTGTTCGACGTTATAAAGACGATACGCCCCGTTGTGGAGAACCTTGGTGACAATGAAGGGTCCTTCCCAGGAGGGAGCAAGCTTATGTTCTTTCTGCTGATCCACTCGGAGAACTAGATCCCCTTCCTGGAAGGCTCGACCTCTCACATTTCTGGCGTAAAGGCAATGCAAGTCTTGCTGGTAGATGGTCGAGCGGATCAGAGCCATCTCCCTTTCTTCCTCTAGAAGGTCGACTGCGTCCTGACGCGCTTGCTCAGCTTCTGCTTCGTTGTAGAGTTCAATCCGGGGAGCGTTGTGGAGAAGATCACTCGGCAAGACTGCTTCAGCTCCATAGACCAAGAAGAATGGAGTTCTTCCGGTCGACCGATTGGGTGTGGTACGCAATCCCCAAAGCACTGAAGGGAGTTCGTCGACCCATGCTCCAGCCGCGTGCTTGAGATCACGCATCAGTCGGGGTTTTAAACCTTTGAGGATTAAGCCATTGGCTCGCTCCGCTTGTCCATTCGACTGTGGATGGGCGACTGAAGCGTAGTCGACTCTGGTGCCTTGAGCGTTGCAGAAATCCTTGAATTCTTCCGAGTCAAAATTCGACCCACTATCTGTGATAATGCTGTGCGGGACTCCATATCTGAGCGTCAGCTCTCTGATGAAGGAAACAGCAGTACCGGCATCAAGATTCTTGATTGGTTTAGCCTCAATCCACTTGGTGAACTTGTCGACTCCTACCAGTACATGCGTGAAACCACTCCGACCCGTTCTCAAGGGACCGACCATGTCTAACCCCCATACTGCGAACGGCCAGACGAGTGGAATGGTCTTCAGAGCTGACGCGGGCTTGTGTGACATATTGGAGTAGAATTGGCATCCTTCACACTTGTCCACAATTTCCTTTGCCACCTCATTCGCCCTCGGCCAATAAAATCCAGCTCGGTATGCTTTGGCTACGATGGTCCGAGAGGACGCATGGTGACCACAGGTCCCCGAGTGGATATCATTGAGAATGATTCGACCTTCTTCTGGCGTTATGCATTTTTGACCAACTCCAGTCGGGCTTTCCCTATACAGCTGTCCTTTGATAACGGTAAAGGCTTTGGATCGACGGACGATCTGCCGAGCCTCTTCCTCATCCTCTGGGAGCTCTTTTCTCAGGATATATGCGATATAGGGAATTGTCCAATCGGGAGTGACCACTAAAACCTCCATGACCAAGTCGACCACTGCCGGGACCTCAACCTCAGTCGGATCTGTGGCACTCTTGGACTGTGGAGCTTCCTCTGTGAAGGGATCTTCTTTAACTGATGGAGTGTGTATATGTTCCAAAAACACACCACTCGGAATGGCTTCTCTTTTGGAACCTATCTTTGCCAGATCATCTGTTGCTTGATTTTTCAGTCGGGGGATGTGATGGAGCTCCAATCCCTCGAATTTCTTTTCCAGCTTCCTCACTGCATTGCAGTATCCAGTCATGGCTGGGCTTCTCACGTCCCACTCCTTCATCACCTGGTTGACCACTAAATCTGAATCGCCATAAACCATCAGGCGACGGACGTCGAGTGAGATGGCCATGCGCAATCCATATAAAAGGGCCTCATACTCTGCCTCATTGTTGGAGGAATCAAAGTAAATCTGGAGCACATATCTAAGCTTATATCCTCTGGGGGAAACTAGAACAACCCCAGCACCAGAACCATTCAGCATTTTAGAGCCATCGAAGAACATGGTCCAATGCTCCGAGTGAACTTCAGTCGGCTGCTGTTGTTCAATCCACTCGGCGAGGAAATCTGCTATTGCTTGGGACTTAATGGCTTTCTTTGCCTCAAATTTGATATCAAGGGGAAGAAGTTCAATCGCCCATTTCGCCACTCGACCGGTTGCGTCTCTGTTGTGCAGAATCTCTGATAGAGGAGCGTCGCTGACGACTGTGATAGAATGATCAGAGAAATAATGAGCAACCTTCTTCGTGGTCATGTATAAGCCATACACAAGCTTCTGATAATGAGGATATCTCTGCTTGGATGGAGTCAAGACTTCAGACAAATAATACACCGGGCGCTGAACTTTGAAGGCCTTTCCTTCCTCTTCCCGCTCGACCGTAAGCACTGTACTGACGACTTGTCCTGTGGCTGCAATATAAAGCAACAGAGGCTCTTTGCTGATTGGAGCAGCAAGCACCGGCTGGGTGGAGAGCAGAGCTTTTAGCTCGGCAAATGCTGCATCAGCTTCTGGAGTCCACTCGAACTTGTCTGCCTTCTTCATCAGTCGGTAAAGAGGCAATGCCTTTTCACCGAGTCGTGAAATGAATCGACTTAAAGCGGCCAAGCATCTAGTAAGCTTCTGGACATCGTGCACTCGCACAGGGCGTTTCATTCGGAGAATAGTGCCGATCTTCTCTGTATTAGCATCGATCCCTCGCTCGGAAACGAGAAAACCGAGTAACTTTCCACCAGGAACTCCGAATGTGCACTTTGATGGATTGAGCTTGATATCATACCTTCGGAGGTTGGCAAATGTTTCGGCGAGGTCAGCAAGCAGGTCGGAACCTTTTCGCGACTTAACGACGATATCATCCATATACGCTTCCACATTCCGACTGGTTTGAGTGAGAAGGCACTTCTGAATCATTCGCATAAATGTGGCTCCGGCATTCTTGAGGCCGAATGGCATGGTGATATAGCAGAAGCACCCGAATGGAGTGATGAAAGCTGTTTTTATTTCGTCGGGTCCATACAGACGGATCTGATGATACCCGGAATATGCGTCTAGAAAAGACAATCTCTCACATCCCGCGGTCGAGTCAACAATTTGATCTATGCGAGGGAGAGGAAAATGATCTTTCGGGCAGGCCCGATTGATGTGCTTGAAATCAATGCACATGCGGAGTGAGTTGTCCTTCTTGGGAACCATGACGACATTAGCGAGCCACTCGGAGTGGTATATCTCTCGGATAAATCCTGCCGCCAACAGTCGAGCCACTTCCTCACCAATAGCTTTTCTCTTCTGGACGGCGGACCGCTGAAGATGCTCTTTGACTGGTTTTGCTGATTTGTCGACTCTGAGGTGATGCTCAGCCAGTCCCCTGGGAACACCTGGCATGTCAGCTGGCTTCCATGCAAAAATGTCCCAGTTCTCACGGAGGAACTGGATGAGCGCTTCTTCCTATTTCGGGTCGAGTGTCGTGGAGATGTGGGTCGGGGCTGCATTGGGGTCGGTCGGATGGATGTGAACTGGCTTCGTCTCACCAGACGACTGAAATGCAGATTCTGTGGCGGGTTTCTTGGATCGTAACAAATCACTCGGATCCGCGTTTTGCTTGTACTCTTCGAACTCGACCGCTGTCACCTGGGAATCGGCAATCTTCGAGCCCTTCTGAAAGCACTCTTCTGCATTTTTCTGATCGCCAGTGACAGTGATCACTCCTTTGGGACCTGGCATTTTCAGTTTGAGGTACACGTAACATGGTCGAGCCATGAACCGTACATAGGCGGGCCTCCCCCAAAATGGCGTGATACGCACTCTGAAAATCCACGACCTCAAAGGTCAACTTTTCCTTGCGAAAATGCTTGGAATCACAAAACCACGTCTAGAGCTATTTGGCCGAGTGACTCAGCCTTCTTCCCTGGTATGACTCCGTGGAAACTCATGTTGCTAGTGCTCAACCGGGACATCGGGATGCCCATTCCTTTCAGTGTGTCCGCATACAACAAGTTCAGCCCACTACCACCGTCCATCAGCACTTTCGTCAGTCGAGTTCCTTCGACAACTGGATCGACCACCAAAGCTTGCCTCCCAGGGGTGGCAATGTGAGTCGGGTGATCAGATTGGTCGAATGTGATGGGTGTTTGGGACCATCTCACATAACTTGGTTTTGCTGGGGCAACCATGTTCACCTCACGGTTAATGACTTTCAGTTGACTCTTGCTTTCCACATCTGCGAAGATCATCAGAGTGGAGTTGACATGCGGATATTTTTCCTCACTGTCCTCTTTGTCTCCGGCCTTGTCTGACTCCTTCTCCTTGTCCTTGGACTGTTTTCCCTGAAACTGCTGGATCAGGAGTCGACACTGGCGAGTGGTGTGCTTTGGGTAAATGATGTTGCCCTCCTCATCTTTCTTCGTGTGAATATGGAATGGCATATCCATCACGTCGTTTCCTTCCTTATCCTTTACTTTCTTAGGATTCCAGGATCCTTTTGGTTTCCCCTTGAACTTTCCCTGAGTGACAGCCAGGGCCTCTCCAGGAGCTGCTGGCTCGGCTTTCCGCTTCTGCTTCTGACTGGAATTTCCCTTCTCCGACTGACTTGGCTTGTACTTGCCGCTGCGGAGTCGGTCTTCTTCCTCGCCGTTGGCATACTTGGTAGCAATCTCCATCATTCGACTTAGGGTCATGTCGCCGGTCCGACCAAACTTCAGACTCAATTCTCTGTTCTTGACGCCATCTTTGAAGGCGCAAACTGCCTGATGGTCCGACATATTTTCCACAGTATGGTGCAGAGTGATCCACCTCTGAATGTACTCTCGGAGAGTCTCATTGGTCTTCTGCACACAGACTTGCAGCTCTGTCAAGCCAGCCGGTCGCTTACAAGTTCCTTCAAAAGTTCTGACGAACACTCGGGACAAATATTCCCAAGTGTATATACTGCTAGGAGGTAACTGATTCAACCACGCTCTGGCAGAACCTTCCAACATGAGGGGCAAATGCTTCATGGCCACCTCGTCATTCCCACCACCAATCTGGACAGCCACTCGGTAATCTTCAAGCCAAGTTTCAGGCTTGGACTCCCCAGTGAATTTGCTGACTCCTGTTGCCAACCTGAAATTGGGGGGAATCACTGCGGCTCTGATAGCCCTGCTAAAACACTCTGGACCAGAAACATGCACTCGACTGCTCGTGGGCGCATCTCTCTCGGGTCCACCTCGCTGGGCTCTGTTCCGGTCGACCAAGCCTTGCATGATAATGGATCGCGCGTCGAAGCCTGGTTCCCTGGGGTCGACTGGAATTCTTCGCCCCGCACTGAACTGACGCCTGTCATCCTGTCGCCGAGGAGCGTAAGACCCTTCCCTCGGAGGGGAAACGGGTACTCGACGCCTGTCATCTCGGTCGTGTCGGTCTCCATACTGATCTCGCCGGTTGTCGCGCCCTTCCCGCCGCGGAGGCGATCTGGGGCTGTGAGCAGACTGAACTGTATTCGCAGCGACGGATCGACTGTGAATTCTGTTGCGGGACTGCGACACGGCTGAGTTCTGATCTCCTGCTGCTCGGAGTAAGTCTCTGATTTGCATCAAGCCTCTCCCAGCTTCCGACTGTGAAGGCTGGATGGACTCTGCTATACGGGTTGCAGCTGCTAAATTCTGAATTGGCGTGCGGTATACCTGAGTCGGCGAGAAGAGTCGACTGGCTTCGGGAACTCGTTGCCGCGCGCGCTCGTCGAGTGCTCGCTGAAGGTTCTCCAGGCGAGCGCGTTCAGCCACATTGGCCAAACGTGCCTCCTCCAAGGCGCGAGCCTCGGGGGTTTCTCCCGCGATGGGAGTATGCAGGGCATCCATGTTCCTGCGGCGAAGCTCTTCTCTCTGTAGAGAGTCGAGAGGACTGCGGGGGCCATCGACCATGAGGATTTCCACCGCTGGATCACTGCTATCGCATTCGGATGCAGTCTCTACGGAGCCAGTCGACAGATCGAACAGGCCATAGAGGGACTCGTCCGGCTCAATTGCCGCGACTTGGGCGGTGGCTGTCTGGCAAGCCACCGCGTGCTTCACCCACCGCTGAAGTCTCGACCGACTAGAGCGCTTGCGCTGGTGGGAGACCGGACGGGTGGCCGATAAAGGAGTCGACCGATATGGGGTCGACGGTTGCCGCAGCAGAACGCCGCGGACACATGCGCGAAAATGCGTCGCACCGCGGACGGGGAGCGCATCGATGTCGAGTGGAGCCTCCTGGAGCCATGCGGAGTCGTCGGCGACAAAGGTGAGAGCACCGAGACGGATCTCGCGCCCCTCGACCAAAACTCCAGCAGTCATCATGATGAAAGTACTCGGAAGTACCGCAACTTCTCCAAAAAATCGCTAAAACACCGGCCCTACGGTGGGCGCCAACTGTCGTGGTTCTAAGTCTGACAGTAGAGTGGGGGTAGGTATGGAGAGGCAAGGTCCTAGCTATGGAGAGGTTGTAAACACAAGCGATGTACGAGTTCAGGCCCTTCTCGGAGGAAGTAAAAGCCCTACGTCTCGGTGCCCGGAGGCGGTCGAGTGGATTATGCATATAGGTGTTACAAGAGTGCGAACCCCTCTGCCTGTGGAGGGGGGTGGCTTATATAGAGTGCGCCAGGACCCCAGCCAGCCCACATAATGGAGGGGTTAAAGTACATTAAGCCTGGGGCGTTACTAGTAACGCCCCTCATAAAGTGCCTTAACTATCATTAAGTCTATTCAATTACAGGCCATTGCGTTGCAGAGTGCCTTCTGACCTTCTGGTGGTCGAGTGTATCTTCATGGTCGAGTCCTTCTAGTCAGTCGAGTGGGTTCCTCGTTGGTCGACTGGAAGGTGATCTCTTCTAAGGGTGTCCTTGGGTAGGATGTTTAGGTCAGGCCTATGACCCTACCCTAGGTACATGAATCCATCAGGTGGTACCTTGTCATGTAATCGTTAATCCTTTGCTCATATTGCTTTAGGAAAATGGCGCCACCACCACCACCACTATGTCGACTGTGCAAGTCAAGGTGCGCCAGCAGCCTTGCAACTGGCAAGCTGTTCGGCATCTACTTCCAGCCGAGTTTTCGTCATGTGGTGGTAAGAAATTAGATGAAATGTAACAACTATTTTATTTTTAGTGTTGGCATTACTGCATTGTGTCATTTTGCTTTTCTTACACAAATCGTCCCATGCAATGTGAGGTTGAAATTCAACAAGCTAACAGGAGACACTGTGACATTTGAGGCTCCTGGGGGGCTGTACACTATGGAGGTTGAGAAAGTACGCAATATGTCACAGATTGGAGGAGATGGATGGGCCCGTTTCCTCGCCCGCATGCGTCTTACTAGTGGTGAGTTGATCAGCTTCTCCTTCAGAGCAGAAAGACCGAAGCTGGCTGTCATTTATCTCAACCTCGTGGAAGATGATGAAGATGACGAAGATGATGAAGATAATGTGGACCCACTCGATGAAGATGAAGAGGACCCACTTCATGAAGCCATCGTAGCTCAAAGAACAAGGCTGAGCGAGGAGGAGGTGTCCAACCTGTGGGACATAATTCCGCCACGTGCTGACTTTGTCGGGATGCCATTCGTGACCCGACTAAACAATACCATGGTTGATCGACATGATATGGTATGTTATACTTACAAATGCAAATTATCCGATGAAATACTTAGTGTACAGTCCATTGATATTGTATGTTGTGTGGAATCTAGTCGATGATATGTTTTAGTGTAGAGTTCGATCACATGCTTATTAGTGTAGAATCTAAGGAAACTATTAATAGTGTAGATAATCCATATGTACTTATTTGCGAGGCTATTTATTAATTGATATGTTTTTCTTATTCAGAAATTGGCAAAGAGCATATCTGTGAGTTATGGTATCGAGCCTGATGAAGAAGGCTCAGCTGGACTATGCCTTACTGCAAGGGGCTCCGTCACAACCTGTACTTACCGCGTGGACACGGACGGTCGCACACACTTAAACTCGGTTGGGTGGAAGAAATTTCTTGATGGCAAGAATCTTCGTGTTGGACAGGCCATCCTAATTACTATCAGGAACACCAACCGCCCAGGCTTGAGGATGATGATTGTCTTCGATATCATCTAGAACTACATATGTGTGTGTGGCTATATCATCTAGAACTACATATGTGTGTGTCGCTATATAATCTAGAACTACATATATGTGTGTGGCTATATCATCTAGAACTACATATGATGATCGTCGTCGATATCATCTAGAACTACATATGATGATCGCCGTTGATATGACCTTGTACTGCTTGAGGATGCATGTTGACTATGCATGAAATTGTTATCTAGTACTCCCTTCGTTCTAAATTACTCGTCATGGTTTGAACTAAAACCACGATGAGTAATTTGGAACGAAGGGAGTACTACCCAGTAATGGTTTATGAATTTGATATCTACTAACAGTACCTAGTATCTAGTATCTGAAAGGGAAACTGAAAGGGAAAGGGGTACGGGGGCAAATGATGAAAGATATAGCAGTAGCGAGAGACTGCGAAATCGCTATAGCTAGGTAATAGTAGCGCGTGCACAAAAAGCGCTGTTGATATCATCAACAGTAGTAGCGCGGGTACGGTCTGCGCTACTACTATAAGATAGCTGTAGCGCCTTATTAGTAGCGCGGCCACCCGCGCTGCTGCTAGCCTCAAGACCCGCGCTACTACTAGGGTTTTCCCTAGTAGTGGTTCTGGAGCGCTACAGAGATCCTCCTGGGGATCAGGAGAGGATCAACCAGATCCAGACTCGGGATTTTCTGTGTCGGAGCTCTCTACAGAAGTTCCTGTTGCTACTCCACGTCGAACATGACTACAACAAGGGGTAGTTAAACCTATTGATTATAAACATGTTACAAAATATGGGCTGGTATGTTCTACAGGTGAACCAGGAGAACCCAATACTCTTGAAGAAGCTTTGGGTGATGCACGTTGGAGAAAAGCAATGCAGGATGAAATCATGGCACCTAAGAAAAACAGAACATGGCACTTGGTTCCTCCACAACGAGGTAAAAATCTTATTGACTGTAAGTGGGTCTTTAGGATAAAAAGGAAAGCTGATGGAACCATTGACCGTTACAAAGCTAGACTTGTTGCAAAGGGCTTTAAACAACGGTATGGTACTGACTATGAGGACACGTTTAGTCCAGTTGTAAAAGATGCTACTATTCGTCTTGTTTTGTCAATTGCTATGTCGAGGGGATGGAGTTTACGTCAGCTAGATGTAGAGAACGCGTTCCTCCATGGTGTTCTGGAAGAAAAGGTTTACATGAAACAACCACCTGGGTTTGTAAATGCTCGTGCACCACTTCATGTGTGCAAGCTTTACAAAGCATTGTATGGACTGAAGCAGGCCCCAAGAGCATGGTATTCTCGCCTCAGTAAAAAGATGCAAGCACTTGGTTTTGTTCCTTCAAAGTCTGACACTTCATTGTTTATTTACAAACAAGTCAAGTGTATCCATTTTTGTTCTCATATATGTTGATGATATAATTGTGACAAGCTCATCTAATGAAGCAATAACAGCACTGTTGAAGGATTTGAGTGCAGAATTTGCTCTCAAGGATCTAGGAGATCTACATTATTTTCTTGGTATTGAGGTCAAGCAACACAAGGATGGTCTTCACCTCTCTCAAGAAAAGTATGCAATAGACTTAGTGAAAAAGGCTGCTTTGCAAAGTTGTAGGTCTGCACCTACTCCTTTATCTAGCATAGAAAAATTGTCTCTTACTGAAGGAGAGCTTCTGAGTTCAGAAAATAGTACAAAATACAGAAGCCTGGTAGGTGCACTTCAATACTTGACACTGACCACACCAGATATCTCCTTTGCTGTTAATAAAGTATGTCAGTTTCTCCATGCACCTACCACTGTTCATATGACTGTTGCAAAACGTATAGTAAGATATGTGAAAAATACATTGAGCATTGGCCTAAATTTCAGCAAGTCATCCTCTACACTTATCAGTGCCTTCCTGACTCAGACTGGGTTGGGTGCCTAGATGACAAACACTCAACTGGTGGCTTTGCAGTATTCTTTGGGCCTAATTTGATATCTTGGAGTGCAAGGAAGCAAGCCACAGTTTCAAGATCCAGTACAGAGGCAGAGTACAAAGCATTGGCAAATGCAACAGCAGAGATCATATGGATGCAGTCAATCTTAAAGGAACTAGGTATGAAAAGCACTAGAGCTCCATGTTTATGGTGTGATAATCTAGGTGCTACCTATTTATCAGCAAATCCAGTTTTTCATGCTAGAACTAAACATATTGAGATAGATTTTCACTTTCTTCGCGAAAGAGTTGCAAATAAACTTTTGGATATTCGGTTTATTCACTCTCAAGACCAAGTTGCACATGGTTTTACCAAAGCTCTTCCTACAAGAAGTTTTGAAGACTTCAAGCATAATCTCAACTTGATGAAGTTGTGATTAAGGGAGGGTGTTAAACGTGATATGACTTTGTGCATGTACCTTGCGTACGTCAAGAGGAGATCCTTGCTAACCGAAGGAGGAGCAGTTAGGCTAGATACTCATGTAAAATTTATCTTCTTATCTCTTGTATTCTTCTCCTCCAAGATGTATTCCTTAAACAACATGTACGGATATATGGGCTTGCACCCAACTATATAACACGAAGCACGTCGGCCAAGAAGGCTAAGACGTTTACCGCAAGTCGCACAATAATCACAGTGTCCGCTTATTCACGATGAAAGTGTTCAATCCTAAGGCCGCTTGTGAAGTGCAGCCGCGCCGGTTGCACATCGGCATCACAACCACCACCATGCCCATACTCGGCCTCCAGCTCTTCACGCCGCGTCAGCTGCACATGTGTCTTGGCGTCATCTACTCGTCCGTGTCACCATATCTGGCGCCATGTGCGTCGCCCCAGATGAGACGGAAATTAAAATCATCCTCATCTTGCTCTGTCCAAGCACCATTGCTGGCGCTGCCAGGAAGACGCAATGCACGTCCAGTGCCAAGACATCCCGCCGGTGCATGCCCGTCTACGCAGTCCGAACACGTCTGGATAGAAGCCAGCGGGCGGCGGTACTGTACATTAATAATAAATAAAAAAACTCAAAACAGGACCAAACAAAACGGAACCAAACCAAAAATACCTATTCCTTTTAATAGTAGGTATAGATATAGATATATGTTTTAATATAATTTATTGAAAAGAAAATGATCATGCACAATTAGATGTGGCACTACCGAGAAACACAAAGCAACTTGAAGTCTTCGCTCAAATTACTTATCCAAAAAAAAAAGGTTACCCCTAAAAAAAAGAATACTCAAAAGTGCATGCCAGCCATACATTTTAGTGCACGTAATGATCTAGGAACTTGAGTACCTCTCAGGTGTGTTACATGTTTGCTAGTAGGAATTCTTTTGATGTGCAGTTTCTTTATGCACACGTTCAGCAATGCATGGATACATCTGATTGCCATTTCCATATTTTACGTGCATGGATTGTGACCAATCATACCCTAATTTCTATAGTTCCACAAGCTAACTCGATCTCAATGGCATTGTTGCTTAGCTCAAGATTCACATGGTCGGGTGCAACCCTTTGGGCCGGTGGACCGGACTTTGACCAGATGACCATTGCTTCTTCGTGCTGTCGCGCCGCCGGCGGCCATAGCTCACTGCAAATCCACAACCACTCCCGTTGCCCTCTATAGCTTGTGAAGTGCAGCCGCGCCGGCTGCACATCGGCATCACTACCACCACCATGCCCACACTCGGCCTCCAGCTCTTCATGCCGCGTCAGCTGCACGTGTGTCTTGGCGTCGTCTACTCGTCCGTGTCACCATATCCGGCGCCATGTGCGTCGCCCCAGATGAGCCGGAAATTAAAATCATCCCCATCCTGCTCTATCCAAGCATCATTGCTGGCGCTGCCAGGAAGACGCCGTGCACCTCCAGTGCCAAGACATCTCGCCGGTGCATGCCCGTCTACGCAGTCCGAACCCGTCTGGAAAGAAGCCAGCGGGCGGCGGTACTGTACATAAATAATAAATAATAATAAAACTCAAAACAGGACCAAACAAAGCGGAACCAAACCAAGAATACCTATTCCTTTTAATAGTAGGTAATAGATACAGATATAGATATGATTTTAATATATTTTTTAATATAAAATTGGTCAAACTTTACGAAGTTTGACTTCATATAAATCTTATATGCAGAGTACTTAAGAAGTTTTCTTTTTATTTTGCAAAAAAAAAAGAAGTTTTCTTTAAATTTGACCTCTGGTACTACAGAACTTTTGTTATATTAGCAGTAAAAAGTCAAAACTACAAATCATTGCACGGAAGGATGGATATCTTTAAAATGCAAAATCGATGGAAGATGACCGTTGTCTTATCTTTTCTTCTTTTCTGGAGACGGCCGGAGAAGCTTAAAAGCACCTCGTGCATTGCTCGTCTCGTGCGCTCCCGTAGAATTCTGTCCAAGGTGAAACCAAAGACCAACAACGCTTGGGAATATGACAGTGCCTAATTAATCCGCCGGTACATATTCCCATGCATCGAACTGAAGCATGAGTGACTTAACTCAGGCAATATATATATATATATATATATATATATATATATATATATATATATATATATATATATATATATGGCTGCGATTGCGTTCTCCTTCCTTCCTCTGCTCAAAAGGAACGCGTAGCTAGAGATCGAATGTCGACCTCAGATGTGAAGATCAAGTTGCTGACGTACAACGTGTGGTCCAACGAGCACGTCGCAGTATATCGAAGGATGCAGTCCATTTCTGATCTCATAGCGAGCCATGACCCGGACATCATCTTCTTGCAGGTACGTAAGCGATGTGTTTCCTGATGCTAGATCGATCGTTTTTTCTCCTGCTGTGTATGGTTTTCCAATCAATTGCGCGTGTAGGAGGTCACGTGTTATATTAAGGACATCATTCGGAGATCTCGATGGTGGAGACAGTACAGGGAATTCACTCGTCCGGCTCCTGGTTTGATTCTGGTAACCCTTCAAAGAATGCAGTAGTGTATATAATCTGCTGATTAACTGTCTGTACTAATAACGCATATAATCTGCTGCAGCTGACCAAGTTGCATAAAGTGGACCCACGCCACATCGATCCCGGGAAAGAAATATATGAGACCAGGTCTCATATAAACCAGGTGAGACCCGCCCTGATGGATGACATGTGGTATTCACAAATCACAAAGCATTTAATCTCTCCTTCTCTGATTTCAGGTGAGGGGTGGGTAAATGCTTTATGATTTGTGAATGCCACGTGTCATCCATCAGGATGGGCCTCACCTGCTAACCCGTGACACCTGGTCTCATAGAATTATTTTCCTCGATTCCGGGCCAGCATGGCTGCGGCCACCACCAACTCCAGAGGGTTTCTTGTCGGCCTTCCTTGATTCCGAGCGCGGATCCACTGACACCAACGGCGTTGAGCACGACTGCCGTCTCTACCTGGTGTGCTGCGACCACAGGCTGCACGTCGCGACCTGCAGCCCAGAGCCCACCCAATCGGCCATTCGGTCCGTCGACAGAATCAACAGAGCCCACGAGTACCTTGGACACTTCGGGAAATGCTCCATCTCCGACCACAACGTGGTGCTCGCCGGCGACATGAACTGGGACGACGACCTCGACGGCCCCTTCCCCATCCCCGTGGGGTCGGGGTGGGTGGACGCCTGGTGCGAGCTGCGGGGCGGCGACGGGGCCGGCGGGTGGACCTACGACTCGGTGGCGAACCCGATGCTCCGTGGTTTCAAGCCGGGGCGGACGAGGCCGGACAGGTTCCTCTGCAAGCTCAGGGACTTCGACCTGGACAGCATCAGAATGGTCGGCACAGAGGCCATTCCTGGCGTTACCTACTACGACGACAAGGGGGACGTGCTGCCGGTTCTTCCCAGCCATCGCTTCGGCCTGCTGCTCACCATCTCGCCCAAGCAGGCTTAGTCTTAGTTAACGATGATCCGTGTGTGCGGGGCGTACGTTATCTAAATAAATTATCTGCTCAGAAAATTGAAGGAAAAAGAAACATCTAAAGAACTAATCCCAAGCATTCAGCGTAAGTAAAAGAGAAATACAAACACATATTTATTTGATCACTGCATGTAAGGTAGCCCAATATATTATTTAGCTCGATCCTTGTCTGATTTTGTTGTGTCAGGAACTTGACCATTATAAATTTTGACAGTTGACATTGAAGTGTCTTGCCGAGAAGGCCAAACATACACGAGACGGTGCAAATAGATTCTTTTCCCAACGAAGTATTCCATTATAATTTACGATTTCATGTAAGGTAGCCCAGTACATTATTTATCTTGATCCTTGTCTGATTTTATTGTTTCTGGAACTTGGCCATTGTAAATTTTCGCAGTTGTCATCGAAGTGTCTTATCGAGAAGGCCAAACATACATGAGACCATGCAAGTAGATTTTTTGCCTGGGAAACATTCAATTATAATGTACGATTCCATGGAATTTTGAAACCTTAAACATCTTTTCACTGGTCAAATTTTGTCCTCCGACATATTGTACTTATTGTGGATTTCGTGTTCGATCGAATGTCGGTGGTACTTTTTTTTTTGGCGAGATAAACTTACAATCTATTCATCATCTTTTAAAGCAGTACAAAGAACACTAGAAGTAAAAATTACATCCAGGTCCATAGACCACCTAGCGACAGCTACAATCACTGGAGCGAGCCGAAGACGCCCTGCCATCATCGCCCCTCCCTCATTGGAGTCAGGCAAACCTTGTTGCAGTAGACAGTCGGGAAGTCGTCGTGCTAAGGCCCAACAGGACCAACACACTAGAACAGCAATCGCCGCCGATGAAGAGAAACGTAGAATAGAAGGATCTGAAGACACATGAACACAAGCTAACGAAGGCCAGATCCATGTGGATCCACCGAAGACAAACGCCGACCGAATCCCGCGAGATCCACCGGAGACACATCTCCACACACCCTCCGATGATGCTAGACGCGCCACCAGAACGGGGACTAGGTGGGGAGAACCTTATTCCAACTTCAGGAAGCCGCCGCCGTCTCGTCTTCCTGAGCAGAAAACAAACCCTAAACGCACACAGGGAAACCTCCAAAAACAAAGCAGGAGCCCTCCCACCGGCAAGTCGGTGGTACTTCGCGGTGAATGTTCGAACACATTTATAAGAAGAGACTTTCTACCAATTGTGGTTTAGGATCACAATAAGGGCGTGATTTTCTAAGGGTAATTAATGCAGAATCAATTTGGTTTTCAATATAAAAAGAGATGATATGATTACATATGAAGTCCAGGAAGACTTTTGAGCAGCAGCTTACCATCCTTTGCCTGAGTTGAATTTTGTATCGGTTTCCTTTTAGCACGGCCTGCCCAGGTTTTTCTTTCTAGCTCCAACACTGCCGGCAGTACATAAAAGAACCAGCTAGATATAGATAGGATATTAGCTATGTATAATTCTTTCCTCAAAGGCTTACTGTTTAAGTTGCCAGGAAGGTGGCTTTGGGTTTATCTATGTATTTGTTATTGTTAGTCTTTGCTGAATAATATAATAAAGATGATTGTGTGCATTGCTCGATGCTGAGGTCAGGGGTTATCCTGCTTTTTTTTAAATGACATTTATGGCATAATTAATTCTGAATCAAAATAAAGTCTACTACTTAACTGTTAGTTGACTGCATTTGCTCATGATTTAACCGTGCACAACCCCACTCATAATTTTCATAAAGTGGTTTGTGAAAAAACAATAAATTTAAAGATGTTTTCATTTAGATTTCATATTGTTTTCTTAAATGTGTTACTTATATTGTTCCAGGAATATATATTGCGCGAAACATGCTTTGGATGGCTACATTTTAAGTTACATCATAAGAGTTACCTCCGCAAAAACGAAACACCTCAGCATGAAAGGCACCTGTCATGTATGTGAAGATTAATTGCAAATTTTCAGAAGTTGCTTGTGTTTCAGACCTTCAAACTAAATTTATGGCCACAATCAGTATGTCTGAATCAATGGTTGGTTGTAATGGTAGTATCATAGCTAGTATCATGCATGCCAACTAGGCAATTTTGATGAGGTGTCATAGAATTAAATGAAGAAAGAGAGAGTTGAGTATCATATCATCATACCGTATCATAATAAATGCTATGCTACTATGTGTCATGCATGACAATCAATAAAGTACTACATGATACTAATATATGATACTATGCATTAAACACTAGTATCATATGCATGATACTAGTACATGATACTCCCCATTACAACCAGCTTAACAAAACACATGCAAGCCTCTTAGCATTAGCAACGAGCTGTCTGCTTTAATTTTCTTCCTGCTCCTCACATTGCTCCTTGCTTTCTTATCATGTGCACGAAACACACAACGCTCACATTTTATCATCACACATTATAAAAAATCCTACAATTAATTCTGGATCTTTCCTAGACCATAACCTTTCAGATTCGTGAAATCTATACCTCTCTAAAATTCTAAAATTTGGCGTCCACTAAACTACTTTAGTTTGCTTATCCTACCATCTAATAGAAAATTGGTAATAATTTCACCCATTCAAATGGAGCAATGTCAAGGCCTTTTCTCTTCGGCTTTGCTTACTGTGCAACACCGGCCACCTCGGTCAATCAGACCTAACACTATTTTCGTATGGTTCATATTTTAGTTTCCATTTTAAGAGGTGCCCCCTTCATATAGACTACATAGGATTTAGAGGCAAATAGAAACTTGCGTGTTCAAGTGTCAGTGCATGCAAGCCATGTAGGTCTCATTTAATTTGTAAACTTGGCGTCATATTCTCAACAAAACTGCAATAGATTCAACTAGGATCGTAATGCACTTCGAGTGTTGTAAAATCAACCCCGCAAAAAAAAGTTTTGTAAAATCAAGCACTAACAATGTTGATTTTTTCTTGGTTATGGGTGTTTGATTGCATTCTTGCTCAATCTATATCTATTGTTGTTTGCATAAATACAGACATGTTACAATTGAAGGGAACTCATTTGTGCTTTATAATTGTGAACAAGTTATATTAGATGAAATCTGAAAGCAAAAGTCCATATTAATTTTCTGAAGTTGAAGGGGTTATACTTTGAAGAGATATCTGAGAGCTTTCATTTAACCGGAAAGTTCAGAAACAATCAAAATTTATGAATATTACAGAAATATCATGCTTCAATTGAAAAATAGGTATCAAATTACCCCTATTTCCAACTCACGAGTTAAAAGAGTAGTTTTTCTCTTGAAAGTCTGAAAATTATGACATACATAACAACATATCGGGTTGTCTTTTTAGAGGCTAAAACACCTCAAGTGCTAACTTGGAACACATATTATCTTACCAACCAAAAATTGTTTTATGAGACCTGGGACAGGCAGGTTGGCCAGTTTCTGGTTGGGCTGCTTTGTAGCGAAAGAGATCAAGTGTAGCTACGACAGTCACACTAACTTAAGTTGTAGCCTCGATCTGACCATACAACTTGCAGCCAATAATGGTCATGATAAGTTATGACATTCCCATAATTTTTATTTTAAGTTCATGTTTTGCCCTTTTCATGTACCATTGTATGTCCAAGTACTAATATATATGTCCGTTTTAAATAAATCTAAAGTGTTGATCGAGTTTTGCAAATCTGCTATGTAGCAAGGAAAAAATAGAAACCAATTTGGTAAGTGAAGTACTTAGGAGAAATGTCAGGACATGTTCTCAACAAAGCAAAAGCGAATAAACAGCGTTTAACGCAGAGTAGTACCGAATCCACAGGGATTTAATAGTAAAACCCAAAACGTAATTGTGTGGCATACTGACAACACAATTTAACACAAGAACACAGTTGTTAAAACTTAATGTGATTATGCTAGCATCTACTGCTTTTCACGGTACACACGGTGTTCAAGATGCCAGTACTTGAACTGTATATCCGGTATTTTCATAGCGCGGTGTGTTGTAAATGGTTTGGTTTGGTTCGGTTCCATGTCTTCTTATAAAGATGGTATGTTCTTAAAGAAAAAGAGCTGCAGTAGGAACGGGGGGAGAGATGGCAAGCATATCTTAACCCTTCGCTGGATGTTGGATGGTCAGGTTAGGGGAAACTGCTTAAGTTGCAGTGGTAGTTGACTAGTTGTAACTGATATGATCTGTCCTCTTCGTACCGGGTGGATGCCATTATTCTGCCCAATAAAAGTTGAAACATCTATTAGTACATGTGCACGTGTCCGACTAGGAACAACTATTGGCTGAATAACACACATTAATGAGGTACACATCCATGCATAACATGGAGTAGTAGTACTATAAAAGAATCACGAGCTAGAGCGTTGAGAAGCAGGTGTAGATAGCGTGATGAGACTCGAGTTGATCGAGGAAAGGCAACTCCATGGATCTGCATACTCCATGGTGCTGATCAACGTAGCTAGGTAGGGTCGGGAGGCAACAGGAACCTAGATGCGTAACTAAATGGGCCATATTGCACCTAGATGTGGACGATTTGGCTGCCTTAGGACTTGTCTAGTGGAAGCACGGTGCATGGTGTCACAAGTGGAGTGGCTCTCATACCCACAAAACATGACACACACACACATCATATGCTCACGGAGGCAGTGGAGAGGACTACTTGGGTTGCTTCTAGGCAATGAAGCCCCACAACCCCATGCTCCTGGATGTGTCTCAGGTTCCCAGAGACTCCACACGCTCCAGGAAAGACTATAGGCAAAAGATCATGAAAGGGCTTCCCAATCCAACATAAGTTGGCTCTGGTGCGTAGCCGCTTGATAACCCTGGGGCGTGCTAGCAAAGCTCCAGATAAAATGCCCGAGGGCGTAACTAAATGGGCTATTTGGCACCAGATGAAAAATATATCCTAGCTCTCATCAAGAGATGAAGATCCAGGGATAGACACGACATAGACAAAGTTGGATGCATGGTTACATCTTGCCAATCGTGGATCTGACCGTTTGGTTTTTTTTCCCCCTTGTCTATGCATAGCTTTGGTCTTATATGACTTCACCATTTACCGTAGTGTTTTGTGTGTATGCACTCGCGCCTTGATGTCGTTGGTTGTATGCGTCCTGGTTATGTAGAGACCGGGTTTGCTATTTGATTTTGTCTCGATGCTCCTTTAAAGCTGATAAATCCACCAGTTGTCGAAAAACACCGGGTGAATCCATCACGTGTGTGGCTTGCAGACGTACCATCACAAACGATCGCATGGTTCACAAGCGACCGATGGTCTGGGGACGTATGACCACAAATTAGCCGGTCGGCTGGCCTGCACCGTTTTTCTTTAAACATAAGCAAGTACGTTTGACATTTTTTATCTTATTTTTTCTAGACAGAGAAGCTTAAAAGCACCCAAATTGAAAATTTGCGCGTTACTACTACCGGACAATCAGGTAGTGACACCTCATACAGTATATTGACTCATGTGTTGTATAAAAAGTTTCTTAATGTTTATGAAATATTGCTATTTCAGCAGCTGGTTCACCACTTCAGTACTATTTTGTTAGTCTATCTGGTCCGGAGTACTACCTTTTGTCAGACAAGGACATGCTTGCATCTGCCTCTTATCTCTCCCCTCCAAACAAATTCAAGGACATTATTTAAACATACCCAATTAAAAACAATCATATCTTTTAAACTATAAGTTCGTAGTTGAAATAACTTATATATTTGAACTCTTGGTGCCAAGACCTTTATAACTATACCGATCTTGGATACATTTCAAACTCATTTAAATTTCAATGTTTTCACATTTCGTATGTGTAACAAACACATTTCACTTCAAAAATGTGAAAATAAACCTTTTTAGATAGAAAAACATGGAACCAACCAATGTCACTAGAAACATATGTTAATCTAAATATGGAACTAAAATGACAAATTGTGAAACTGATTATTTGGAAATGTGTGAAATATGTCATTTCAGAAATGTGCTGTTGAAATTGATGTGATTTTTATGAAACAAGCTAGTAACATATTTCAGAATTGATAAATATAACTACAGAGTGTGAATTTGTAATGTATGATTGTGAAACTGAATTTTTGGAATGTGAAATAGCCTGTTTCAAAAGTGTGAGAAATGCCATTTTACAAAAGTCAATTGAAATAGATGCAATATTTGTGAAACAAGTCAGTAACATATTTCAGAATTGTGAAATAATAACTACATAATTCACTTTGGCTCATAGGTGTATATGCACCCATTGTCTAACACTAGTAGAAAACAGGCATACGTCTGGGCCAGATAAGCCCGTTAGTCCCAGTTCGGTCACAAAACGGTACCCATGGGCCCATTGGTCCCTGTTCATGAGGCCAGGGGGGCTGCTGGGCCTCGTGGGGCCATTGGTCCCGGTTCGTCTGGCCCCTTTGGTCCCGGTTGGTGGCACGAACCGGGACCAATGGGCCTCGCTCCTGGCAAACCATTGGTCCCAGTTGGTGGTCTGAACCGAGACCAAAGGGGGGACTTTAGGACCTGGTCAAGCCACGAACCGGGACCAATGAACCAGCCAGGGGAGAGGGCTTTCGTGTGTAAAACATTAAAAGCAAAAAGAATTTTCATAAAATAAATAAAAAGGCAAAAAAGAAAAGAAAATAAATAAGTAGAAACAAAATAAAATAAATAAGTAGAAACAGAAAAAACTTTAGAAAATAAGTGGAAACAAAATAAACTTTAATAAAGTAAAATAAATAAACTATAATAAAATAAATAACAATAGCAACAGTAAGTAGAAACAAAATAAAATAAATAAAGCAAAAAAGAAAGATTTTTGATAAAATAAATAAAAGAAGCAAAAAGGAAAAGAAAAGAAATAAGTAGAAACAAAATAAACTTTAATAAATAAGTAAAAACAAAATAAACTTTTATAAAACCTCTAGTATTATTGAAACTAAAATTATATAAAATTTATGCAACTAAAATTATCAAAGTATTTTCTGTTCAAAACATTAAAAGAAAAAAGAATTTTCATAAAGAAATTTTTTGTTAGAAACTTTAATAGCAAAAAAATTATCATAAAGAATTTTTTGTTAGAAACTGAAATAACAAAATATGTTTTTGAATACAATGATAAAACACAGTAATATTAAATAGCAGGAAAAATAATCACTTAAGAATCTATTTTTATAGTAAAGCTAATCAAAAACTAGTGATTCACACAAATTTCCAAAAATTCAAATCTAAACTATTCAAATTAGAAAACAAATGGCACTAACAGAAAATTTATAATTTTTATTACCTAAAAGCAAAAAAAATCACTGAAAAACTAGTAAGTATTTTGTTGTAAGTAGAAATAAAATAAAATAAACAAAGCAAAAATAAAACAAAAAAAGTGCCACCTAAAGGGCCACCACGGCCTGAATACGACTAGAAACCCAATAATGGGCCAGGATTTAGGCTCACGGTAGGCCCACAGGCACATACAATGTGTTTAGGCCCGTAAGCCTGCATTTGAGAGGAGCTCGAGAGGGCAGCGGGACTGGGGCTTATAAACCACTCTCAAGTTCCTTCAACTAGCGAGGTGGGACTAAACTTTCGTGCCGCGACGCGGGCAGCACAAGGCCTTTAGTCCCGGTTGGTGGCACCAACCGGGACTAATGGTCTATTCTTCCCGCCCTTTGGGCTGCTGAAAAGTGACCTTTGGTCCCGGTTGGTGGCACAAACTGGGACCAAAGGGTGGCATTGGTCCTTGTTCTTGGCACGAACCGGGACCAATGTTCTGTCTATGTATAGAGCACTTGTAAAAAATTTCGTTTAGTTCTTCTATCCCGCCCCGACGATGCCGCCAGGCTGCCCCTCTGCCTCGCCGTCGCCATCGTCACCCCTGCATCCGACGCCGTCCCGCTCCGCCCCGACGCCATCGCTGCCCCGTGCCACCCCTGCCCCGACATGGCGCCCTGTGCCCCGACCTCGCCGTCGCCGTCCTCTGCCGCGCCTCGTCGTTGCAGCCCAGTGAGCCCTCCCTTCCCCCGCACCACCGCCCCTACCTGCTCTGCTTGCCGCCCGCCGCCGCCACCGTCCCGGCCTGCTCTGCTTTGCCGCGCACCGCCGCCGCCGCCCCGGCCGGCCTGTGCTCTAGGGCTTTTTTCATACACTTTTTTGTTCATTGATGTATGTATATATGGATGTTGTATGCATATGTATATATATGCAGATGTATGTATGATCCATGGATATGTATGCATTGATGTTTGATTTTTTTCGTCCATAGGATTTTTTTGTCAATTTATGTATTTGTTCCTATATATATGTGCATATTTAGAAAATAATTGTGTTGCAAAAGTTACATTTAAGGTTAGTTGATTTAGTGCATTTTAGGTTATTAGTAAGTGCTTAGTAGTTGAACTAGTTGATTTAATAAAACTACTTTATTTTACTATAGAAGTAGTTTATTTTTAGTAAGTACTACTTTATTTTATTTATAGTAAGTGCTTAGTAGTTGAACTAGTTGATTTAATAAAACTACTTTATTTTATTATAGAAGTAGTTTATTTTTAGTAAGTACTACTTTATTTTATTTATAGTAAGTGCTTAGTAGTTGAACTAGTTGATTTAATAAAACTACTTTATTTTACTATAGAAGTAGTTTATTGTTAGCAAGAAAATTAATAGAACTAGTTTATTTTTTTAGTTCTTATTTCCGCATCGACGTTGACGATGTCTATCCCGCATCCTCGTCGTCGACTCGGCGGAGGAGGCCTGCTTGATTAGAGGGGCCATGTCCGGCACTGGGCTCCGCCGGGCTGGTATTGGGAGGTGCTACCTTCCGGGGGGCGTAGGTTGGTGAGGAGCCAGTCCGTTGTTTTCCCGATCCTTGTTTGGTGGCGGTCGCGTGGGCCAGTGACGGTGCCGAGGCTTCCGGACACCGCGGAGGTGATACGTCACCCTGTCAGCGAGGAGGACGAGCACGTCCGTCACTACATGGTTGCGTTGGAGGGCAGGTTCGATAATACCTGGCAGGTTCTTCAGGGATCTCACTGGAGTTATGATCCTGTGATGGTTCCTTCTCTTTGGGTGTCCACCGCCCGCGCCGATACCCGTCGGGCGCTCGGTTCTAGCTGTATTAGCGATACTATATGTATGATAGTATTCGAGGTGTATTAGTGATAATATTCGACGATGTACGGACGCAAGAGATGATGTGGTTTTGCTTATAATTGAATGCATGCTAATTTGAATACTACTTTATTTTACGATTTGGTTTTGCTAAAATTAGAGAGCACTATGCAAGTCGTGTGCATTTGATTAGTTGATAGCTTATAGCATTTTTTGTGCAGAAATCTAGGAGCCCCCTCCATCATCCCCGCCGTTGTCCCCGTCACCCACCCCCCCTCTGACCTCGAGGTGAGACTAGCCAAATTTCCATGTCAATATGAGTCCTATAAGATATTTTGAAATGTTTTTGCTCATATTTTCAACCATTAAAATGTAATGGCCATCAAGTTTGAATGCTCATATGAAGTAGATAAAAACATGTATATTTCCGTTCCGGTAAATTTCAGGCGCTCGATATGTCCTTTTTTGAAAAATAATTAAACGATATTTCGGGTTGACTTTAAGTTTGTCGAGTCTCCACCATATATATATGAGAGGACGAAGAATCCCGACTGTTGTCGTGGGGGTAGCTTCTCTTTCGTTCCCGTGTGCTAGACAATTTGGTGTAATGCATTCGGGAACGAAAGGAGGAGCTACCATCACCGACGATCGCAAATGTCAGAGACGAATCAGTGAGGGAGAGTCTCCACCATATATATATGAGAGGACGAAGAATCCCGACTGTTGTCGTGGGGGTAGCTTCTCTTTCATTCCCGTGTGCTAGACAATTTGGTGTAATGCACTCGGGAATGAAAGGAGGAGCTACCATCACTGATGGTCAAATATGTACACCACGTGAGCCCAGAGTTTTCAAGAAAAGACGCGATAGACCGATAGTCAACCCGTGATGAATAATAATGATCTAATTTAGGTTTTTTAGTACATATATTTAATTGTACAAGTTTAATATTTGAATTATGAACTTAGGAAATGTCGTACTCGGACGACGAAAACCGCTCGGGGGAGTGCGACTGGTGCCACGACGACCGAGGTATGTGCGACAGGTTTCTTCAGCTGGACGAAGATCGGCGCTTCAGCATTAAACTCGAGGAGACCTTCGATGTTGAAACGGTACGCAACGATGACAAGTGTTTTTTTGTAACTAAGCACGACTTCAACTATTTCAACGTGTACTTTTCATCTTTTACAATTCGACTAGCTTATCCCATGCTATGCAAGATGCTATGTCTTGGAGAGGATGGGTTTTGAAGACCATGAAAGTATGGAAACAAAAAAAATTCACCTAAGGACCCATCATGGTATGGATTTTGAAGTAAATCTGTACAATTCTGAGAGTGTAACCCATTCTAGTTGCAAGAATTGGGAAGCACTTAGCGAGATGTATGGTTTTTATGAGGGTATGCTTGTCACCATGGATCTTGGTGATCCTGACACCGCCAAAGACAATTTAGACATTTGGGTCCTTGTTGATATGCTTCCAATTCTTCCCCTATGTGAGCTTCTCAAACATAGTTATTAAGTAATTTATATTGTTTATTTCAAAATAGTTGACAACTTATTTCCATTGACAGCTTATTTTCATTCTTCAAAGAATGTGCGGAAGATGGTAGACAAAACCCACTACACCGATGGCTCCGAATTAACTTATCAGGAGAGAAATCATCTGATCGCATTTTGTACTAATCTTGAGAATTACAATATCTACAATCAAACTTCTCAACATTATGGTCAATACGTGCCACTAGTGCACGTGTTGAACTATGATAACTACCATGGAGATACCCTGATAAGATTTTTACTATTACGACATCCGTGCATCTTTTACATACTTCTAAAACTAGTACATCATTGCTAACTATGAAGTTATTACTATGTTTTTAACAGATAATCCTGAATGATTGTGTGCCTCATCTGATGTATCAGCATGGTCGCCTTGATGTTTTGAACATACAACCAGGTCATCCTATGAATCTCAACTGTCCATACCGGATTTCTAAAAGAAGTAGAGACACGACAATAAAAGAATGGAAAAAATGTATGAACAGTCGTAAGGAGGTTCTTGGAAGCAAAAGGAGGCGAAGCGCAAGAATTGGAGACAGGATAATCTCCATTCTCCATAATGAAGAGTCGGGGTCTATATTGTTTTATGCTATTTTACAAAGAGGGTATTTAGGTCCTACCTAATACTGATGATCATGTGCTAAGAACAATTAAGTAGGGTTGGTTCGATGACTATGATGATGATGATCGTATGACTTGTTATTAATAACGAGTAGAAGTTGTATGATGATGATTAGTAGGACTTGTTATTATGGTGATGCGTGATGCGAGCATGAAGAGTTATTATATATCAGTGGGTGAAATAAACATGGATTGGATTGAAGTGAAGGCAACATATATGCATGTGGTGCATGTCGAAAGTAGTACAATCCAAACTTGATCAAGTTAGGATTAGTATTACTTTCGACATGCACCACATGTTGCCTTCACTTCAATCTAAGCCATGTTTAGGCGTAACAGTAACATTGGTAAACCAAGCACGGAGATAAGAGAGAACACTTCTCTCTATTAGCTAGCTAACAACCTAAATTAACCCCCAAAACCCCTAAACCATCCCCTTTCAAAAAAACAAAAACCTCAGCTCCTGCCAGCTGCTGACGCGTGGATGCCTTTTGGTCCCGATTGGTGAGGCCCTCCTGACTGGGCTCGCAGCAGCGGCCACGTGGAGGCCCATCTGTCCCGGTTCATGTAAGAACCGGGACTAAAGGCCTAAGCCTTTAGTGACGACCCTTTAGTCCCGGATCCACAACCGGACAGATGGGCCTTACGAACCGGGACAAATGACCCTTTTTCTACTAGTGTAAATACACATTTTGAAAAGTTAAAAAAAATTCAAGAAGAAATCTCACGTGTAAATCAGGACAGAAAGGGAAATTGTAATATACGATTGTGAAACTGGTTATTTGAAAATGCGAAACAATGTATTTTAGAAGTGTGAATTTGTAATAAATAATTATGAAACTGGTTATTTGAAAATGTGAAATGGTGCATTTTAAAAGTGTGAAATTGTAATATACGATTTTGGGACTGATTATTTGAAAATATAACATATTTCACTATTTTGAAATAAACTGTTACACATTTCCAAATAAACAATTTCACAGTGATATGTTACAATTTCTTTATCTTTTTGTAGTTACTATTTCACAATTCAGAATCTACATTTCAGTATTTCATTGTGGGCTGTAGCAAAATATCACATCTATTTCAGTTGCATATCCCTAGTGTGCGTGGAAAAGGTTTGTTTCATTTATCTAAAATATATTTGGGTTAACTAGACTTCTAGTTAAATCGGGTTGTTCACATATTTATAGTAAATAGGATTGTTTCATAATTTTTCTGGTGAAAGAGGTTTGTTCAACATATGAAATGTGAAACGTTGAAAGATAAATGTGTTTGACATGTATCCAAGATCGGTCTATTTCAATCACCCATTTTTCAAATAAACTATTTCACTCTTTTTGAAATAAATTATTCCACATTTTATCGAATGAGTTTCACAAGTTGACATTTCCGTTTCATATTATTTTCTCTTTTAGAACCCATATTTTACTTTCACTCTATTGTTTCACAAAAACTACATTTTGTTTAAAGTGAAATAGGTTTGCTCGATATACAAAATGTGAAACGGTGAAATTTAAACGTGCTTGGAATGTATCCAAAATTGATTCAGTTCTAAAGGTCTTGGCGTTAGGAGTTCGAATGTATAAATAATTTCAAAAATGGTTTTAAAAGATATAATTTTTTAATTAGCTATTATGAACTGAACTCCATGGATTTGTGTGCAAGGGAGAGAGAAGATACAATTCTAGATAGCAGCAGACGGATGAATTAGCGTCGTGCGAGAGTGGTTCCGCCGAACGTCGTCGGTGAAGTACTTCCGCTAAAAGAATGCCGTACTACTGTTACATACTCTCTCTGTCCCAAAATAAGTTTTTTTAATTTCATTATAACTTTATACTGAAGTTAATACAAAGTCGACACATTTATCTTGAGGTTGAGGAAGTATTATCCAGTATTCCCACTATAAATAAATATAAGAGCATTTAGTTCACAACTTTGAAGATCTAAACGCTCTTATATTTCTTTACTTCTTGACGAAGGGAGTATTTCACTAGCTCTTGGGTGATTAACTGTCTGTGCTAACACATAATCTGCTGCACCTTACCCAAGTTGCATGCAGGGGACCAACGTGCCACAGCCTGGCTTAGTGGCACCAATGGAGCCAGCAGGTTTACGGTCGGCCTTTCTTGATTGGAAGCGCCGACTCGGTGACACCGGCGCGGGCGCCGGCGTTGAGGGACGCCTCCTCCACCCGAGGTGCTGCTAGCACAGGCTTCACGTGGGAGCCCACACAGTCGGCCATTCGGTCTGTCGAGAGAATCGGCCGAGCCCACGAGTACCTTGGGGCTTGGGCACTTCGCGAACTGCTCTGACCAGTGACCACAACGCTGTGCTCGCCGGCGACATGAGCTAGCTGGGACGACGACCTCGACGGCCCCTTCCCCATCCCCGCGGGGTCGGGGTGGGTTGACGCCTGGCGCGAGCTGTGGGGCGGCGACGGGGCCGGCGGGTGGACGTACGACTCCATGGCCAACCCGATGCTCCGGGCGTTCAAGCCGGGGCGGATGAGGCCGGACAGATTTCTCTGCAAACTCAGGGACTTCAGCCTTGACAGCATTGAGATGGTCGGCACTCGGCACAGAGGCCATTCCGGGCGTTACCTACTACGACGACAAGGGGGACGTGCTGCCGGTTCTTCCCAGCCATCGATTCGGCCTTCTACTCACCATCTACCCCAAGCAGGCTTAGTTTTAGTTAATGATGCGTGTGTCCGGGGCGTACGGTGCGTGCCGGCGTCTTATTGATCACTTGCTACCTATATATATACAGCTAAGCCTGTGGGAATGGATCTGAATTGAACAGAAACCAGATGCAATGGATGTGCCATGAAGTCTGCAGTGACCTTGTTACTGCGCCTGTTTTCTTACTGACACATGTACATGTTGTGTACTTCCTTCACTTCCTTCATGGCTTCATGGAAGGACGCACACCATGGTACATGTATGCGTAGCTTCATCGCATATAAAACATCGTATGAGCTCGGTTGTCGTCGCAAGTGGGAGAAGACATACTCAAACTGAAAAAGGGAAGCTACCTAGCTCCCTTCATCTCTGAATGAATGGCTCTCATAACCCATGGTATCTCTTGGGATTGGGAGGCAACAGGAACTCAAATGTCTGGTTTTTAGAAAAGGAGGATGACCCCCGGCCTCTGCATCTGGGAGATGCATATGGCCACTTTATTGATTATTCTCGAGACCGTACAAAGTGTTACAACAATGTGTCTGAATTCACCATCTTGGCAACATATGCCGCTACTCCTATCCAAAATGATTAGGGGGTGCTAGCTGGGCCACTACCCAAACCACTCACCTAAGCCTAACATCAAAAGCCGGAAGCCGAAACTCATTCGGAAGCCCCAGCCTAGCCACATACCGGGTCTGGGGCAAAATCCGGTCAGACGCACTCGTGTGTCGTCGCCGCCATCTTCCACAAGTCCGTCTTCAGATCATATTGAGGCTTCTACCTTGTCTGGCCACTCTGCCATCGACGTCACCATGACGCCAGACAGCTTCCTCCTCCTGCACGAGTCCATCTCCGCGCATCAGACGCCGAGTCTCCACAACACCATGCCGCCGAGATCCGCCACCATCAATGTGAAAGATGAAGCACCGCTCCACCAAAGTCGTCGTCCTCTAGTCCCTCGAGCCGTGTGCACCTCCAAGAATGACGCCCCCAGGAGGGAAACGACACCAGAGAGCCGCCGTCATCCGATCTATTGATCTAGGGTTTCCCCCGGAGGTAGCAGAGAGTGGCCTTGAATCTCCACGACGATGCCTTCAGGAAGGGAACGATGCAGACAGCATCGCCATCGCCGGCCTAGGCAATAGCCAATAGCAGGTTTTCACACAGATCTGATCAAAGACCTCCATCTCTCGTACACGGGTCGCCGTCCGAGAAAGCCGCCGACGAGCAGGCGCCGGAGCAGTCCCGCCGCCGCTGCGCGCAGACCGGCCGACCACGTGGTTGCAGCCACCGCTGCAATCCACCTCTATGCAGAGCCCACGAGGACCTGCGCCGCCACCCCGCGACGCCCGCTACCGCCAGGGACCAAATCCGCGCGGATCTAGCCGGAGGCGTGCCGGCCCGTCACCGCCCGATCTGACCCGCCGCAGCCGCCGCGCCGCGGCCGCCCACCAGGTCGCCGCCAAGGCAGGCCACCCGACGGAGCGCCGCCGCGCCGCTAGCACCATCAAATGTCTGGTACAGCGGTAAAATTTACACGACAACAATTGTTCCCACAACGAGCAGGAGATGATCTTGTAGAAGGGTCCACCGTCTTCCATGGATGCTTGGTGCATGTTACTTTTTGCTATGGAGGCTGGTGCTAGGTTTGTTTCGACTCTCGACAAACGTGTACTCGACAGGAGAATAGCACCACATTTAATATCCGAATTTCACCCTTCTCTTATATTCAAAAGGACATATGGAAAAAAAGCAATCATAAAAGAGAAATACAAAGAAATAATTTATTTATCACTGGATGAAAGGTAGCCCAGTATATTTTGTAGTTTGATCCTTGTCAGATTCTATTGTGTCAGAACCTGGCCATTATAAATTTTCAAAGTTGGCACCAAAGTGTCTCACATCAAAGGCTTAATGTTTAAGGTGCATCCTAAGAACTACCTGATATTGCGCACTTATGGCATAATTAATCCTGAATCAAAATAAACCCTACTACCTAACTCTTAGTTGACCGCAATTGGCTCATGATTTAACCATGCCACTCATAAATCACTACCAGAATTAACGTAGTTGCCGACGGCCTCATCAATGCCGACGGCCCCGTAGGCATAGATGGATATATCCCGACGGCCTAGGGCAGGCCGTAGGCATAGAAAAACCGTCGGCATATGTCGATCTACGCCGACGGGGGCCGTCGGCATACTATCGCCGTCAGGACCTCTGGCGGTACGCCTACGGGCACTAGTATAAAAAGGGTCAAACGTGAAGCACATTAGTGCCGGTTTAATTTTGGCCCGGTACTAATGGTACCATTAGTGCCGGTTCGAACGGATTTAAATTAATGTCGGTTCGGGTTGAACCTTTAGTACCGGTTCGTGGCATGAACCGGTACTAAAGGGGTGGTGGCAGGCTGGCGTCAGGCCGGGGCCCCATGATCACCTTTAGTACCGGTTCGTGCCATGAACCGGTACTAAAGGGGTCTGACCTATAGTACCGGTTTGTGACACAAACCGGCACTATAGGGCAATTTTCAAACTAGTGTAGGGAAATTTGAAAACTACAATTTGGACATGTTTTGCAAAAAGTGTAGGGAAAATGTAAAATAGCTATAACTTTTGCATACGATGTCGGAAAAAACGTATAATATATCAAAAAATTCAGCACGAAAATCCGCATCCGATGGAGACAGCCTACGGCCTATATGGAATTATTTACAATCCTCAAATTCCAAAAGGAAAAAAAGATATGGTAAAATAATTTCAGTTTTTTTTAAAAATTTGGTTAAATCTCGTCAAACTACTTATTCAAGAACTATTAATGTTACTACATAATTATTCAAGAATATTAGTGTTACTAAATAATTATTTCAATTTTTTGAATTTTGGTCAAATCTGGTCAAACTATGGTCAAACTATGGTCAAACTTATTCAAGAAATATTAGCGTTACTAAACAATTACTGTTCTTTGGAATAATAGTTTCAAACTCAAACGGTGAAATGTGTGACTTCATGCTCAAGCTAAACTCCTGAGGGTTAATAGGATTAACATCTTACTATTGTCAGGAAAACAACAAGTGCAGACTCGGAAACGAAGGAGAATAGAAGCCGAAAGTTAAGCGTGCTCGGGCTAGAGTAGTGAGAGGGATGGGTGACCGGTCTGGAAGTTAGATGATTTGGAATGAGTGATCCACACTTGAGCAGTTAAGAGAGGTGATTAGAGACTAAATCATCAAATAATTCAGAAAAATTAAAAATCGAAAAAAAATCAAAAAAATTTTCTAAAATTTTCAAAAAAGAAAAATTCAAAAAAAAAACCTTTAGTACCGGTTGGTAACACCAACCGGTACTAAAGGTCACCCGTACCAGGGCGCGAGCTCACGCCACGTGGTGGCACTTTAGCGTCGGTTCGTGCCGAACCGGTACTAAAGGGGGGGCTTTTAGTGCCCACCCTTTAGTGCCGGTTATGGAACCGGCACTAAAGGCCCTTACGAACCGGCACTAAAGCTCCGTTTTCTACTAGTGGGGGGCCGTCGGCATAGATGAGGCCATCGGCTTAGATGATGCCTGCCTACCCGGTCAGCGGCGACCGTTTGACGGCGTCGGAACTATGCCGACGGGGCTAACGGCGGCCGTCGGCATTGAAATCAAACAGGAAAAAGGGGAAAAAATGAGACAAAAACTATGCCTACGGAGCCTATGCCTACGGCTAGGCCGTCGGCATACATCTGAAACTATGCTTACGACTAAGCCGTCAGCATAGTTGGCATAGATATATTGACATCCACTAGTAGAAAAGGGGGCATTAGTCCCGGTTCGTAAGGGCCTTTAGTCCCGGTTCTTGAACCGGGACTAAAGGGTCGTTACTAATGCCTCCCCCCTTTAGTCCCGGTTCAAACTGGAACCGGGACTAAAGGTCGTGGGCACGTGGAGCTCCACCTTTAGTCCCGGTTGGTAACACCAACCGGGACTAAAGGAAATTTTGTGATTTTTTGTTTTTTGAATTTTTTTTTGAATTTTTGTTTGAATTTTTGAATTTTTTTTTAAATTTCTGAATTATTTTAACCTCTAAACCACCCCTCATCACTGCTCAATTTATCCTCTAATCTCTAATCACCCCTCATCATTCCTAATCATCTAACTTCCCGAACGGTCACCCATCCTCCCACTCCCGCAACCTGAGCACGCTTAACTTCCGGGTTCTATTCTCCCTCGTTTCCAAGTCTGCACTTGTTGTTTTCCTGACAATAGTAAGATGTCAATCCTATTAACCCTCAGGAATTTTGCATGAAGTGACACATTTCACTATTTGAGTTTGAAACTATTGTTTTAAGAAACAATAATTATTTAGTAACACTAATTTTTCTTGAATAATTAGTTTGACCATTGTTTGACCATTGATTGACCACAGTTTGACAATAGTTTGACCAGATTTGACCAAAATTCAAAATAACTGAAATAATTATTTAGTAACACTAATATTCTAGAATAATTAGTTATACCATTGTTTGACCACAATTTGAAATTTTTTCGATTTTTTCCACTCTAGATCTTAAAAGCCCCGTAACTTTTTTCTATTAGGTTTTTGAGGATTTTAAAAATGTTTAACGGGGTTCCCCCCGATAATTTGGATGTAACTTTTCGAGTAGATAAATTTTCATATAAAAAACTTTTTCATCCGAGTTAGTATGCAAAAGTTATGCCCATTTTACTAAATTCTAGAGAGATTTTGCAAATAAAGTCGAAATTCACATTTGCAAATTTTCCAAACAACTAGACCACATATCACATGGGAAACTTATTTTCTTTTATTTTTTGGACATTTTCATCATTTTCTTTTATTTTTTTGAAAACTGAAAAGGCGATCCAAGGGGGGGGGGTAGAGTTTGAAAATGGGACCTTTAGTACCGGTTCGTGCCATGAACCGGTACTAATACCTCAAACCCCATTAGTACCGGTTCGTGGCACGAACCGAGACTAAAGGTCTAACCCTTTAGTCTCGGTTGGTGCCACGAACCGGTACTAATGGGAATCGCACCCTTTAGTCCCGGTTCGTGGCACCAACCGGGACTAAAAGGTCCAGACGAACCGGGACAAATGGCCCACGTGGCCCGGCCGGCCCCCTGGGCTCACGAACCGGGACTAATGCCCCCATTAGTCCCAGTTCTGGATTGAACCGGGACTAATGGGCTAAACCGGCCTGGACTAAAGCCCTCTTTTCTACTAGTGATCCCCGATCCGGGACGCCTCCACGTGATCGATCCGAGGGGCGAGGGTCTATGGTGTGGCAGAGATATGCCGACGGCATAGCCGTCGGCCTAGGCCCATGCCCTCTGCCATGTCATCAATCCGCGTGCATCGCCACGTCATCGACCCATGGCCGTGTGCGCAGCTATGCCTACGGCCTTACTGTAGGCATACCTCAGATCGGTGTGCGCAGCTATGCCTACGGCCTACCTGTATTTTTTAGTATTATTATTATTTTCTTTTTTTACAATGCAAATGTGCCTTGTCTAAACAAAAATCATACCCCAACGGTATATTGATTGCCCCCCTCATGGACGTCGCTGCCGTCGTGTCACGGAGGGGGGAACTGGTCGACATCGGAGGGAATCTGGTTAGAGGGTGGCCTTCGGGGCGTAGCTATGCCACCGAAACATCGCACGGCTCCTGATGCATGTGTGAAAGTGTTGTGGCATGCGTACACTAGTGCAGAACCGGCCTTTAGTGCCGGTTCGTAACGGCCTTTAGTGTCGGTTCGCCAACCGGCACTAAAGAGTGGGGACTAAAGGTCCCCCCCTTTAGTACCGGTTCGTCACGAACCGAAGCTAAAGAGCCACCACGTGGCATGAGCCAGGCCCGGGTGCGTGTAGGACATTAGTATCGGTTGGTAACACCAACCGGTACTAAATGTTTGGGAGGGTTTTGGCTTTATTTCCCATTTAATTATTTTTTGTTTGATGGTATTTCACGATACTACAAATTGTACATGTTATGCATATATATAAATAGATTTTCTCGTACGTAGAACCGCATACATATATAATATATATCATCGAATGTCTCACAACCAACACTATTAACTATTCACACATACACATGTATATACATATATGATTTCTCCTACATGTTGCCTTGGTGCCTTCGGAGCACGATAACAAGTGGTTCATGGGGGCGGTAGCGGGTAATAGTATTCTCCTTTGGGATCTATGACCTGGTCGAGCAAAAATCCGGCTATTTCCTCTTGAAGTGCTAGTATGCGGTCCGCTGGTAGGAGCTTATCCCGCACCTCTCTGAACTGTTAAGAAGGAGATCAATATGCATGTGTATTAGTTGTGTTACAAGATATCGATAATGGTGTGAATAGTGTTCTGACAAACGTACACAGTCCTGTCTTTGAGATCTGCTCCTTTCGGACGCCATCATGCGAATGTTCTCGCAAACGTAGAATGCACACAGATCATTCCCCGGCGCCTGCTTCAGGGCCTTTACGAGAATGGAATTGAATCAAATAATGATTAATCAAGCATGATAATTAACTAATGGTATTGAAACAAGAATTAAAGAGATGGTAGCTAGCTAGTACTACTTAATTACTTACCTTTGGTCGATGGCAAAAAAACTTTTTTGGCCATTTGCCTGGAGTCACCTTGATGAACTTTGCCCAAGCCCTGCCCGCCGGCAAAGAAAATTAATAAAGGGGTTATTAAATAGTTCATATCAGGAAATGATGAACTAATAATAGGCCGAGATATAGTTAATAATGATTGAAATTACCTGTTGACTATCCCCTTCATGATGGTGTAGTCTTTATCTTCTTTAAGTAGTGAGTCCAGTACTTCAACTGTTGCTTTGTCAACTTTAATGTCTAACAAGATCCAGTGGAAACTGCATGCGCACACGTTTGCATGTATTAATTAAGTGGGCATGTGCATAAAATTAATCAACTATCGTAAATCGTATATACTTAATTATTAACATCTAGCTAGCTAGTAAGCAAAAACAGAATTTGTATTAACTCACAGGAAGTTATAAGGAAGTAGTATATCTTCATTGGTATTGAGGCGCTTCAAGAACTCTAGCATGCTTTCCTCTACACTTGCTTGGGAAGTTGGAAGATTCCATGTGTACTCATTAATGGTGTTTGGGTCAATGAACCCAATGCCATAGCGTCCAGATTTTTTTATTTCATGCATCTTCATCCTGCATATAATACCACTGAAAAGAATATATAGTGAGGATAATTACATGTAATAATTGATCAAAAATTACAGAAAGAAATCACTTACAGACAATAGCAGCTGACGATAGATTTTTCGAGTGCGTCTTGATTGTATAACTGAAGTAGTTCTGAATACTCAACGCACAGAGCTTTCTCATGGAAGTAATGCTCCTTCTTGACATTCACCATGAGGGACTCTCGATTGGAAATCTTGGTAATGTTCATGTACCATTGATGCAATTCATACATTCTCGTTGGGAGGTTCTTGACCTTGTCTGGCTCGACCAAAGGTTGGCCCCGGACATATTTCCGTTTTATTTCCTCCTGTCTAAGCGGAGACATGGGCTCAATTTCGAGGAGTTGTCCAACAGAGATCTTGAGCATTTCAGCCTGCATTATATGCTCCTCCGTTATTACCACATCGCCTAGCTGGGGAACTTTATCGGTTTGCCCACAATAATATTGGGCGTGCGGCCTCCTCTCATGTGTTGGTTGCACAACAAGCGGGGGGATCGATTGCGCCGCCTGTTCTCCCAGCTGGGGAACGGTTTTCCCACATTATTTGCCCACTGCTTGTTGGCTCGAGCTCGAGCTCGCTTCCTTCTTTAGCCGTTCTCGATGTAGTTTCCTGATTTGGCGCTCATTGTCCGAGTCAACAAGCTTGGGCGCTGGTTCTCTAGCCATACGAATGAAGTGGTCAATCGTTTTCTTAGGCACTTTCTCCTTTGGCGGCGGTGCCGGTTTCGGTCCAAAATAGGCGTCCACTTGGGCCTGCACTATGGCCGCGTTTTGCTCCTCAGTCATGTCGTAAGGCCTTTGAGGAAGAGGAGCAAGGCTTGGACCATATTTATATCACTTGTCTCCGCATGTACTTCCTGAACTACCTCGACTCGTACCGCTACGCACCATAGCTGCGGCGTGTCTCTTCTCCGATTGCTGTGACGGCGGAGACGGATGACGTGGCTGAGTTGGAGCGGGAGAAGTGGCCTGACGATGTGCCGGACTTGAAGCAGGAGGTGTGTCCTGACACGGTGCCGTACTTGAAACCGGAGAAGTGGCATGACACTGTGCCGGACTTGAAATCGGAGGAGTCAGCTCATGCGTTCGGGGACTTGGAGGAGGTGGCGGACTTTGAGGAGGAGTCGGCTCACGCGTTCGTGGACTTGGAGGAGCGGGAGTCTGCTGACTCGGTGGCGGACTTCAAGGAGGAGTCAGCAGACGACGCGGTGTCGGTGGACTTCGAAATATGATGCAATCCTTTCTCCATAGGACGATACGATGTATGGCCTCTCCTAGTGTGCGCTCGTCTTCACCTCCAGGAATGTCAAGCTTTAGCCCCGAATATGGGTCCACCACTTCATCAACCAAGACACGAGCATAGCCCTCTGGAATCGGGATGCAATGGAAGGTTGCTTCGGGGGTAATTGTAAAAGCAACGCCGTCCGCCACCTTCATGGATATGTTCTTCATTTTGGAGTGTAGCTCACAGTTAGTGTTCTCTATGATGTCATCCACAGGGTATGTATCCAGCAGTGCGTCGCCTGGGGCTGAACCAATGCTGCTTCTCGGCATGGATGGGACGGTGCTATCCAATGCTGGACGATCATCTGCTTGCTGATGCCGCTGCTGAGACCCCCTTTCCTGGCTAAGTGAGTTGATCTGCTGCTGCTGCTGCTGCTGGAATTTGAGTGCCAAGTCCGCGTGCCTTGCTTCTAGGCCTTGAAGGCGTTCTGCGTCCTGCTTCCCCTGCTCCTCCTCCAGCTTCCTTTTCTTCTCCTCCTCCATCTTCCTTCTTGCACGGGTCCTGTAGTCCTCGTTCCATTCTGAAAAGCCTTCATACCAGGGAATAACGCCCTTGCCTCGTGTTCTTCCCGGGTGTTCAGGATTTCCCAGGGTGAACGTAAGCTCGTCGTTCTCTCTGTTGGGCGTGAACACCCCCCTTCGATCTTCTTCTATTGCGTCAAGTATCTTTTGTTTGGCTCCTTTTAGATTTGCCTTTCGCGAAACTTCGCCTGTCTTCGGGTCCAATGCCCCCCATGCGCATAGAACCAAGTTCTGCACCTGGGGGGCCAGCTCCTAGTAACCAGAGTGACCCCTGCATCCTCCATCTCTTGCTCATACTTATCCCACTTAGGCAATCCCACTGCGTAGCCACCTGGACCCAGCCTATGGAACTGCGTCTTTTTTGCGGCATTTGCCTTGTTTTTTATCGACCGTTCCTTTGATAATTTTGAATCCTTGAAGGTCACAAAATCGTCCCAGCGTTCTCTTTGCTTCTCCAGTGTTCCCGTGAATTCTGGAGTCTTCCTTTCTGCCGCGAGGTAGTTGGCCCATACAATTTTCTTGTGGGTGTTGAATGCAATTGCTATCTTCTTAAGAGCAGCGCCCTTGACTTTCTCCACATCTGCTTCAGTGAAATGATTTGGTAGGGTGAAATGTTCCATCAGAGATTTCCAAAGGTCTTTTTTGGCTCTGTCGTCGACCCAAGTAACACGTGGACGTTTAGTCTTTGGCTCTTTCCATTCTTGAATGGAGAACGGGAGTTTGTCCTTCACAAGAACTCCGCACTGACGAGTCCACTTGTTCGCAATGTTCTTAGGCGTGAGGGGCTCGCCACCAGGTTTGATGGATTCGATGTTGTACTTTACACCATCCTTCAACAATCTGCCCAGGCCTCGCTTTGTCCTGCTGTCTGTAGAAGCAGATTTGCTCGATCCGGAGGGCTGAAAGAAGAAAGATCAATTCGTTAATATATCTTCAATAAAAAACCATGTGATTATCACCATGATGCCTCCTTATATAAATATAGCTCGCCGGTAGTCTTTGTTATTTGAATATTAGCATTGTCTGTGTCATCACAAACATTGTCTATGTCATCATAATCATAATCATAGTTCATGAATTCATCAGCTCGGTCGTCGAGATCGAATATCTTTTCATCACCCTCTCCGGTATTGTTCAGATATTGGGAGCCATCATCTGCTTCATTCAGATCATCTAGCCTGTGAGGGCTGCATATGATGTCGAACAATTGCTCTTCTCTCTCTCTGCTGGTATTGTCCGCCATAGCTTTTACTTAAGTAATACAGAAGAAATATAAAACAACTTAGTATTCAAATTACAATGCATGGATGCAATCAATAAGCAAAAACTGAATCTCGAATACATCGTCTGGAATATATAATCTCGAATACATCATCGTCTTAATATATATAATATCGAATACATCGTCTCGAATATTATATATCGAATACATCACTGGCTAGGTACCTAATAAAGATCGAGTACTACAGAAAAATCTAGGCCACTCGCGGTTCCTGGGGCGCGGGCGGTGGACACCCAGAGAGAAGGAACCATCACAGGATCATATCTCCGGTCATCTGCCCAAAGAACCTACCAAGTATTGGAGAACCTGACGTCCATAGAAGCCATGTAGCAATGGACGTGTTCATCCTCCTCCCTGATACGTGATACGTCTCCAACATATCTATAATTTTTGGTTGCTCGATGCTACTTTATCTACTGTTTTGGACTATATTGGGCTTTATTTTCCACTTTGATATTATTTTTGGGACTAACCTATTAACCGGAGGCCCAACCCAGAATTGCTGTTTTTTTTGCCTATTTCAGTGTTTCGAAGAAACGAAATATCAAACGGAGTCCAAACGGAATGAAACCTTCGGGAACGTGATTTTCTCACCGAACGTGATCCAGGAGACTTGGACCCTACTCTAAGAAGTGCCAGAGGTGGTCACGAGGGTGGAGGGCGCGCCCCCTACCTCGTGGGCCCCCTGCTGCTCCACCGACGTACTCCTTCCTCCTATATATACCTACGTATCCCCAAACGATCAGACGAGGAGCCAAAAACCTAATTCCACCGCCGCAACCTTCTGTATCCACGAGATCCCATCTTGGGGCCTGTTCCGGAGCTCCGTCGGAGGGGGCATCCACCACGGAGGACTTCTACATCAACACCATAGCCCCTCCGATGAAGTGTGAGTAGTTTACTTCAGACCTTCAGGTCCATAGCTAGTAGCTAGATGGCTTCTTCTCTCTTTTGGATCTCAATACAATGTTCTCCCCCTCTCTCGTGGAGATCTATTCAATGTAATCTTCTTTTTGCGGTGTGTTTGTTGAGACCGATGAATTGTGGGTTTATGATCCAGTATTATCTATGGAAAATATTTGAATCTTCTCTGAATTCTTTTATGTATGATTGATTTATCTTTACAAGTCTCTTCGAATTATCCTTTTTGGTTTGGCCAACTAGATTGGTAGTTCTTGCAATGGGAGAAGTGCTTAGCTTTGGGTTCAATATTGTGGTGTCCTTTCCCAGTGACAGCAGGGGCAGCAAGGCACGTACTGTATTGTTGCCATCGAGGATAACAAGATGGGGTTTTTATCATATTGCAATAATTTATCCCTCTACATCATGTCATCTTGCTTAAGGCGTTACTCTGTTTTCAACTTAATACTCTAGATGCATGCTGGATAGCGATCGACCTGTGCAGTAATAGTAGTAGATGCAGAATCGTTTCGATCTACTTGTCTTGGACGTGATGCCTATATACATGATCATTGCCTAGATATGCTCATAACTATGCTCAATTCTGTCAATTGCTCAACGGTAATTTGTTCACCCACCATAGAATATCTATGCTCTTGAGAGAAGCCACTAGTGAAACCTATGGCCCCCGGGTCTATTCTCATCATATCAATCTCTATTGCTTTATTACTTGCTTTGCTTTTACTTTGCCTTTTACTTTTTACTTTGCATCTATCTATCAAAAATACCAAAAATATTATTTATCATCTCTATCAGATCTCACCCTCGTAAGTGACTGTGAAGGGATTGACAACCCCTAATCGCGTTGGTTGCGAGTAGCTATCGTTTTGTGTAGGTACGAGGGACTTGTGCCTGGTCTCCTACTGGATTGATACCTTGGTTCTCAAAAACTGAGGGAAATACTTACGCTACTTTGCTGCATCATCCTCTCCTCTTCGGGGAAATCCAACGCAGTGCTCAAGAGGTAGCAAGAAGAATTTCTGGCACCGTTGCCGGGGAGGCTCATGCAAGCAAGTCAACCATACCAAGTACCCATCGCAATCCCTATCTCTCGCATTACATTATTTGCCATTTGCCTCTTGTTTTCCTCTCCCCCACTTCACCCTTGCCGTTTTATTCGCCCTCTCTTTCCCAATCTCCTCCTCCCTTTCCTGTTTGCCTTTTTCCCATTGCCTTTCTGTTTGCTTGTGTGTTGGATTACTTGTTGCCATGGTGCAAGATAATACCAAATTGTGTGATTTCTCGAATACCAATAATAATGATTTCTTTAGTACTCCGATTGCTCCTCTTAATAATGATGAGTCTTGTGAAATTAATACCGCTTTGTTGAATCTTGTTATGAAAGATCAATTCGCCGGCCTTCCTAGTGAAGATACCGCTACTCATCTAAATAATTTTGTTGATCTGTGTGATATGCAAAAGGAGAAAGATACGGATAACAATATTATCAAGTTGAAGTTATTTCCGTTTTCGCTTAGAGATCGTGCTAAAGTTTGGTTTTCATCTTTGCCTAAAAATAGTATTGATTCTTGGAACAAGTGCAAAGATGCTTTTATCTCTAAGTATTTTCCTCCCGCTAAGATCATCACTCTTAGGAACGATATCATGAATTTTAAAAACTTTATCATGAGCATGTTGCCCACTCTTGGGAAAGAATGAAATCGATGCTTCACAATTGCCCTACTCATGGTTTGAATTTATGGATGATCATACAAAAATTTTATGCCGGATTGAATTTTGCTTCTAGAAATCTTTTAGATTCGGCCACGGGAGGCACGTTTATGGAAATTACGTTAGGAGATGCTACAAAATTGCTTGATAATATTATGGCTAATTATTCTCAATGGCACACCGAAAGATCTTCTAGTAAAAAAGTGCATGCTATAGAAGAAATCAATGTTTTGAGTGAAAAGATGGATGAACTTATGAAGATGTTTGCTCCTAAAAATACTCCTCTTGATCCCAATGATATGCCTTTGTCTACCTTGCTTGAGAATAATAATGAATCTATGGATGTGAATTTTGTTGGTAGGAATAGTTTTGGAAACAACGCGTATAGAGGGAATTTTAATCCTAGGCCTTATCCTAGTAATCCTTCTAATAATTATGGAAATTCCTACAACAACTCTTATGGAATTTTTAATAAGATCCCCTCTGAATTTGAGAGTAGTGTTAAAGAGTTTATGAATTCACAAAAGAATTTTAATGCTTTTCTTGAAGAGAAATTGCTTAAAGTTGATGATTTGGCTAGGAACGTTGATAGAATTTCTCTTGAAATTGATTCTTTAAAGCTTAGATCTATTCCTCCTAAGCATGATATCAATGAGTCTCTCAAAGCCATGAGAATTTCCATTGATGAGTGCAAGGAAAGAACCGCTAGGATGCGTGCTTCCAAAGATGCCTTTATTAAAGCGTGTTCTTCCAATTCCTTTGAAAATCAAGATGAAGATCTAAAAGTAATTGATGCGTCCCTCATTAAATCTTTGTTTTGCAATATGAATCTTGATGAAACTGAATATGATCTTGCTTTAGCTAGAAGGCGTTCTAAGCATTCGGAGTTTCTAGATCTTGATGATGAAATTGATGAAAGTGGGATTGAAAGAAATAAAAACCTAGATGTTGCTGAACCCACTATTTTGGATCTCAAGGAATTTAATTATGAAAATTGCTCTTTGATTGGTTGTATTTCCTTGTTGCAATCCGCGCTAGATTCTCCTCATGCTTATAGTCAAAATAAGGCCTTTACCGAACACATTGTTGATGCCTTGATGCAATCTTATGAGGAAAAACTTGAGTTGAAAGTTTCTATCCCTGGAAAACTCTATGATGAGTGGGAACCTACTATTAAAATCAAAATTAAAGACTATGAGTTTCATGCTTTGTGTGATTTGGGTGCTAGTGTCTCTACTATTCCCAAAGCTTTGTGTGATTTGCTAGATATCCGTGATTTTGATGATTGCTCTCTGAACTTGCATCTGGCGGATTCCACTATTAAAAAGCCTATGGGAAGAATTAATGATGTTCTTGTTGTTGCAAATAGGAATTATGTGCCCGTAGATTTTATCGTTCTTGATATAGATTGTAATCCTTCATGTGCTATTATTCTTGGTAGACCTTTCGTTAGAACGATTGGTGCAATTATTGATATGAAGTAAGGGAATATTCGATTCCAATTTCCCTTAAAGAAGGGCATGGAACACTTCCCTATAAAGAAAATAAAATTACCATATGAATCTATCATGAGAGCCACTTATGGATTGCCTACCAAAGATGGCAATACCTAGATCTATCCTTGCTTTTATGCCTAGCTAGGGGCGTTAAACGATAGCGCTTGTTGGGAGGCAACCCAATTTTATTTTGTGTTTTTTGTTTTTCCTTCTGTTTAGGAATAAATTATCCATCTAGCCTCTGTTTGGATGTGGTTTTATCTTTTAATTAGTGTTTGTGCCAAGTAGAACCTATAGGATAACCTACGATGATAGTTGATTTGATTCTGCTGAAAAACAGAAACTTTGCACGCACAAATATAATTTTGTTAAATCACAGGAACGTGATTTTGCGTTGATTCCTTTTGCTGCTGTTCAATAAACAAATTTTCCAGGACTTCCTCTTTTGGTAGAATTTTTAGTGTTCCAGAAGTTTGCGTTAGTTACAGATTGCTACAGACTGTTCTGTTTTTGACAGATTCTGTTTTACGGGTGTTGTTTGCTTATTTTGATGAATCTATGGCTAGTAAAATAGTTTATACATCATAGAGAAGTTGGAATACAGTAGGCTTAACACCAATATAAATAAATAATGAGTTCATTACAGTACCTTAAAGTAGTCTTTTGTTTTCTTTATCTAATGGAGCTCACGAGATTTCTGTTGAGTTTTGTGTTGTGAAGTTTTCTATTTTTGGGTGAATTCTTTTGATGGATTATGTAACAAGGAGTGGCAAGAGCCCAAGCTTGGGGATGCCCATCGCACCCCCAAAACAATCCAAGGACACCAAAAATTCAAAGCTTGGGGATGCCCCGGAAGGCATCCCCTCTTTCGTCCACTTCCATCGGTAATTTATTTGGAGCTATATTTTTATTCACCACATGATATGTGTTTTGCTTGGAGCGTCTTGTATTATTTGCGTCTTTTGCTTGTTAGTTTACCACAATCATCCTTGTTGTACACACCTTTTGGGAGAGCCATACATGAATTGGAATTTGTTAGAATACTCTATGTGCTTCACTTATATCTTTTGAGCTTGATAGTTTTGCTCATAGTGCTTCACTTATATCTTTTGAGCGTGATAATTTTTGCTCTAGTGCTTCACTTAGATCTTTTAGAGCACGGTGGTGGATTTGTTTTAAAGAAACTATTGATCTCTCATGCTTCACTTAGATTATTTTGAGAGTCATTAATAGCATGGTAGTTTGCTTAATGTTAATATACTTAGTGTTCAAGATATGTGAAACTTTCTTTTGTGTGAATTGAATACTAAGATAAGTTTGATGCTTGATAATTGTTTTGAGATATGGAGGTGATAATATCAAAGTCGTGCTAGTTGGGTAATTGTGAATTTGAGAAATTCATGTGTTGAAGTTTGCAAGTCCCGTAGCATGCACGTATGGTTAAAGTTGTGTAACAAATTTGAAACATGAAGTGTACCTGGCTTGTGCATCCTTATGAGTGGCGGTCGGGGACGAGCGATGGTCTTTTCCTACCAATCTATCCCCCTAGGAGCATGCGCGTAGTACTTGAATTTTTGATGGCTTCTAAATTTTTGCAATAAGTATATGAGTTCTTTTGACTAATGTTGAGTCCATGGATTATACGCACTCTCACCTTTCCGCCTTTGCTAGCCTCTTCGGTACCGTGCATTGCCATTTCTCACCTTGAGAGTTGGTGCAAACTTCGCCGGTGCATCCAAACCCCGTGATACGATACGCTCTATCACACATAAACCTCCTTATATCTTCCTCAAAACAGCCACCATACCTACCTATCATGGCATTTCCATAGCCATTCCGAGATATATTGCCATGCAACTTCCATCATCTTCATCATGACATACATTACTTTTGTCATATTGCCATTGCATGATCATGTAGTTGACATCGTATTTGTGGCAAAGCCACCATGCATTATTTTTCATACATGTCACTCTTGATTCATTGCACCATCCCGGTACACCGCCAGAGGCATTCATATAGAGTCATATCTTGTTCTAAGTTTCGAGTTGTAATCCTTATGTTGTAATCAATAGAAGTGTGATGATCATCATTGTTAGAGCATTTCCCAAAAAGAAAAAAAGAGAAAAAAAGGCCAAAAGAAAAAAAAGAGCCAAAAAAATAAGAAAAAAAAAGAAGAAAGAAAAAAAAGTGAAAAAAAGGGCAATGCTACTATCTCTTTTTTCCACACTTGTGCTTCAAAGTAGCACCTTGTTCCTCATGTAGTGAGTCTCATATATTGTGCTTCAAAGTAGCACCTTGTTCTTCATATAGTGAGTCTCATAAAGTTGTCCTTTTTATACTAGTGGGAATTTTTCATTATAGAACTTGGCTTGTATATTCCTACGATGGGCTTCCTCAAAAGCCCTAGGTCTTCATGAGCAAGCGAGTTGGATGCACACTCACTAGTTTTATTTTGTTGAGCATTCATAGCTCTAGTGCATCCGTTGCATGGCAGTCCCTACTCCTCATGTTGACATCAATTGATGGGCATCTCCACAGCCCGTTGATTATCCTCGTCAATGTGAGACTTTCTCCTTTTTTGTCTTATCCACACAATCCACATCATCATATTCTATTCCACCCATAGTGCTATATCCATGGCTCGCGCTCATGTATTGCGTGAAGGTTGAAAAAGTTTGAGATTATTTGAGTATGAAACAATTGCTTGGCTTGTCATCGGGGGTATAGAAGTTGGGAACATCTTTGTGTGATAAAAATGAATCATAGCCTAACTATATGATTATGTAGGGATGAACTTTCTTTTGCCATGCTATTTTGAGAAGACATGATTGCTTTGATTAGTATGCTTGAAGTATTATTATTTTTGTGTCAATATGAACTCTTGTCTTGAATCTTTCGGATCTGAATATTCATATCACAATTAAGAAGATTTATATTGAAATTATGCCAAAGTATCACTCCGCGTCAAAAATTCCTTTTTCTCATTTACCTACTCGAGGACGAGCAGGAATTAAGCTTGGGGATGCCTGATACGTCTCCAATGTATCTATAATTTTTGTTTGCTCCATGCTACGTTATCTACTGTTTTGGACTATATTGGGCATTATTTTCCACTTTTATATTATTTTGGACTAACCTATTAACCGAATGCCCAGCCCAGAATTGTTTTTTTTTGCCTATTTCAGTGTTTCGAAGAAACGAAATATCAAACGGAATCCAAACGGAATGAAACCTTCGGGAACGTGATTTTCTCACCAAATGTGATCCAGGAGACTTGGACCCTACTCCAAGAAGTGCCAGAGGCGGTCACGAGGGTGGAGAGCGCGCCCCCTGGGCGCGCCCCCCTACCTCATGGCCCCCCTGCTGCTCCACCGACGTACTCCTTCCTCCTATATATACCTACGTATCCCCAAACGATCATACGAGGAGCCAAAAACCTAATTCCACCGCCGCAACCTTCTGTATCCACGAGATCACATCTTGGGGCCTGTTCCGGGGCTCCGCCGGAGGGGGCATCCACCATGGAGGGCTTCTACATCAACACCATAGCCCCTCCGATGAAGTGTGAGTAGTTTACTTCAGACCTTCGGGTCCATAGCTAGTAGCTAGATGGCTTCTTCTCTCTTTTTGGATCTCAATACAATGTTCTCCCCCTCTCTCGTGGAGATCTATTCGATGTAATCTTCTTTTTGCGGTGTGTTTGTTGAGACCGATGAATTGTGGGTTTATGATCCTGTATTATCTATGGAAAATATTTGAATCTTCTCTGAATTATTTTATGTATAATTGAGTTACCTTTGCAAGTCTCTTCGAATTATCCTTTTTGGTTTGGCCAACTAGATTGGTAGTTCTTGCAATGGGAGAAGTGCTTAGCTTTGGGTTCAATCTTGTGGTGTCCTTTCCCAGTGACAGCAGGGGCAGCAAGGCACGTATTGTATTGTTGCCATCGAGGATAACAAGATGGGTTTTTTATCATATTGCATGAATTTATCCCTCTACATCATGTCATCTTGCTTAAGGCGTTACTCCATTTTTAACTTAATACTCTAGATGCATGCTGGATAGCGGTCGATGAGTGGAGTAATAGTAGTAGATGCAGAATCGTTTCGATCTACTTGTCTTGGACGTGATGCCTATATACATGATCATTGCCTAGATATGCTCAATTCTGTCAATTGCTCAACAGTAATTTGTTCACCCACCGTAGAATATCTATGCTCTTGAGAGAAGCCACTAGTGAAACCTATGGCCCCCGGATCTATTCTCATCATATCAATCTCTATCGCTTTATTACTTGCTTTGCTTTTACTTTGCCTTTTACTTTTTACTTTGCATCTATCTATCAAAAATACCAAACATATTATTTATCATCTCTATCAGATCACACTCTCGTAAGTGACCGTGAAGGGATTGACAACCCCTAATCGCGTTGGTTGCGAGTAGCTATCGTTTTGTGTAGGTACGAGCGACTTGTGTGTGGTCTCCTACTAGATTGATACCTTGGTTCTCAAAAACTGAGGGAAATACTTACGCTACTTTGCTGCATCATCCTCTCCTCTTCGGGGAAATCCAACGCAGTGCTCAAGAGGTAGCAACACGGCGATGCACCACCTCCGGCGGCGCCGGCTCCCTCTGCACCGAATGTGGCCCACGCGAACGCCACCAAAGGACATCAGGGTCGACGACGGGACCTAAGGCCGGGTTCCTCACCAAGCGGCGCGCCCCTCCAGGTAGCACCTCCCAGTGCCAGCCCGGCGGAGCCCAGTCCCGGACATGGGACCAAAGGACATCAGGGTCGACGACGAGGATGCGGGCCGGGCATATCGTCGAGAACAAGTACTATATGCCCGTAAAAAGTAACATTTTTTAAATGATTGGATTGTGATAACTTAAATTCTATATATATATATATATATATATATATATGCAAATTCTAACAATTTGACATTAATCTAATTCATCTAACTAAAACTAATTCTAAAATATCCTGATTATATAACTAACATTTCAATAACATTTCTAATATTTATATAACTAAAAAACAGAAAAATTGCTAACATTTCTATAACTAAAAAACAGAAAAAATTATAATATTTCTATATAACTAACATTTCTAATATTTCTATAACTAAAAAACAGAATAATTTCTAACATTTCTATAACTAAAAAACAGAAAAATTTATAACAAACAAACTAATGTGTGTGTGTGTGTGGACATGGCGGCCGGGGCGAGCTAACCAGCGAGGCAACGACGGGGCAGCAACGACGGGGCGACGGGACGGGGCGGCGACGATGGGGCGACGGGACGGGGCGGCGACGACGGGGCGCGGCGACGGGGCGGCCGGGGCGGGGCGGGGCGCGACGACGGGGACGACGGGGACGGGGACGGCCGGGGCGGCGACGTGGATGGGGGCAGTGACGTCGACGGGGGCGGGGACAGTTGGGGTGGCGACGGCGTCGATCCGGGCAGGGCGGCGCGACGGAGGGAAGAAACAGAGTGGGAAACTGATTTTTTTCAACTGTTGTATATATAGGATGGACCTTTAGTACCACTTGGAGCCACCAACCGGTACTAAAGGTCTGTTTTGGCCAGGCCAAGTGGCGGGAAGCACACCCCCTTTAGTACCGGGTCGTGGCACCAACCGGTACTAAAGATCCCCTCTTTAGTACCGGTTGCAGCTACCACCCGGTACTAAAGGGGGTGCGCTGGCGCAGTGCGGTGCCGCAAGTTTAGTCCCACCTCGCTAGTCGAGGGGCTACCGCACTGGTTTATAAGCCCTAGTGCGGTAGCTCTCTCGAGCTCCTCTCCTAAGCAGGCCTACTGGGCCTACCTGTTCTGTGCTGCCCTGTGGGCCTACTGGGCCTTTGCGGGCCTGGATCCTGGCCCAACAAAAGGTTATGTTTCTAGTCGTATGCAGGCCGCTTTGGCCCAGTAGGCGGGCTTTGTTATTTTCTTAATTTTTATTGCTTTATTTATTTTTGTTTTATTTATTTTCGAGTTGTTTTTTGCTGTATTTAGAGTTTCTTTGTGAATATTTTTGCTTTAGGTACAAAAAATTACAAACTTTCTGTTAGTGCCGGTAGTTTTCAAATTTGAATAGTTTTAATTTTGAATTATTTAAAATTTGTGTGAATCATTAGTTTGTGAACAACTTAACTTTGAAAAAAGATTTTTTTAGTGATTCTTTTTCCTTATGTTTAATATTAGTGTGTGTCGGTGTCAAAACCGGCGGATCTCGGGTAGGGGGTCCCGAACTGTGCGTCTAGGCGGATGGTAACAGGAGACAAGGGACACGATGTTTTTACCCCGGTTCGGGCCCTCTCGATGGAGCTAAACCCTACTCCTGCTTGATTGATATTGATGATATGGGTAGTACAAGAGTGGATCTACCACGAGATCAAGGAGGCTAAACCCTAGAAGCTAGCCTATGGTATGATTGTTGTAATGGTTGTTCGTCCTACGGACTAAAACCCTCCGGTTTATATAGACACCAGAGAGGGCTAGGGTTACACAGAGTCGGTTACAATGGTAGGAGATCTACATATCCGTATTGCCAAGCTTGCCTTCCACGCCAAGGAAAGTCCCATACGGACACGGGACGAAGCCTTCAATCTTGTATCTTCATAGTCTTGGAGTCCGGCCGATGATGATAGTCCGGCTATCCGGACACCCCCTAGTCCAGGACTCCCTCAGTAGCTCCTGAACCAGGCTTCAATGACGACGAGTCCGGCGCGCATATTGTCTTCGGCATTGCAAGGCGGGTTCCTCTTCCGAATAATCCATAGAAGATTTTGAACACCAAGATAGTGTCCGGCTCTGTAAAATAAATTCCACATACCATCGTAGAGAGAATAATATGTACACAAGTTCAATCTGCTGACATATTTTGTGGCGTGACGTCACACCACTACCAAGCCTTTACTTGAATCGTTTTTATTATACAACCTCAGCGCGTTTAGCGAAGTGGTTTCCTTGGCATGTCTTGTCGAAGCAGAGATCGTGTTCCCCTTATCCCTGGATTCCCATCAATACAGACATGGGTAACCCCACCGTGCCCGTTGCCACGCCTCCTCCATCGAAGGTGAGTTCCAAATGGTCACGGGGCGGCTCTTGGTATTCCCCCTCTTTATAATGAGACCAAGGCCCGTTTCTTTTCTTCAATCCTCAATCAAATCTGCCCCTTGCCCCGAGTCCCAACACCCAGAGCTCTAGATTCGAGCGCCTCAGTCCTTCAACAATGTCTGGCTCCAGCCTACAGGGCCGGTGGATGCCCTCCTCCGTCACGGAAGAGGACGTGCTAAAGCTGAGAGAAGCCAGGTACCTGACCTACGAGATTTCGCATAGGTTGCCTGCCAAAGGGCAAGTCATTCCTATTCCCGAGCCCGGCGAGAGCGTCGTGTTCGTGTCCCACCTCCGTCGGGGATTAGGCTTCCCGATGGATCCTTTTGTGAGAGGGCTCATGTTTTACTATGGGCTGGAATTCCATGACTTGGCTCCGGAGTCCATCCTCCATATCTCATCGTTTATTGTCGTCTGCGAGGCCTTCCTCCGCACTACCCCTCACTTCGGTTTATGGCTCAAAACCTTCGACGTAGAGCCGAAGATGATTGAGGGGCATCAAGTAGAGTGCGGTGGGGCAGTCATAAGTAAGAGGGCCGATGCTCCATGGCCCGAGGGCTCTTTTCAGGAGGAGCACGGCTCATGGCACCAGGAGTGGTTCTATATTACCGCTCCCAGGGGCAGCAGGCAGAGGCCGCCGCCCGTCTTTCGCCCGGGTCCTCCACAGCGGCTGATGTCATCACTACTGGAATCAGCTACTTTGCCATCTGCCAGCTCTTTGCCGTCAGCTAGCGGACGGCAAAGAAGCTCTTTGCCATCAGCTACCTGAAAACAGACAGCAAAGAACTGGCTGATGGCAAAGAAAGCCTTTGCCATCAGCCTGTTCTTTGCCGTCCGCTAGCAGACGGCAAAGAGGGAGGGGCCCCCATTGAGGAGCTGGTTAAAAAATACTTAACGGCCCCCCTCTTTGCCGTCCGCTAGCGGATGGCAAAGAGCACATTAGCAAACGGCAAAGATTAAACATATCTAACGGCCGGCGCACCCCACCCCGCCCCTCTCTCTCTGTTTCCCTCCCCTGCAGACATACAAGCGCCGCTGCCCCCACCACTCG
>NC_041389.1:537410628-537446630 GCF_002162155.2 Triticum dicoccoides
ACCCCGACCCCGACACGGCACCCCGACACCGACACGACACCCCGACCCCCGACACCTCCCGAAAAGGTGTTCTTTGGCCTTCCAGAGGCCGACGGGGTCATATATTTGTGAATTATTAGTTAGGTCATATATTTTTCGATTTTGTTATGAAAAACATCATATATAATTGTGTTGATCGGGTAGTTTTAAATGTGCAGTTGTTTATGTTGTACTTGATGATGATACACTTAAGTGATATACAGGTGTGAGGAGGGATACGAGGAGGATGCGGCAGAAGTTATCCACAAGGAGTGCAAGCGCCTACTTCAGAACTTACGGCATGAGGCTCGGGTGCAGTCTGTTCGAGACTACTACGCCGATCGTGGTATCAAGAAGTCCAAGCAGGAGTGCCGCGATAAGTTCTTGAGTAAGGAGCAGTACATGAAGGTAATTCTTGAGGCCTTGTACTTAATTCCTTTATTTAGTAATTCATAGCCGTAGCGCTGAAGTTTCTATTTGCTAACTTAGGCCCCTCAGAGATGGTGTGCGGATCGGATGGATTGTTGGGAGGTGTTGGTCGATGGGTGGAGCTCAAAAGAATGGCGGGCCACCCACAACGAGGCCAAGGACAAACGTGCCCAAATGGAAGGTGTGCCACACCACCAAGGCAGCTCCAACTTATTTCAGTACGGGCAGAACTGGGTATGTGGTTTGCTTCATGATTCATGCAATTCATTCATCATGCTAGCTTTAGCCCTTTAATTACTAATTTACTTTGTTTCTCTCTTTCAGGCACGCTACAATAAGGCGGATAAGGTGCGAGATGGTGTACGACCTGTATGCCATGGCCCACACTGGCTCTTACAAGAAAGTCAAGGCATTCTCTGCGTCTGACCTCGATGATCCAAAGAACTTCACCAACATCTCCGCCCATGACAAGCTCGTGCAATATAGAGATCAGGGGAAGGCGAGGAAAGGGGAGGACTTTAACCCGAGCCAGGGTCCCATTGATACAGAGTTGCTGATGATATCTGGTGGCGGGAGGTCCCATGGCTCCATAGCCATGGGAGATGGACTTATCCGTTGTCCTAGCACTCTCCCGGAGATCAAGGCGCGCCAGTCGATCTCCGCTCCTAAGATAAGGCCTCGTGAACAGCCAGTCCAACTCGCCATCAAGGTTAGTTATACATACTCAGCTATCTTTCTCCATTACATTGTGTGCGCTTCCATCAATGATTACAAATGGTCATGTGAGTGGTGTTGCAGGCTGCTATACAGAGTGAGAGAGATAGAATGGAGAAACTTCTGGTGGAGGCGGCGGAGAGGCAGCGGGAGTTGGAGGAGAGGACGACAAAGATGTTGGAGGAGGAGAGGGCACGGAATGACATGCAGGCAAGGGCCATGTATGAGATCCTTGTGGTAAGTTTCTTCTGCAGATTACTTGCTAGTCTTAACATTTGAGTCTCATTACTAACTAGTATGACTCTATTGTGAAAACCAAATGTGCAGTCTGTGTGCGAGAAGTCCGGTCAGACCGCTCCGCCGATGCCAGTGATTGCTCCTGGGAGCACGATGAGTTTAATTTGAATGGACATTACTTGCTAGTCTTAACATTTGAGTGTCATAATGCTAACAAGAGATTGGAAATGATCTTTGGTGCAGCTTAACTCCAGAAATGCATCGCACGATCCTTCTCCAGCTACCGGCACGAGCCAGCCCGCTCCTACACCTCCCTGATTACGGTAAGTTTCTCTAGACTTAGACTTAGCTTTATTTCCTCCAATATGCTTACCATAATGACCTAGAGTTAGGTTCTTTTCCTTCAAAATGACTTAATAAGCTTACTTATGTCAAAAATTGCATAATTAACTTAGTTAGCTCATAAACGATCCATTTTACCTAAGTTAGCTCTAATATGACTCATTTTACCTTAGTTAGCTTACAAGTGATCCAATTTATCCAAGTTAGCTCTAAAATGACCCATTTTAGTAGATTAGCTCGTAAATGATCCATTTTACCTATGTTAGCTTTAAAATGACCCATTTCACCTAGGTTAACTCCAAAATGACCCATTTCACCTAGGTTAGCTCCAAAATGACCCATTTCACGTAGATTTGCTCCTAAACGATCAATTTCACCTAAGTTAGCTTAAAACGATCCATTTCACCTAAATTAGCTCTTAAATGATCCATTTCACCTAAGTTAGGTCATTAACGACCCATTTCAACTAAGTTAGCTCATAAAAGCTCATAAATGATCCATTTCACCTAAGTTAGCTCAAAAACGATCCATTTCACCTTACTTAGCTCAAAAACGATGCCCTTCACCTTAGTTAGCTCAGAAACGACCCATTTCAACTAAGTTAGCTCATAAATGATCCATTTCAACTATGTTAGCTCATAAACAACCCATTTTAACTTTGTTAGCTCATATATGATCCATTTCACCTAAGTTAGCTCATAAATGACATATACTTCTTGTTCTAGTCTTCTTCTTGTTCTAGTCACCTATTTCTAACTTTCTTATTTATCATTTTGCAGATTTCATTCATTTCATGGAAGCTAGCTTGCTATGATGGAGTGCTTGCTTTTCCTTTGATGAAACTTGCTTATGTATGAAACTTGCATTGTATGAAACTTCTTGTTCTAGCTTTGCTTATGTATGAAACTTCTTGTTCTAGATGTGATATGTGAAACTGATGTGTATGGATGAAACTGATGTGTGAAACTGATGTGATATGTGATATGAAACTTATGTGCTGGATATGTGATATGAAACTTATGTGCTGGATATGTGATATATATTTGTTGTCATATATATTTGCTGTGAAAATTGTTGGACTAAAAAAACAGAAAAAAGAGACAATATGAAGGCTCTTTGCCGTCTGCCACCGACGGCAAAGGGCTCTTTGCCATCAGTAGCGGACGGCAAAGAGGCCACATGGCAGGCAACTATGCTTCCTGGGAGGCTGACCAATTTGGTCAGTTTGCCAACAGTGGCTGACGGAAAAGGCTTTGCCGTCCGCAGCGGACGGCAAAGGCATGCCGTTAACCACCTAACGGAGTAACAGCGCATTTATTGCCGTCCGTCTTCTTTGCCATCCGCTGCTGATGGCAAAGGCCCCTTTGCCGTCAGCTGCCCGGAGCAGACGGCAATGCAGCTCTTAGCCGTCCCCTAATTTGCCGTCACCTTTTGCCGTCCGCCATCCATGCCTTTGCCGTCCGCCGTGGCAGATGGCTTAACTAGGGGCCGTCAAAGGACGTACCCCTATTGCAGGGCCGGATTCGAGACCTCCAAGAGAGGGAGATCAATCTGGTCGTGGTGACGCAGGTTATGCTGATTAGGCGTCTTCTGCCCTGCAAATGTCGCCCTCTCCGTCTGTGGGAATTCAATCCGGAGGGACCACGAGCTCTCCAACACTTCATGGGTACGACACCCGTGGAGATGTACAAATTGTTCTTCGGATCACAAGAGGTGTGTCCGGAATTGACCGAGGACGCCGGCCTAAGCTGCAATCGCCCGGATACTCAAGTAAGTAGCTCTGTGTCCGGACATACCGTTTGTTTGCATATCTTGGATTTGCCTTTTAACCAATCGTCCTTTGAACAGGAGTGGATAGTGCAAGCAAAACTGATACTGTGTCCGGCCCCCCTCCCGGAGACCGCGCCGGATCCCGTGTTGGTCAGGATGCTGGAGGTTGCGCCTTCAGAGGAAGGCGAAGGGGAAAGCAGGGAAACTATCGCCTCTACCAAGGAGGCTTTCGAGAAAGGGGGATCGAGAATCCCTCCTTCCAGGGGGAGAGGAGGACCGCTTTCAAAGACCCGGAGGTCAAGGCCTCAAAGCGGGGGAAGAGATCTTCACCAGAGGGTCCTGCGCCTGGGGATGCCCCGGCCGTACTATCTCCCCAAAGGAATCAGCCCTCCAGCTAGCCGTAAGTAGAAAAAGGGAAGTTTTGTAATAAGGGACATCCCTATTTTGCTTCTGAGGATAACCAAAGTTTTTACCTTGTAGTTCGGATCTCTGTCCTTCTCAGCTGAGCTCGTCTTCTGGGGACCTTCGTCCGGAGATGATGGAGAGCGAGACGCCTCCATCTGCCGCACCGTCAGGCGGGGCGGACGACCCTGAGGTCTCGTCGCGGAGGGTATCCCCGAGTCCGGCAGGGCCAGAGAGTTCGGCACCAACTGGTGTGCGGCCGGGGGAGCTGAAGGATCTGCTCGAGAGGGCGTCTATCTCAGAAGGTCACTGTACATTGATGAGTACGGTGATTGAAAAAATTCATCCGCTGAGGGCGGGTTGCATAATGCCGTCAGAAGTTTGCTGGCGGGGTTTGAGGTACGTAAAAATGACATACCTTTTGACAGTTTTACACATAAAGTGCGCCCTGTATAGATAGTTGCCCCTGAGACTCGGTATGTTGTCGAAAGCGACAGCGTGCCGAGGATCATAATCTCAGGTATTAATTCTCGCCTTTCCTACACAGGTGGCTGATAGTCCGGTGGCCAGCTGGACTGAAGGAGTTGCCGAACTAAAGCGACAACTCGACGTTGCGGATGCGGACATCGCGCTGGTCAATAAACGACTTGACGAGTCACAAGGTAGGATGTTTCTCCGTGGTCACCTAGTAAGGGAGCTAATGCCCATTCCTTACAACATGTATGCTTAATGCAGATGGTGCCGCTGCTGTGGAGAACCTTCGGGCAGAGCTTGCTCGAGCCAAGGAGCAGGCCAGAAGGAGTGAGGCAGATGCCTCGAAGGCAGCCGAAGAGCTAGAAGCCCAAAGGGGTGCTCACTGCCGAAGCAGGGAGGAGATGGCCGGAATGGCCGTGAAGCTGAAGGATGCTATCGACCGCTATAAGGTTCTTGAAAAAGAACGCCGAGCGGAGCAAGAAGACCTAAAGAAGGCCACCGCCAAGGCCAAGATGCCCGTTCTGCAATGAGGGCTATAAAGGAGGAGCTGCGTCAGGCCGGAGACATTGCGGCTGGCAAGCCCTTTCTGCTGCGCAGGAAGTTCACAGATCAGAAGTATGCTCAGCTTGGCCAGCGGTGGGGTCCGGAGGATCCTTATCTGGATTTGGCGGCGAGTGCGGCGGATGCGGTTGTGCACTTCTGAAGTCAAAAGGATCACGAGACGGAAGAGCTTTTTTGGTCTCAATTCCACAGTCCGGAGCGTTCACTTCCGTTGACCGATCGGTTGGCTGAGTGGGCTGAGCTGAATAGATTGTCCGGACTTGCCATGACGGATGTAGTGACTCATCTGTGGCCGGATAGGCCCAAGACAAAGAGTTATTTTGGCTTATTGCAGCAATTCCTTGAGGTGGTGCCGCATATCAAGGCGGTGAAGTGGTCGGCCTGCATAGAGGGTGCACGGATGGCCCTCGCCCGTGTGAAGACACACTGGACGGAGATGGATGCCACCGATGTTGCAACCCGGGGTTCGGACGAGAGCCGGTTACCCGCCGAGCACTATTTTGGGGAAGTCCTGCAGGGTGCTCGTGTAATAGAGTCGCAGTGCTCAAAAAATGTCATGTTCAAATGATCTTTATAATTTGTAAAACGATATTCATAATATAAGTGCTTTTTATACTTGTGCGTTCAAGTATTGAAATATCTCCTATGTGGCCGTTAATGTATACTTGTGTATAACCTGAAAGATGGCAGTCTTCGGCTTCAGCCCCCACGCACATGGTGCGGGGGTTGTCGGTGTACTAAAGTAGGGGGGTACCTTAGTACCCCGAACTTGTGCACGGGCAGTCGTAGCACCCCGCGGCGAGGCTTGCCGGGCGCCCGGCAAGGCCCTCCACCACCCTTTTGCACCACCATCCAAGAACAAAGTACTATCCAGGAACACGAAGGCCCCGGCAAGAGGAGCTTGCCGGGAGGGCTAACCAGGGCATCACCAGAAAACTTGCCACGGCGCCCCGCGTGCCCCGGCAAGGTCCAATGGCCGGCAAGCTTGCAGGCACAACAAAAGGACCGCGGCAAGGCACTTGCCGCGGCAAGGCTGCCACCCAACTCCAGCATACCCAGTGACGCGTCATCACCAGGCCATCCCAAGGGCACGTGGCGAGACACTACGCAACCATGCGGAGCGAGGTGGCAAACGGAGCTGACAGAGGCGCCATCGTGGCAACCGGAGGCTCACTTAACGGTCACTCCACCTGCACTGTTGGGCGACCGGACGGGCATTTAATGCCCTTGTCCCCTGCCGTCAGAGTTAGGTAGGGACACTGTTGTGCACTGTTGCACCAACCTGCGCTTTTACATTTCTACCCCCTCTTCCTACGCTGCCACCTGTGGGTACCCCCTTCAGACTATAAAAGGGAGGCCCATGTGCACGTAGAAGGGGTTCGGGGTCCATTCGAGACCCACAGCACTACCTTACGCTCGCACGCTCGAGCTAGATCAAATAACAACACAGAGCAGCAGTAGGGGTGCTATCTCTCCGGAGAGCCCCGAAGCTGGGTAAAGATTGCCCATCTCCCCGCGCGCGCGCCGGACCTCGATCTGCTCTGTGCACGACCCCCGCTCCCCTGCCGAACCAGAAGGGGCCCCCAAGTGCCCCATAGGTGCTCGAGGCCGTGGAGATACCAGCGACCCCGACATCTTTGGCGCGCCAGGTAGTTGGCGTCGAGGTCGTGAGCATCTGATCCGGTCTCCACGCACACTACATCAGCGTCATCGTCAACATGCCACCGAAGAAGAAGCCTTCGGAGGTGGCCGCTCCGTCTGCATCAATTCCACCACCACCGCCAGAGCAAGCAGGCGGTGAAGTGGACGCCGGCGGAGGAGCGGGTGCCGCCGGTGGGTCTCGTGTCGTCACCAGATCCAAGAACAAGGCCCCGCAAGCGCGGCGACGGTGCAGACGCTGCGCCCTTCCCAAGAGGTACAAGTCCAACCACGCCCCGGTGCTCCTAGCACCGTGCTCGCATTGGAGCAAGGCCAAGCTGGTGGGTCGCGGGACGCTTGAGGTCAGCATGCACGCCCGCATGCTGGTGCGAGTGAGGTGCGGTCGCCTGGACGGGGTGTTGCTCCTCCCAACCCGGTTGGGAGTCCGAGCACATCTCGCTCCTCGCGCCGCTCGTCGCCGCCGCCGCCCAAGACAGCAGAGGAAGCACTGGCCCGAGCCCAGCTGCTTCTAGACTTCCCTCCAGCGCCACACAAGATCGACGACTGGAGGATGGCCATACACAGCCTCATCGGCTTCGCCAACGGCGACAAGCCCCGGCGACCGAACGCGTCGAGGGCCCGACAAGACGCCCCGGCGCAGGACGGCGCCGACAGGACCGCTGGGGGTGCCGCTTCCGTGCGCTCCCAGCCCCAAAGGCCAAGATCGCCAGCTCGTCGGACCAACCTTGACGCCGACTCCACCGCGTCATCGGACCCGCGAACTCGCCGTGATCAGCACCACGTTCTCCAAGAACGGCAACACGAAGACGCTCGCACTCGCATCGAGCGCCGGAGAGAAGCACGACGTCAATCTGACCAGCGCGCCGGGCCCGCTGTCGACGCGCATGCACCCGGAGAACCAGGCGACTTGCCGTACACGGCAGGTTGCCCTGCGTTCACCTGCGAGCTGCGGCAAGTCCAGTGGCCCAAAACTAAAAACTTCAAGCCAGATGTGCCCGAGAAGTACGATGGCAGGATACACCCGTCGGAGTTCCTCAGCATCTACACCATCGCGGTGCAGGATGCCGGAGGGCGCGACGAGAAGATCCTCGCCAACTACTTCCCGCTGGTACTCAAGCCCAATGTCAGATCTTGGCTCATGCACTTGCCGGACGGCTCCATCTCTTCATGGGAGGACCTGTGTCATCAGTTTGTCGGTGCCTTCATGGGCGGCCACAAGCCTCATGGCCAGGAGAGTGACCTCCACTTGCTCGTCCAGAAGGAGGGGGAGCCCCTGCGCAAGTATATACAGAGATTCAGCCAGGTGCAACGCAACATCCCAGACGTCCACCCTGCCGCGGTTATCAGCGCGTTTCATCAGAACGTGCGTAACCGCAGGATGAGGGAGGAGATGGCGATGATCAAGATCAGAGATGTCAGCGAGCTCTATGCTCTCGCCGACAAGTGTGCACGGGCTAAGGAGGGGAGGAAAATCCCCGGAGAGGTTGCCGGAGCAGAAGGATCTGACAGTGAAGATGCCGCCCCGGCAAGGAAGAACCGGAGGCGGAACAATAGGAAGAGGAAGGCTAAGGATGTGCTAGCTGTTGAGCATTCCGGCAACGGAGGCGGCTCCGACAAGGCCAAGACCGACGACTCCGGCGAGGCTGTAGCGGCCGCCGACAAGCAGGATGGCTCGGGCAAGCGTTATTGCAAGATCCACCGCACCAAAGGCCATGACCTCCAAACCTGCAAAAAAGTAGAGCAGATGGTAGAGCTGCAGAAAGCTAAATACGAGCGCCGCGATAAGGAGAGAGCCCAGGGAGGTGGCGGAGGATCCGGCAAGAAGCTTCCCGCCCGGGGAGGGAACCGCGGCAAGGCCAAGACGCGGCAAGGAGACAGGCCTCCCCGTGGCCGCGACAAGGACGAGGATGAAGATGAAGATGATGAGATGGAGGAAGATGAGACTGAGGATCAAGAGTTTCAGAAGGCAACAGAAGTATTGTGCGTTGACGGCGGCGCCTCCCTGCACACCTCGCACCGCCAACTCAAACAGTGGGTGCGAGAAGTGAATGCAGCGGAGCCGTCCGTCGAGGCGCGCAGGCCTCTGAAGTGGTCCAGCACGCCCATCGTCTTCGACGTTGAGGATCACCCTGATCGCATCACTGCGGTCGGGTGCTTGCCGCTGTTGGTCTCACCAACGATCCGCAACCTCAAGGTCACAAAGATGTTGGTTGACGGCGGGGCCGGCCTGAACTTGATTTCCTCCGCAGTGCTCAAGAAGCTCCAGATCCCCGACAACGAGCTTGAAGAGACTGGCACCTTTCAAGGAATAAATCCGGGAAGGAGCCAGCCTAAGGGGAAGATCACATTGCCGGTGACATTCGGCAGCGAGCTGAACTTCAGGACTGAGAGGGTCACATTCGACGTGGCTGATATCCCTTTACCCTACAATGGGATACTCGGCCGACCCGCACTCGCCAAGTTCATGGCGGCCTCTCACCACGCATACAATGTGCTCAAAATGCCTGGCCCGATGAGCGTCATTTCTATCCAAGGTGACAAGAAGGATGCACTCATCTGCGCCGACAAGATCTACCGGGAAGCAGCTGCTGCGGCAGAGCGCGAGCCACTTGGACAGCTCTGGTGCTCACTCCGGCAAGCGCATCTCCCCGGAGCGCTGCGCTGCCGTCGAGGACGCGCCATCGAGCTCCACCGGCAAGTGCAAAAAGGCGAAGGTAGCTTCACCAGAGACCAAGAAGGTGGCCGCCAAGGAAGACGGCACTGGTGGTACCTTCACCATCAGTGCCACACTTGACCCTAAATAGGAAAGCGCGCTCGTTGCTTTCCTGCGGGCGAATGTTGATGTGTTTGCATGGCAACCATCCGACATCCCCGGTGTTCCCAGGGAAGTAATCGAGAACCACCTTGCCGTCTGCCCTCACGCACGGCCCGTCAAACAAAAAGTCAGAAAGAAAGCAGTAGAGCGGCAAGAGTTCATAGCAGAAGAGATCAGGAAGTTGGAAGCAGCGGGACTGGTCCGTGGAGTACTCCATCCGACGTGGCTAGCCAACCCAGTAGTCGTACGCAAGGCGAATGGGAAGTGGAGGCTTTGCATTGACTTCACCGATGTTAACAAAGCTTGTCCCAAGGATCCATTTCCCTTGCCGCGCATTGACCAGATCGTTGACTCCACTGCAGGATGCGATCTGCTTTCATTCCTTGATGCATACTCAGGATATCATCAAGTCTTCATGGATGAAGAGGATGAAGAAAAGACTGCATTCATTACTCCATGTGGCACGTACTGCTTCGTACGGATGCCTTTCGGACTAAAGAATGCTGGCTCAACATTTGCGAGAGTAGTCAGTCACGCTTTTGAGCCACAACTGCATAGAAATGTGGAAGCTTACATGGATGACATAGTGGTCAAAAGCAAGGACAAAGAGACTTTGATCCAAGACTTGGACGAAACTTTCACAAATCTGCGCAAGATCAATCTCAACTTGAATCCCGAGAAGTGTGTGTTTGGGGTTCCTTCCGGCAAGCTTCTCGGATTCTTTGTATCTCAGAGAGGGATTGAAGCCAATCCCGACAAGATCAAAGCAATTGAGCAGATCGAAGCACCGACCCGAGTCAAGGACGTGCGCAGGCTTGCCGGTTGTGTTGCTGCTCTCAGTAGGTTCATCTCTAAGTCTGCTGAGCGCGCCCTGCCATTTTTCAAAATCTTGAAAAAGGCAGGTCCAATGAAATGGACTCCGGAAGCGGAGGCTACACTGCAGAACTTGAAGAGATACCTATCCTCCACTCCAACACTTGTGGCACCTAAGCCACAAGAGAAGTTGCTGCTATATCTAGCGGCAACCAATCAGGTGGTTAGTGCTGCGTTGGTTGCGGAGAGGGAGGCAGATGATGAGTCAGCAACCGCGGCAAGCGAGTCCAGCGACAAGCAGGGGGCTTCCCCGACAAGTTCTGGCTCCGACGAGGATGGATCTGTGCAGTTGCCGGAAGAAAAACAGAAGAGGATGGTGCAGCGCCCAGTTTACTTTGTTAGTTCCCTCCTGCAGGGGGCTAGATCAAGGTACCCTGGTGTGCAGAAGTTGCTTTTCGGCCTACTCATGGCCTCGAGGAAGCTGCGCCATTACTTTCAAGCACATGAGATCACAGTAGTCACTCGATTTCCGTTGAAGAGGATATTGCAAAATCCGGAAGCAACGGGCAGGATCGTCGAGTGGGCACTGGAATTGTCAAGCTTTGGCCTCAAGTTTGAAAGTACTTCAACTATTCAGAGCCGAGCATTGGCAGAATTCATAGCAGAATGGACGCCAACACCCGACGAAGAAACCCCGGGCAGGAGCATCCCCGTCAAGGAAGCTAGCAAAGAATGGATCATGTACTTTGATGGTGCCTTCTCGCTGCAAGGCGCCGGTGCGGGCGTACTACTCGTCGCACCCACCGGAGAGCACCTCAAGTACGTGGTCCAAATGCACTTCCCCAAGGAGCAAGCAACAAACAATACTGCAGAGTATGAAGGCTTGCTTGCCGGACTCAGGATAGCAGCAGAGCTTGGGATCAAGAAGCTTATTGTCAGGGGTGACTCGCAGCTTGTCGTCCGTCAAGTTAACAAAGATTATCAGAGTCCGTTGATGGAAGCATACATCGATGAAGTGAGGAAGTTAGAAGAGCATTTCGATGGCCTACAAATGGAACACGTTCCAAGAGCTCAGAATGACACTGCGGATGGCCTGTCCAAGTGTGCTGCACTCAAGTTACCTGTGGAACCAGGGATTTTTGTGCTCAAGCTGACTCAGCCATCTGTAACACCATCAATAGGACTAAGCAAAAAGAGAAAGTTGGTCACTGGCGACTACTTTCCGGCAAAGTTTCCCAGAGCCACCGCCAACAAGGTCCCCAGGATCAACACAGAAATTGCTGAGGAGCAGTCTGCTCCGGCAAGCCCTAGGGTTTGTTTCGTTGAAGCAGACGCTCCCGACAAGCTGTGTCCCGACACGCTTGCCGGGGGGCATCACACTCCGGCAGAATCCCAGATTCTTGCCGTAGAAGCGGATGTTCCCGCAGCAGCATTTGCGCCTTTAGTCCTTGACGTCGAGCCTCAGGCTCCGGCATGGGCACAGCAAATCGTCCATTTCCTTCAAACAGGGGAACTTCCCGAGGAACAAGAAGAGGCAGAAAGAGTAGCCCGGCAATCGAGTATGTACCAGTTTGTCGATGACGTACTGTACAGAGAAGATTCAACGGAGTGAAATTAAAGTGCATTTCCCGGGAAGATGGATAGCAGCTGTTGGCAGAGGTACATGGAGGCATATGTGGTCACCACATTGGCGCAAGAGCACTTGCCGGCAAGGCTCTCCGGCAAGGCTTCTTCTGGCCGACAGCCCTCCAGGATGCAACTGCACAAGTAACCAAGTGTGAAGCATGCCAGTTCCACTCCAAACAGATTCACCAACCAGCTCAAGCTCTCCAAACAATCCCTTTGTCCTGGCCATTTTCGGTCTGGGGGCTCGACATCCTCGACCCTTTTCCCCGAGCTGTCGGGGGCTTTGAGTACTTGTACGTTGCAGTCGACAAGTTCACAAAGTGGTCTGAAGTGGAACCAGTGAGGAAGGTGACAGCACAGTCAGCAGTCAAGTTCTTCAGGTCAATTGTTTGCCGTTTCGGAATCCCAAATAGGATCATCACCGACAATGGCACACAATTCACGAGCCACACCTTCATGCAGTACGCCCAAGATCTTGGCGCCAAGATTTGCTTTGCTTCTGTTGCTCACCCGAGAAGCAACGGTCAAGCGGAGAGGGCGAACGCTGAAGTGCTGCGCGGGCTCAAGACCAGAACTTTCGAGAGGCTGCACAAGTGCGGAAGAAATTGGATTGAGCAACTACCGGTGGTTCTTTGGTCGATCAAGACGACGCCAAATCGAGCCACCGGCCAGACACCCTTTGCTCCCATCTACGGAGCAGAAGCAGTTCTCCCCACGGAACTCGTATACGGGTCACCACGAGTGCTCGCTTACGATGAGCTTGAGCAAGAGCAGCTACGACTAGATGACACGCTGCTCCCCGAGGAGGATCGTCTTCAGGCTGCTGTGCGAGCTGCTCGTTACCAGCAAGCTTTGCGCCGCTATCATAGCCGCAAAGTTAACGCCAGAAGCTTCGAGGAAGGCGACCTTGTTCTTCGGCGAGTTCAATCCACCAAGAATTCAAACAAGTTGACGCCAAAGTGGGAAGGCCCTTACCGGGTGAAACGAGTCACTAGGCCCGGCGCTGTCCGCCTTGAGACCGAAGATGGCGTTCCAGTGAACAACTCCTGGAACATAGAACATCTTCGCAAGTTTTACCCATAAGGCGCGGTTGCCGGACCCGTTCCGACAACCACTTTCTTTTGTACAAGCATTGCCGCTGTCGCATGTAACCCTTTGTGCAAAGCCGGGCGCAGTCCCCGTGCGTAAATAAAGTTCGCGTGCTTTGCACATCTTGTCAAATCTGATGCATTATATTCTTTTTTTGCACCCATACCTGACACTCTGTGCAGCACACCACCCCGGTAAGCAATAGCGAACCTTAAGGTTTCATGCGATTATTTTCTCTTCTTTCTTCTCATAGACAGAAGATTCCTCCGCCCGCAAGTTCACCGGGGGGGAAGGGAAGGTAGAAGTATGGAACAGGCGACGTTCAAAGGAATCTAGCCCTGCCGGGACGCCGAAGACAGAAAAGCTAAGTAGCTAAAATTTGAGCCCGCTCAATTTTAAATTTCTTTTCAAGTTATATCCCTTGAACATTCGTGCTTTGTATGGCAAACCTGTGCGCAGAGGAATCGACTCGTGGCTAAGTTGCGCCCTTGTGTTGTTTTCGAGCCCGCTCGACAATGCGAGTGAGTTGCAACTAGTCCCGACAAGATTCCTTGCCGGGGGCAGCACCGCCAGCGGGCTGCTGATGTTCCGCACTCAGCAAGTGTGCTTGCCCCGGCAAGGTCCCTCAAAACGCAGGGTAAAAGCATACAAAGGACGCAACAAAATAAAGGGAATAGCGCGGCAAGCAGTACCCATAATTAAGTTATATTACAAGAATGACTTATTATGGCGCTAACTGGAATTGTTCCCATAATTAAAATGGCAGCAACAAGAAAAGGGGAGAAGAGGAGCAGCCTAATCCACGCGCTCGCCATCGAGCCTCCTGACCTCGTTCACTTTGTCCATGATGGGTGCGACAATGGCCCTGAGGCCCTCGACATCAGCACCCTCCGGCAGCTTCTTGGTGACGCGGGAGAGGTCGATGCCCGGGTTGCGGAAGAGGACCTTCAGCAACACCTTCTCCAGGACCCCGGCGTAGACGGCGCGTGACTCGGCGGCCAACTGCTTCGGGATCCTTTCCTGGAGCTGCCGCAGCGCCGTCACCACATCCTTGAAGAAAAGCGTGAGCTTGGCGCTGGGCTGGACGTTCGCTTCTGTGGAATACCCGAAGGCCGTCAAGTCCAGCTCCGCCAACTCCTCGTGAATGAGCACGGCAATGTTGACGAGGCCTTCCGTCCAGAGCTCCACTGTGGTTTTGAGGGTGTTCTGGGCCTCGGTGGCCCTCGTCAGTAGCTCCTCATGGTCCTTGAGGTCTTTCCTCAGGGTATCTTCTCGTTTCTTGGCGGCGTCCAGCGTCTCCGTCAAGGTGGCCGGTTTCAGCCCCAGATCAGCGCTCGAGTCCTTGGCGGCGTCCAGCTCTTTGATCTTCTCGGAGAGTTGGGCTTGCAGATCGCCTTGGGCGCGCGCATCCTCCTCGCGATCGCGCTGGAGTGCGGCAAGCTCCTCGTCTTTCCTCGTCGCGTCCGCCTCCAGCCGCGTCACTTTCTCCTCCAACTCTTTCTTGGCGGCCTCGGCAGCCGCGGCGGCGTCTTTCGCTTCCTTGAGCGCCCCGCCAAGTGACTGTTCCCGGCCGACGAGCTCCTCATCATGGCTGTCCAAGTACGCTTTCCGTTGTATCAACTCGCCGTCCCGCTCGGACAGCTCCTCGGCGGCAAGCCTCTGCTGCTCCTCGGCTTCAGCCTTCTCCAGGATGAACGCTTTCTTCGCCTCATCGAGCTGCGCCCTCTCCTCAGCGATGGATCGGAGGGCCTCCTGGTTGCGGCCCTTGAGTTCTTCCGCGTGCTTCTCTATGTCAGCTCCCTCCTGCGCGACGAGCGCTTCCCGGGACTCGAGCTTCGCTTGCCGGGCGCGGTAGAGTGACACCAGTTTCCGGAGTAGCTCCTCCTCCTCTTACTCGCCGCTGCTGCTGCTTGGCCTGTCGACCACCGCCAGCCCAGCAGAGGCAAGTATCTCCCCATCAAATTCCTCTCCTTCAACTGGCGCCCTGGAGCTCGACGCCCAGGGGAGCTTGATATACACACCCGCGCCGGCCTTCAAGTATGCGCCGGGTTGGGGCTCCTCGGAGCTCGGCGCCGCACCAGCGGCAGAGGGATCAGCGGTCGGTACAGCACCTTGTGCTCCTGCATCCTCCGGGTCGTCGGCACGATCACCGGACCCCTCGCCGGCCCCTGTGCCGGCGGCCCCGGCGGCCTCCTCACCAGTGGACTCCTCCGCACCGGTCCCTTCCTCGGTGGCAGCGGCGTCCTCAGTGTTGCCACGGCCGTCCCCCTCAACGGCGGCCTCAGCCTCCATCGGGTCCCCAAGGGGAATATCTGAAGGCAGGGAAGAAAAGAGATAATCAATAACCAGAAGAAGAAAAAGAGAGATCAGCAGGTTCCAAGGGAAAACTCCCGACAAGGAGGCTCACCTGCGCTGGACTCCGCGAACACGGGTTCCGCCGCCGGGGGCTCGCCGGTCTCGCCCCTTGCTGGGGACCCCTTCCTTGTCGGAGACGGCTCCCACATCGGGGAGTCGGCCCTCGGTGGCGTAGTGGAGGCCGACGACACCTCCGCATCAACCTCCGGCTGCTCCTGATGGGCCTGCTCTTCTCCTGCATACAAAAGAGCCAACAATCAAGACGTTGGCAGAGGAAGAAACGACCTTGCACCCCCCATGACGAAGGATGAATCAAGACGCTCACGCTGGGGGCTGTGCTGGGAGCTGCTGCGAGGGGAAGGGGCCGGGTCCGTCAAAGTAGTCTCAAACGTATCTTCCGCCACCTTAGCAGGATCATCCTCGACCACCGGGACCCCGGCCCTCTTCGCCGCCCTCTCTGCCAAAGTCCTGGACAGAACAGGAGTTTCGAGAGAAATACAGATTAAATACAAGGCAAACAGCAGCAAGGATCGAGGAAAAAGCGGATGCAGTACAGGAGAAGCCTTACTCCTCTGCGTCCTCGTCCTCCTCATCGTCGTCAGAGCTCAGTGCGGAGAGGTCAAATTCCGGTGCCCTCCCTGCACGGCGTGTCGGGAGGGTAGGCTCCCTCTGGCGCTTGCCAAGGGCCGCGACAGGGTCGGGCGTGGCGGCCCGGGAAGACCCGGCTTCAGTTGCCGGCGCAGTTTGGGATCCTCCTGCAGCAACGGAACTTGTCGCAGCGGAGCGCGTCCCGCGACGCCGTAGTGGCTGCTCAGGCTGTGCCTCCGCCAACTCTCCGACTCGACGGAGACGCCTCCTCGGATGAAACTGGGGCTGCTCCGAAGGCTCCGACGGCGGCAAATTGCTTGAAAACGGTCGGCCGCTCGCACCCCCGGCGGGTTGGCTTGCCCCGGCCGCGGCCTCCCCTTCGCCACCGCCCTCCCCGGCAAAATCTTCATGGGCGGCAAGGCTTGCCGCCTCAGCCGCTTCCGCCTCCGATAGCGTGAAGCCATACTCGCCCACGGCAGCAGCTGCCGCCGCCTCCTCGGCCCTGCTAGCAATATACGCCAGCTCTCTGGCAGTGGTTGCGCGGGTGAGGAGCTTCTGCTCGTCAGGTTTAACCGCCGCCTCCGACAGGTCATCAAAGAACTGCTGCACGACCTCGGTGGCGGGCTCTATCCAGTTGGCGCTAACCCCGTGCGAATCACATTCTGGCATCATCGCGCAGATGCGGTCGCGCTGGGAGTTGTTGCACAGGGGGACAAGGCCCTGCGGCAACTGGAACCACTCTGGATGATTGGGGTCGTGTTTGAACATCTCCCTCAGCATCGCATCCAGCTCCAGGACTGTGAAGTTGAAATTGAGGCCCGGGCGCAGCCTCATGAAATCCGCCGGGCCGCTGAACAGCCAGGCGGGCCTCCCCCTTGCCTGCAAAGGGGCGATGCGGCGGCGGAGGAAGTCCGCGCCGACCGCCCCTGTTGTGAGCCCGGCGTGCCTGAGCCGGAGAATTCGGGTGATGGCGATCGTCAGCTTGGCGTCATCCGGCGATAGAGCGCTCCAGTCATTGCAGCGCACCACCCGAGACTTGCGCAGCGTGGTGAACGAAGGCGGATCGGCATCACAGATCCAGCACCACTCCGCCCTCCATTCGCCCCATTTGCTGCAAAGCTCACCCGGCAAGTACGTCTCCTTTATGCCCATCCGGGAGGTCCATGCGATTCCGCCAGCCAGCGGCTCCCCTTTCTCAGCCCGAGGGGAAAAATAATGGCGGAAAAGAGCAACGCTGGGAAGGATACCAACGAAGTTCTCGCAAAGGTGCGCGAAAACCGCCATTGTCAAAACAGCGTTGGGGGTGAAATCAAGCAGATGGAACCCATAGGTGTTCATGATGTCGCAAAAGAAGTCAGAAAAAGGTGGGCAGAGCCCGCAATAGAAGAACACGGGAAAGAAGTAGTACCCTCTGGGGCACTTCTTCAATTTGGAAGCCTCCGCAGAAAGCACCGGCGTGCGCGGATGCGCCCGCGTCTCCGTCGACCAAAAAAGGTAGAACCCCGCCCGCAACGCATCCGGGGTGAGCTCAGGAGGGAAAAGCACCCGCCTCTTGCGCAGCGCCTCGAGCTCTTGTGCCTCGGTCGATTTCTCGGCCTTCGCGGCCTTCGTTGCCTTCCCGGCCGTTGGGGCCATGACGGGGGCAGCGGGGGGAGGCAGAAGCGGCGGCGACGGCGGCGGCGATGGGCGGCAGAAGCGCTGTTCTCCTCTCGATTCAGGAGGCGGGGGAGAGCGTCGGAGCTTTCGGTGGAAGGAACCGCAAGTGGCGAAAGTGGGGGAACGACCCCGTTCCCTCCGCTTATAAATAGGGGATGCGAACGTTACGCATTTTCTGGAATTAAACGCCACCCACGTCTCCCACGACGCCGCAATCGACGCGTGCCGTTGCGGGAGAGCGCGGTGGGTGCGGAGCCCGTTGCTGTGCGTACCCAGGCCACGCGTGCCCGTGCACTGTTTTGGGCCTGGCCCAACAACGCTCGGCACCGTGTATGGCCCAGGCCCAGGGGCTCCTGTCGGTGTACTAAAGTAGGGGGGTACCTTAGTACCCCGAACTTGTGCACGGGCAGTCGTAGCACCCCGCGGCGAGGCTTGCCGGGCGCCCGGCAAGGCCCTCCACCACCCTTTTGCACCACCATCCAAGAACAAAGTACTAGCCAGGAACACGAAGGCCCCGGCAAGAGGAGCTTGCCGGGAGGGCTAACCAGGGCATCACCAGAAAACTTGCCGCGGTGCCCCGCGCGCCCCGGCAAGGTCCAGTGGCCGGCAAGCTTGCCGGCACAACAAAAGGACCGCGGCAAGGCACTTGCCGCGGCAAGGCTGCCACCCAACTCGAGCATACCCAGTGACGCGTCATCACCAGGCCATCCCAAGGGCACGTGGCGAGACACTACGCAACCATGCGGAGCGAGGTGGCAAACGGAGCTGACAGAGGTGCCATCGTGGCAACCGGAGGCTCACTTAACGGTCACTCCACCTGCACTGTTGGGCGACCGGACGGGCATTTAATGCCCTTGTCCCCTGCCGTCGGAGTTAGGTAGGGACACTGTTGTGCACTGTTGCACCAACCTGCGCTTTTACATTTCTACCCCCTCTTCCTACGCTGCCACCTGTGGGTACCCCCTTCAGACTATAAAAGGGAGGCCCATGCGCACGTAGAAGGGGTTCGGGGTCCATTCGACACCCACAGCACTACCTTACGCTCGCACGCTCGAGCTAGATCAAATAACAACACAGAGCAGCAGTAGGGGTGTTATCTCTCCGGAGAGCCCCGAAGCTGGGTAAAGATTGCCCGTCTCCCCGTGCGCGCCGGACCTCGATCTGCTCTGCGCACGACCCCCGCTCCCCTGCCGAACCAGAAGGGGCCCCCAAGTGCCCCATAGGTGCTCGAGGCCGCGGAGATACCAGCGACCCCGACAGGGGTGTTTGCAAAATAGCGTATTTTCACACTTAATCCAGTGTCTTGGTCCTGTGAAGGAGGTGATAGCGTAGCAAACGAGGCAACCGGACTATAATGCTTTATCACTTTCACTTAGCCATAGGAGTTCAAAGTTGGGGCTACGACATAGCCCCTAGGGGCACCGCGCTCTCCGAATTCGGGGCGCGTATGTGCCTGACTGGGAAACGGCCCTTTGTCAAAGCGGAGGAATTCTAAACATTCCGGTAGTCGATCGAGTGGTTGACCAGTCTCTCGCTGTATCATGACAGTCAGTTTTCGGCTTTCTCTACTAAGGTGCTCGCCCGGCCGAACCGTGGCACAATCGCAGTAGTTCTCCTGGTGATACGGAATGTAAGGCAGCAAAACACAGGAGCCGGGCAAACCCAACATTTGACCAAAGACATGATTCGGAGCTGATGCATATAAGGCCTAACTCGAGACGCCGAACACTCCCTAAGGTATTCGGTCTTTATGATAACGGGCAGAACAATGCCCTAAGCCCCTAGTGTCCAGGTACGGGCAAGAATTTCTGACGCGGCCGATGCCAAAACGCCAGCCTCCCCCTTGGTTGTAAAAAAAAGACCGGGGGATGTGTATCAACAAGAGACAGTGAAAAAAGGTTTACACAGGGTCTTAATCTGAAAAGAATCCTTGCAACGGGTCCCTGCTGCACGTCTGTGCCTGTGTCTCCGTTGTGCTGTATCCTGGACGGGTGTAGCACGTTGTTCATCTGTAAAAGAGAGGAACTTAGTTTGAAAAGAAATCATGCGAAAAATGTATTTAAAACAGAGTATGAATAAAGGAATAAAGTTGAGCTTTTATTGGCTCTTATCGTTCATATGCACAGCCCCTGTGAAGGGGTATGCGGCTAGGAAGCCCCTGATTTATTTGTACCGGACTTGCCTAGACGTGTCCGGGGTCTTGAGCGACCTTGTAAGGAGATGATGCCGCGTGGACCGGGCATTTTAAGTGTAAGGGATGCGTAGTGCGGTATTGCGTTAAAGCGGGCGAAAGCTTCATGTCCCAATAGTGCTTGATGGATACTTTTAAATGGGGCGACATGGAAGATTAGCTTTTCACAACGGAAGTTGCCGGGTGAACCAAACACAACTTCTAGTAGTAAGGAGCCCGTGCACCTGGCGTAAGGGCCTGGCGTCACTCCTTTGAAGGAAGTGCGGCTATGGCGAATTTTAGTAGGGTCTATCCCCAATTTGCGGATTGTGTCCGGATATAGCAGGTTTAAATCGCTACCGCCATCCATTAGGACTTGTGTAAATTGTAGTCCGTTGATTAACGGATCCAATATCGGAGCAGTCCATCCCGCGTTTCAAATACTTCTGGAGTAATCCAGGTGGTCGAAAAGTAATTGGTTTTGACATCCAATCTCGGAATTCCACTGGGGTGGACCGTGCGGCATGCGCTTTGGCGGGTGCCGCCCTATTTTTCCTTGTGGTCACTTGAAGTCAATTCACTGTTTTGACCTGTTGTGGGAAGTTTTTTTGTTGTCCGGCGCTCTGCTTGTGAGGTTCGTCATCGTCCTTGCTCGGTGTGTCGAGCCCCTTGTGTTCGGCGTTGAGTCGACCGGACTGCTTGAAGACCCAACAATCTCTGCGGGTGTGGTTTGCGGGCTTCCCGGGGGTACTGTGAATTTGGCATATCCTATCCAAGATTTTGTGTAGGTTGGATAGCTCGTCACTTTGTCCTTAAGAGGCATTGTTTTGCTGTTCGCCCGAGAGCTTTTGAATCCAGTGTCGACCGCCATGTTCTTTGGGCCATTTTCCTTATTCATGCGCTGATCTTTTCTGCGTCGTGATTTCCCATTTCCATCTCTAACCTCGGATTTACTCGGTTCGCTGGTACTGCATCTTGCTAGCCAGCTATCTTCTCCCGCGCAAAAGCGGGTCATGAGGCTCGTTAGCGCGGCCATCGTTCTTGGTTTTTCCTGGCTGAGGTGTCTGGCGAGCCATTCATCTCGGACGTTATGTTTAAAAGCTGCTATGGCTTCGGCGTCCGGACAGTCGACTATTTGGTTCTTTTTGGTGAGGAACCTGTTCCAGAATTTGCGCGCTGACTCTCCGGGCTATTGAGTTATGTGACTTAAATCATCTGCATCCGGAGGGCGGACATAAGTCGCCTGAAAATTTGCTTTAAACGCATCCTCGAGCTCTTCCCAACTTCCAATGGTATTTTCTGGGAGGCTTTTGAGCCAATGCCGAGCTGGCCCTTTGAGCTTGAGGGGTAAGTATTTTATGGCATGGAGATCGTCTCCTCTTGCCATGTGTATGTGTAAGATGTAGTCCTCAATCCAGACTCCGGGGTCTGTTGTTCCGTCATATGCCTCTATGTTTACGGGTTTGAATCCCGCTGGAAATTCATGATCCAGTACCTCGTCGGTGAAACATAGTGGGTGTGCGGCGCCCCTGTATTTAGGTGTGCCGTTATCTTCGAACCCTTGGCGTGTTGTGTTGCTCTCTGGGGCCCTCTTTTGGCCCATAAATGGACCTGACCGGGCCATCCTTTTTGCGAGGATCTTTATGTGTGTCATGTATCGGCTTGTGTGCGGCGCCGCTTGCCGCTCTTGGCCTATCATCTGGTCATCTATCCGGCCAGGCGGCCTCTTTGCTTTTTGATTGTGGTGGCTCTACAGCCTCCTCGTCGAATTCGGGCAGCAGCTTGCGCTTCGGGTAGCTCTTTGCTTGGTAACTATTGCCGTATTTGTCTGCGGTCTTGAGTACTTTGCTCCACCTCATTCTGAGTACGTCTTCCGCTGTTTTGAGCTTCCGTTTCTGCTTCTTCAAACTTCTGGCAGTGGCAACGAGCCTTTTGTGAAGGTTCTTATGCTCCGGTGATGTGTCCAGCGTGAGATCGCATGGACTGTTGTTTTCGCCGAGAATGGGTTGATTATCCGATTCATCTTGTTCAGATGGTTGCTTCGTTGCATGTTCGTCGTCCACTGGTTTTCCCTGCTCTACGGCTGGGTCATTATTGGTGTTGTTGTTATCGAGGCGGGACTTCGGGCGGCGCTTGCATCGCCGCTTTGATTGTTTTTCGGGCGAATTATCCTTAGCCGCGTCCCGTTGTTCCTCGTTATCGCTTCCTTTTGGTGTGTCCACCATGTATACATCATGAGTTAAGGTGGTTTTCCAGTGCCCAGTAGGCGCTGGTTCTTGGTCGTCTCCGGCATCGTCGTCCATACCATCGATGTCTTCGGAGTCGTAATCTAGCATGTCGGTTAGATTGGCGACAGTGGCTACAAAGTGGGTGGTGGGTGGGCTTTGAATTTCTTCGATGTCCGCATCCCAACCGTCCTGACCGCAGTCCGGCTAGGGCTCTCCTGATAACGAGAGATACATTAGCGAACTCAGGATGTCGCCAAAGGGTGAGTACTGAAAGATGTCTGCGGCGGTGAACTCCATGATCGGCGCCCAATCGGATTCGATTGGTAGGGGTGCAGGAGGTTCGGAGTCCGGCGAAGAGTCCGGTACCTCGGAGTCACGAGCTTTACAAGGGACAAGGTCAGTATTCGGCTCCATCGCCGTAGAGGTTTCAGCCCCCGAGGCGGTGTCTAGCCACCCGTCCTCGATCTACGCGGTCGGCTCCGAAAGAAGGATCGGAGCGGACTCATGTGCGGCCTCCAGGGCACTGTCCGGCAGCAGAGCTAAATCATGCCCATCGTGAAAGTGCGGCGCGCTCGGCTGTGGCTCGAATCCATTGAAGATCAAGTCCCCGAGGATGTCAGCCGTGAAGTTTGGGCTTCCAAATCTGACCTGATGGCCAGGGGCGTAGCTTTCGATCTGCTCCAGATGGCCAAGCGAATTGGCCCGCAATGCAAAGCCGCCGAATACGAAGATCTGTCCGGGGAGAAAAGTCTCACCCTGGACTGCGTCGTTGTTGATGATCGAAGGAGCCATCAAGCCTATCGGTGACGACACAGAGGAACTCTCAATGAAAGCACCAATGTCGGTGTCAAAACCGGCGGATCTCGGGTAGGGGGTCCCGAACTGTGCGTCTAGGCGGATGGTAATAGGAGACAAGGGACACTATGTTTTTACCCAGGTTCGGGCCCTCTCGATGGAGATAAAACCCTACTCCTGCTTGACTGATATTGATGATATGGGTAGTACAAGAGTGGATCTACCACGAGATCAAGGAGGCTAAACCCTAGAAGCTAACCTATGGTATGATTGTTGTAATGGTTGTTCGTCCTACGGACTAAAACCCTTTGGTTTATGTAGACACCGGAGAGGGCTAGGGTTACACAGAGTCGGTTACAATGGTAGGAGATCTACATATCCGTATTGCCAAGCTTGCCTTCCACGCCAAGGAAAGTCCGATCCAGACACGGGAAGAAGTCTTCAATCTTGTATCTTCATAGTCTTGGAGTCCGGCCGATGATGATAGTCCGGCTATCCGGACACCCCCTAGTCCAGGACTCCCTCAGTGTGTTTTATCATTATATTTAAAAAATGAAATGCCTTTGTAACATATGAGTTTTCGTCGAAAACCCTGATACTTTGAAAGAGATTGTCCATTTTATACATGAAGTGCATCCAGTTTTTGCCATAACCCTCTCTACTTTTTTGAACATGCTATGTGGATGAAATTATGATACCATGCCAACTTTCAACCTTTTCTGAGTTCATTTGAAATGCTTTTCAATTTCAGGGTCATTTAGCTGGAAAAAATCATTAAATGCATGAAAGAATTTGTTCGCACATAAAATTTCTTCGCGTTTCAAATGCCAAAACATATAACTACCCTAACTATTACAGAGATTCCCTCTTGGGTGTGAAACACAGAAGAAAGTGATGATAGTGAAGCCGATCACATCCCAGATCTTTGGGTGTGAAACTTTTTCTTCGCATGTGTCCCTTTGCGTCGTAGCCATGGAAAATCTTCATCATTTAACTGGATGCTCGGGTCAATATTCACTGTGAATAGAGCAATTTCATCAAACTTTTCATTATCTTCTGACATGTCTGTCTTGTCATCCACTCCCACGATGTTTCTTTTTCCTGAAAGAACTATGTGGCGCTTTGGCTCGTCGTATGATCAATTCGCTTCCTTATCTTTTCTTTTTCTCAGCCTGGTAGACATGTCTTTCACATAAAAAACCTGCGCCACATCATTGGCTACGACGAATGGTTCGTCTGCATACGCAAGATTGTTGAGATCCACTGTTGTCATTCCATACTGCGGGTCTTCCGTTACCCCGCCTCGTGTCATATTGACCCATTTGCACCGAAACAAAGGGACCTTCAAATCACCTCCATAGTTAAGTTCCCATATGTCCTCTATGTAACCATAATATGTTTCCTTTCCCGTGTTGGTTGTTGCATCAAAGCGGACATCACTGTTTTGGTTGGTGCTCTTCTTATCTTGGGCGATCGTGTAAAATGTATTCCCATTTATCTTGTACCCTTTGAAAGTCATTATATTCGAAGATGGTAACTGGGACAGCGAGTACAGGTCATTTTGAATATCGCCATCATTCATGGCACGTTTTTGCAACCAACCGGCGAAAGTCCTTGTTTGTTCACGTGTAATCCAGTCGTCAGACTTCTTCGGGTGTTTGGAGTGTAGAAAATTCTTGTGTTCCTCCATATACGGAGCCATCAAGGCAGAATTCTGTAGAACTGTGTAGTGTGCTTCAGTGAGAGAATGTCCGTACATACATATTATTTGATGCCCTCCTAGCGTGCCTTTTCCATCCAGTCTGCCCTTATGCCGCGATTCAGGAACAGCAATCGGCTTAAGGTCAGGAATAAAGTCAATACAAAACTCAATGACCTCCTCATTTTCATGGCCCTTCGAGATGCTTCCTTCTGGCCTAGCACGGTTATGAACATATTTCTTCAAGACTCCCATGAACCTCTCAAAGGGGAACATATTGTGTAGAAATACAGGACCCAAAACGTTAATCACTTCGCAAAGGTCAACTAGGACGTGTGTCATGATGTTGAAGAAGGATGATGGGAACACCAACTCGAAACTGACAAGACATTGCACCAAATCATTCTGTAACCTTGGTATGATTTCTGGATCAATTACCTTCTGAGAGATTGCATTGAGGAATGCACATAGCTTCACAATGGCTAATCGAACCTTTTCTGGTAGAAGCCCCCTCAATGCAACCGGAAGGAGTTGCGTCATAATCACGTGGCAGTCATGAGACTTTAGGTTCTGGAACTTTTTCTCTACCATATTTATTATTCCCTTTATATTCGACGAGAAGCCAGACGGTACGTTCATGCTGAACATGCATTCAAAGAAGATTTCGTTCTCTTCTTTGGTAAGAGCGTAGCTGGCCTGACCGTGATGTATGCCGTCTTTTCCGTGCATATGTTGCTGGTCCTCCCGTGCCTCTGGTGTATCTTTTGTCTTCCCATACACGCCCAAAAATCCAAGCAGGGTCACACAAAGATTCTTCGTCACGTGCATCACATCGATTGCGGAGCGGACCTCTAGGTCTTTCCAATACACCAGTAGAAAAGGGGCATTTGTCCCGATTCGTAAGGGCCTTTAGTCCCGGTTCATGAACCGGGACTAATGGGTCGTTACTAATACCTCCCCCCTTTAGTCCCAGTTCTAAGACGAACCGGGACAGATGGGCCTCCACGTGGCCGGTGCGCCGAGCCCTGGCAGGGGGGCCTTTGGTTCTGGTTGGTGGCACCAACCGGGACCAAAAGGCATCCATGCGTCAGCAGCTCGCTGGAGCTGATGTTTTTCTTTTTTTTTTAAAAACGGGATGCTTTAGCGGTTTTGGGGGTTATTTTTAGGTTGTTATTAGCTAGCTAATAGAGAGAAGTGTCCTCTCTTATATCTTCGTCCTTGGTTTATTGACGCTGCTGCTATGTTCATTTCACCCGCTGATATAATAACTCATGCATGCTTGCATCATACATCATCATATATAATAACAAGTCCTACTAATCATGCATCATCATACAACTTCTACTCGTTATTAATAATAAGTCATACGATCATCATCCTCATAGTTATCGAACCCAACCCTACATAATTGTTCTTAGCACATGATCATCAGTATCAGGTAGGACCTGAACACCCTTAAGGTAAAATAGCATAAAACAATATAGACCCTGACTCTCCATTATGAATAATGGAGATCATCCTGTCTCCAATTCTTGCGCTTCGCTGCCTTTTGCTTCCAAGAAGCTCCTTATGACTGTCCATACATTTTTTCCATTCTTTGATTGTCATGTCTCCACTTCTTTTAGAAACCCGGTATGGATAGTTGAGATTCGTAGGAAGACCTGGTTGTATGTTCAAAACATGAAGGGTACCGTGCGTATACATCAGATAGGGCACACAATCATTCGGTATTATTTGTTGAAAAACATAGTAATAACTTCGTAGTTAGCAATGATGTACTAGTTTTAGAAGTGTGCAAAAAGATGCACGGATGTCGTAATAGTAAAAAATCTTACCAGGGTATCTCCATGGTAGTTACCGTAGCTCAACACATGCACTAGTGGCACATATTGACCATAATGTCGAGGATTTCGATTGTAGACATTGTAATTCTCAAGATCAGTACCAAATGCGATCAGATGATTTTTCTCCCTATAAGTTAATTCGGAGCCATCGGTGTAGTGGGTTTTGTCTACCATCTTCCACACATTCTTTGAAGAATCAAAATAAGCTGTCAATGGAAATAAGGTGTCAACTATTTTGAAATAAACAATATAAATTACTTAATAACTATGTTAAGCTCACATGGGGGAAGAATTGGAGGTGTATCCATAGGGACCCAATGTTGGGGAACGTAGTAATTTCAAAAAATTTCCTACGCACACGCAAGATCATGGTGATGGCATAGCAACGAGAGGGGAGAGTGTATGTCCACGTACCCTCGTAGACCGTAAGAGGAAGCGTTAGCACAACGCGGTTGATGTAGTCGTACGTCTTCACGATCTGACCGATCCAAGCACCGAACGTACGGAGCCTCCGAGTTCAGCACACGTTCAGCTCGATGACGTCCCTCGAACTCCGATCCAGCCGAGTGTCGAGGGAGAGTTCCGTCAGCACGACGGCGTGGTGATGATCTTGATGTTCTACCGGCGCAGGGCTTCGCCTAAGCTTCGCGACGATATGACCAAGGTGGAATATGGTGGAAGGGGCACCGCACACGGCTAAGGAACGATCCGTAGATCAACTTGGGTGTCTATGTGGTGCCCCCCGCCCCCGTATTTAAAGGAGGGAGGGAGGAGGGGGCCTGCCTAAGGGGAGGCGTGCCCTAGGAGGGGGAAACCTACTCCAAGTAGGTTTCCCCCCTCCTTTTCCTAGTCCAAGAAGGAGGGGGAAGGAAGGAGTAGGAGTGGGGGAAGGCAAGGGGGGCGCCGCCCCCCCTTCCTTGTCCTATTCGGACTCAAGGGGAGGGGGCGCGCCACTTGCCCTGGCCGGCCCCTCTCTTCCTCCAATAGGGCCCATTAAGGCCCATTACTTCCCGGGGGGGTGCCGGTAACACTTCGGTACTCCGGTTTTTCTCCGAAAACTCCCGGAACCTTTCCGGTGTCCGAATATAGTCGTCCAATATATCAATCCTTATGTCTCGACCATTTCGAGACTCCTCGTCATGTCCGTGATCACATCCGGGACTCCGAACAAACTTCGGTACATCAAAACTTATAAACTCATAGTAAAACTGTCATCGAAACGTTAAGCGTGCGGACCCTGCGGGTTCGAGAACTATGTAGACATGACCTAAAACCATTCTCGGTCAATAACCAATAGCGGGACCTGGATGCCCATATTGGTTCCTACATATTCTACGAAGATCTTTATCGGTCAAACCGCATAACAACATACGTTGTTCCCTTTGTCATCGGTATGTTACTTGCCCGAGATTCGATCGTCGGTATCCAATACCTAGTTCAATCTCGTTACCGGCAAGTCTCTTTACTCGTTACATAACCAACTCATTGGTCACATTGCTTGCAAGGCTTATTGTGATGTGCATTACCGAGAGGGCCCAGAGATACCTCTCCGACAATCGGAGTGACAAAACCTAATCTCGAAATACGCCAACTCAACATGTACCTTCGGAGACACATGTAGTACTCCTTTATAATCACCCAGTTACGTTGTGACGTTTGGTAGCACACAAAGTGTTCTTCCGGCAAACGGGAGTTGCACAATCTCATAGTTGCAGGAACTTTGTGTAAGTCATGAAGAAAGCAATAGCAGTATACTAAACGATCAAGTGCTAGGCTAACAGAATGGGTCATGTCAATCACATCTTTCTCCTAATGATGTGATCCCGTTAATCAAATGACAACTCTTTTGTCCATGGCTAGGAAACATGACCATCTTTGATAAACGAGCTAGTCAAGTGGAGGCATACTAGTGACACTATGTTTGTCTATGTATTCACACATGTATTATGTTTCCGGTTAATACAATTCTAGCTTGAATAATAAACATTTATCATGAAATAAGGAAATAAATAATAACTTTATTATTGCCTCTAGGTCATATTTCCTTCAGTCTCCCACTTGCACTAGAGTCAATAATCTAGTTCACATCTCCATGTGATTTAACATCAATATTCATATCTGTATATGATAAACACCCATAGTTCACATCATCATGTGACCAACATCCAAAGGGTTTACTAGAGTCAATAATCTAGTTCACATCGCTATGTGATTAACACCCAAAGAGTACTAAGGTGTGATCATGTTTTGCTCGTGAGAGAAGCTTAGTCAACGGGTCTGTCACATTCAGAGCCGTATGTATTTTGCAAATATTTTATGGCCACAATGCTCTGCACGGAGCTACTCTAGCTAATTGCTCCCACTTTCAATATGTATCCAGGTTGAGACTTAGAGTCATCTGGATCAGTGTAAAAGTTTGCACCGATGTAACTTTTACAACGAACTCTTTTATCACCTCCATAATCGAGAAACATCTCCTTAGTCTTTACTAAGGATATTCTTGACCGCTGTCCAGTGATCTACTATTAGATCAAAATTGTATTCCTTTGCCAAACTCAGAGAAAGGTATACAATATGTCTGGTTCACAGCATAGCATACTTTATAGAACCTATGACTGAGGCATAGGGAATAACTTTTCATTCTCTTTCTATTTTCTGCCATGGTCGGGTCTTGAGTCTTACTCAACTTCACACCTTGCAACACAGGCAAGAACTCCTTCTTTGACTGTTCCATTTTGAACTATTTCAAAATTTTATCAAGGTATGTAATTATTGAAAAATCTTATCAAGCGTCTTGATCTATCTATATAGATCTTGATGCTCAATGTGTAAGCAACTTCACCGAGGTCATTCTTTGAAAAACTCTTATTCAAGTATCCTTTCATGCTTTGCAGAATAATTCTACATTATTTTCGATCAACAATATGTCATTCACATATACTTATCAGAAATGCTGTAGTGCTCCCACTCACTTTCTTGTAAATACAGGCCTTTCTAAAAGTCTGTATAAAACCATATGCTTTGATCAACTCATCAAAGCGTATATTCCAACTCCGAGATGCTTGCACCAGTCCATTGATGGATTGCTGGAGCTTGCACACTTTGTTAGCATCTTTAGGATTGACAAAACCTTCTGGTTGCATCATATACAACTCTTCTTTAATAAATCCATTAAGGAATGCAGTTTTGACATCCATTTGCCAGATTTCATAAAATGGGGCAATTGCTAACATGATTCAGACAGACTTAAGCATCGATGCGAGTGAGAAAATCTCATCGTATTCAACCCTTTGAACTTGTTGAAAAACTTTTGCAACAAGTCGAGCTTAGTGGACAGTAACACTACTATCAGTGTCCGTCTTCCTCTTGAAGATCCATTTATTTAACATGGCTTGCTGATCATCGAGCAAGTCAATCAAAGTCCATACTTTGTTCTCATACATGGATCATATCTCAGATTTTATGGCCTCAAGCCATTTCGCGGAATCTGGGCTCATCATCGCTTCCTCATAGTTCGTAGGTTCATCATGGTCTAGTAACATGACTTCCAGAACAGTATTACCGTACTACTCTGGTGCGGACTGTACTTTGGAAGACCTACGAGGTTTTGTAGTAACTTGATCTAAAGTTTCATGATCATCATCATTAGCTTCCTCACTAATTGGTTTAGGAATCACTGGGACTGATTTCCGTGATGAACTACTTTCCAATTCGGGAGAAGGTACAAATAACCTTATCAAGCTCTACTTTCTTCCCACTCACTTCTTTCGAGAGAAATTCCTTCTCTAGAAAGGATCCATTTTTAGCAACGAATATCTTGCCTTCGGATCTGTGATAGAAGGTGTACCCAACAATTTTCTTTGGGTATTCTATGAAGACGCACTTCTCCGATTTGGGTTTGAGCTTATCAGGATGAAACTTTTTCACATAAGCATCACAGCCCCAAACTTTAAGAAACGACAACCTGGGTTTCTTGCTAGACCACAGTTCATATGTTGTCGTCTCAACGGATTTAGATGGTGCCCTTTTAATGTGAATGCAGATGTCTTTAATGCATAACCCCAAAACAATATTGGTAAATCAGTAAGAGACATCATAGATCGCACCATATCCAATAAAGTGCGGTTACAACGTTCGGACACACCATAACGTTGTGGTGTTCCAGGTGGCGTGAGCTGTGAAACTATTCCACATTGTTTTAATTGAAGACCAAACTCGTAACTCAAATATTTGTCTCCGCGATCAGATAGCAGAAACTTTATTTTCTTATTACGATGATTTTTCCACTTCACTCTGAAATTCTTTGAACCTTTCAACTATTTCAGACTTATGTTTCATCAAGTAGATATACCCATATCTGCTCAAATCATCTTGTGAAGGTCAGAAAATAACGATACTTGCCACGAGGCTTCATACTCATTGGTCTGCATACATCAGTATGTATTATTTCCAATAAGTCAGTAGCTCGTTCCATTGTTCCGAAGAACGGAGTTTCAGTCATCTTGCCCAAAAGGCACGGTTCGCAAGCATCAAATGATTCATAACCAAGTGATTCCGAAAATCCATCTTTATGGAGTTTCTTCGTGCGCTTTACACCGATATGACCAAAACGGCAGTGCCACAAATAAGTTGCACTATCATTATTAACTTTGCATCTTTTGGCATCAATATTATGAATATGTGCATCACTACGATCGAGATCCAACAAACTATTTTCGTTGGGTGTAGATGACCATTGGAGGTTTTATTCATTTAAATAGAACAACAATTATTCTATGATTTTAAATGAATAACCGTATTGCAATAAACATGATCAAATCATATTCATGCTCAACGCAAACGCATAATAACATTTATTCAGGTTTAACACTAATCCCGAAAGTATAGGGAGTGTGCGATGATGATCACATCAATCTTGGAACTACTTCCAACACTCATCGTCACTTCCCCTTCAACTAGTCTTTGTTTATTCTGTAACTCCTGTTTCTAGTTACTAATCTTAGCAACCGAACAAGTATCAAATACTCAGGGGCTACTATAAACACTAGTAAAGCACACATCAATAACCTGTATATTAAATATACCCTTGTTCACTTTGCCATCCTTCTTATCCACCAAAATATTCAGGGCATTTCCGCTTCCAGTGACCATTTCCTTTGCAGTGTAAACACTCAGTTTCAGGCTATGGTCCAGCTTTTGGGCTTCTTCGCAGGAGTGACTACTTGCTTGTCTTTCCACTTGAAGTTCCCTTTCTTTCCCTTTGCCCTTCTCTTGAAACTAGTGGTCTTGTCAATCATCAACACTTGGTGCTCTTTCTTGATTCTACCTTCGTCGATTTCAACATCACGAAGAGCTCGGGAATCGTTTTCGTCATCCCTTGCATACTATAGTTCATCACGAAGTTCTAGTAACTTAGTGATGGTGACTAGAGAATTCTGTTAATCACTATCTTATCTGGAAGATTAACTCCCACTTGATTCAAGCGATTGTAGTACCCAGACAATCTGAGCACTTTCTCACTAGTTGAGCGATTCTCCTCCATCTTTTAGCTATAGAACTTGTTGGAGACTTCATATCTCTCAACTCGGGTATTTGCTTGAAATATTAACTTCAATTCCTGGAACATCTCATATGGTCCATGATGTTCAAAACATCTTTGAAGTCCCGATTCTAAGCCATAAAGCATGGTGCACAAAACTATCAAGTAGTCATCATATTGAGCTAGCCAAACGTTCATAACGTCTGCATCTGCTCCTGCAATAGGTCTGTCACCTAGCGGTGCATTAAGGACATAATTCTTCAGTGCAGCAATGAGGATAAACCTCAGATCACGGATCCAATCCGCATCATTGCTACTAACATCTTTCAACACAATTTTCTCTAGGAACATATCAAAATAAACATATGAAAGCAACAACGCAAGTTATTGATCTTATAACATAATTTACAAAATACTACCAGGACTAAGTTCATGATAAATTTAAGTTCAATTAATCATATTACTTAAGAACTCCCACTTAGACAGACATCTCTCCAGTCATCTAAGTGATCACGTGATCCAAATCAACTAAACCATAACCGATCATCACGTGAGATGGAGTAGTTTTCAATGGTGAACATCATTATGTTGATCATATCTACTATATGATTCACGCTCGACCTTTCGGTCTTCGTGTTCCGAGGCCATATCTGCATATGCTAGGCTCGTCAAGTTTAACCTGAGTATTCTGCGTGTGCAAAACTGGCTTGCACCCGTTGTAGATGGACGTAGATCTTATCACACCCGATCATCACATGGTGTCTCGGCACGATGAACTTTGGCAACGGTGCATACTCAGGGAGAACACTACTTGATAATTTTAGTGAGAGATCATCTTAAAATGCTACCGTCAATGAAAGCAAGATAAGATGCATAAAGGATAAACATCACATGCAATCAATATAAGTGATATGATATGGCCATCATCATCTTGTGCTTGTGATCTCCATCTTCGAAGCACTGTCATGACCACCATCGTCACCGGTGCGACACCTTGATCTCCATCGTAGCATCATTGTCGTTTACGCCATGTATTGCTTCTACGACTATCGCTACCGCTTAGTGATAAAGTAAAGCAATTACAGGGCGTTTGCATTTCATACAATAAAGCGACAACCATATGGCTCCTGCCAGTCGCCGATAACTTCGGTTACAAAACATGATCATCTCATACAATAAAATATAGCATCACGTCTTGACCATATCACATCACAACATGCCCTGCAAAAACAAGTTAGACGTCCTCTACTTTGTTGTTGCAAATTTTACGTGGCTGCTACGGGCTTAGCAAGAACCGTTCTTACCTACGCATCAAAACCACAACGATAGTTTGTCAAATAGACTCCGTTTTAACCTTCACAAGGACCGGGCGTAGCCACACTCGGTTCAACTAAAGTGAGAGAGACAGACACCCGCTAGTCACCTGTGTGCAAAGCACGACGGTAAAACCAGTCTCGCATAAGCGTACGCGTAATGTCGGTCCGGGCCGCTTCATCCAACAATACCGCTGAACCAAAGTATGACATGCTGGTAGGCAGTATGACTTATATCGTCCACAACTCACTTGTGTTCTACTCGTGCATATAAAATCAACGCATAGAACCTAGGCTCGGATGCCACTATTGGGGAACGTAGTAATTTCAAAAAATTTCCTACGCACACGCAAGATCATGGTGATGATATAGCAACGAGGGGAGAGTGTTGTCTACGTACCCTCGAAGACCGAAGCGGAAGCGTTGACGCAACGTAGAGGAAGTAGTCGTACGTCCTCCCGGTCCGACCGATCCAAGCACCGTTACTCCGGCACCTCCGAGTTCTTGACACGCATACAGCTCGATGACGCACCCTCGATCTCCAATCCAGTAGAGGCACCGAGGGGGAGTTCCGTCAGCACGACGGCGTGGTGACGATCTTGATGTTCTCCTGTCGCAGGGCTTCGCCTAAGCACCGCTACAATATGATCGAGGTGTAATATCGTGGAGGGGGCACCGCACACGGCTAAGGAATGATCAATGATCAACTTGTGTGTCTAGGGTGCCCCCTACCCCCGTATATAAAGGAGGGAGGGAGGAGGAGGCCGGCCCAAGGGGGGGCGCGCCATAGGAGGAGGAAACCCACTCCAAGTAGGTTTCCTCTCTTTTTCCTAATCCAAGTTGGAGGGGGAAGGAAGGAGTACTAGTAGTAGGAAGGAAGAGGGGGAAGGAGAAAGGAAAGGGGGGGCGGCCCCCCTCCCCAATTCGGATTGGGCTTGGGGGGCGCGCCCCCCTCCCTTGCTCCTTTTCCCTTCCTTCCACTTGGGCCCAATAAGGCCCATATACTTACCGGGGGGTTCCGGTAACCTCCCGGAGCTCCGGTATATTCCCAAACACTCCTGAAACCTTTCCGGTGTCCAAATATATCCGTCCAATATATCAATCTTTATGTCTCGACCATTTCGAGACTCCTCGTCATGTCCGTGATCATATCCGGGACTCCGAACAACCTTCGGTACATCAAAATACATAAACTCATAATATAACTGTCATCGAATCCTTAAGCGTGCGGACCCTACGGTTCGAGAACAATGTAGACATGCCCGAGACACGTCTCTGGTCAATAACCAATAGCGGGACCTGGATGCCCATATTGGTTCCTACATATTCTACGAAGATCTTTATCGGTCAAACCGCATAACAACATACTTTGTTCCCTTTGTCATCGGTATGTTACTTGCCCGAGATTTGATCGTCGGTATCCAATACCTAGTTCAATCTCGTTACCGGCAAGTCTCTTTACTCGTTCTGTAATACGTCATCTCATAACTAACTCATTAGTTATATGCTTGCAAGGCTTAAGTGATGAGTATTACCGAGAGGGCCCAGAGATACCTCTCCGACAATCGGAGTGACAAATCCTAATCTCGAATTATGCCAACTCAACATGAACCTTTGGAAACACCTGTAGAGCACCTTTATAATCACCCAGTTACGTTGTGACGTTTGGTAGCACACAAAGTGTTCTTCCGGTACACGGGAGTTGCACAATCTCATAGTTGCAGGAACTTTGTATAAGTCATGAAGAAAGCAATAGCAGTATACTAAACGATCAAGTGCTAGGCTAACAAAATGGGTCATGTCAATCACATCATTCTTCTAATGATGTGATCCCACTAATCAAATGACAACACATGTCTATGGTCAGGAAACATGACCATCTTTGATCAATGAGCTAGTCAAGTAGAGGCATACTAGTGATTATATGTTTGTCTATGTATTCACACATGTATCATGTTTCCGGTTAATACAATTCTAGCATGAATAATAAACATTTATCATGATATGAGGAAATAAATAATAACTTTATTATTGCCTCTAGGGCATATTTCCTTCAGCACCTCCCAATACTAGCCCGGCGGAGCCCAGTCCCGAACATGGCCCTGATCAAATAGGCCTCCACCGCCGAGGATGCGGGATAGGCATCGCGACGTCGATGCGGGAACTACTTCTATATATAGTTAAATAAAGTAGTTTATTAAATCAACTAGCTAGTTCAACTATATATGAAGCACTTGCTATAAATAAAATAAAGTAGTACTTACTAAAAATAAACTAGTTTAACTATAGTTCTATTATTTTTCTAACTAATTATATTAAACACTTTCTCATCTTATTTTATGCCTTTTCCTCTATTCTAAATATCAACATATTCATAAATGACTTAAATCATTCACAATTTTCCTATACATACACAACAAATTCACAAAGAAAATACTATGAACAAAAAAATCATTAAAATTCTATGAACAAAATTACAACAGAAAAAAAAATCATAAAAATTCTATGAACAGAAAAAAATCATAAAAATTTGACATCTAAATTACTTACACAATATGAACAAAATTGACATCTAAATTACAACAGAAAAAAGTCATAAAAATTTGACAGCTAAATTACAACAGAAAAAATCATTAAAAAATCTAACACAATATGAACAAATTAATTACATAATATGAAAAAAATCTAACAGAAAAATCTATGAACTACACATCTAAATTACTACACATCTAACAAAAAAATCTATGAACTACAAAAAAATCTAACAAAATCTAACTACCAACATCAAATTAAATCAGTTGCTCACGGCGACGGTATCGGGGACGGTGACGGCGATGGCGACGACGAGGTGCGGCATGGGGCGGGG
>NC_041389.1:537447010-537447343 GCF_002162155.2 Triticum dicoccoides
CGATCGGGGCAGCGCGACGGCGCGGGACGACGACGGCGACGGCGGGCAGCCTGGCAGCATCAGGAGGGCGGGGAAGAACGAACTGAACCAAAATTTCACGAGTGCTGCTTATATAGGCAGAGCATTGGTCCTGGTTCGAGAGACCAACCGGGACTAAAGAGGGGGAATTGGCCCAGAGGTATTTATTTTCTTTTATAATTCTTTTTGCTATTAAAGTTTGTAACAAAATTCTATATAATTTTAGTTTCAATAATACTAGAGGTTTATAAAAGCTTTTTAGTTGATTCCTTTAGTACCAGTTCTAAGGCTGTTACAAAGGCATTTTATTTGGTA
>NC_041389.1:537447499-537452678 GCF_002162155.2 Triticum dicoccoides
TAAAGGGGGGGAAATGGTACCGGTTGGTGCCACGAACCGGTACCATTGCACCCCTTTAGTCCTGGTTGGTGCCACCAACCGGGACCAAAGGCCCCTGTGCTACCCGCATCGCGGCCAAAGTTTAGTCCCACCTCGCTAGCTGAAGAGGGGTCACACCTGTTTGTAAGAGCGACTCTGCCCACCCATTTTAACTCCTCACTATTGTAGGCCTACTAGCCTAAACTTGTGTCTCTGCCTGTGGGCCTGCTGGTCCGTCTGCGGGCCTGAATCCTGGCCTAATAGGGTTTCTAGTCGTATTCAGGCCGTGGTGGCCGAGTAGGTGGCATTTTTTTATTTTTCCCAGTTCTTTTGTTTTCTTTTTTGCTTTATTTATTTTATGATAATTCTTTTTGCTATTAAAGTTTGTAACAAAATTCTAATTACTTATTTATTATCTTTTATGATAATTATTCTTGCTTTTAATGTTTTGAACAGAATTCTAATTACTTATTTATTTTCTTTTATGATAACTCTTTTTGCTATTAAAGTTTGTAACAAAATTCTAATTACTTATTTATTTCCTTTTATGATAATTCTTTTTTGCTTTTAATGTTTTGAACAGAATTGTAATTACTTATTTATTTTCTTTTATGATAATTCTTTTTGCTATTAAAGTTTGTAACAAAATTCTAATTACTTATTTATTTTCTTTTATGATAATTCTTTGCTTTTAATGTTTTGAACAGAATTCTAATTACTTATTTATTTTCTTTTATGATAATTCTTTTTGCTATTAAAATTTGTAACAAAATTCTATATAATTTTAGTTTCAATAATACTAGAGGTTTATAAAAGCTTTTTAGTTGATTCCTTCAGTACAAGTTCTAAGGCTGTTACAAAGGCATTTTATTTGGTACAGATTTTAAGGCTGGTGTCGCACGAGCACCTTTTAGTACCGGTTCGTGGCATGAACCGGTAAAAGAGTTTTTTAGCTGATTCTTTCTGCAGCTGTTTTTTAGTCCCACCTCGCCAAGCGAGAGGCACTCGCAGCGGTTTATGAGCCCTGAGTGTAGAGACGATGAAGGGAGAAGCGCAATGCTCACCTGCACGTTGGCTTGAAGCTAAGCAACGTGCAGATGAGCATTGCGCCTCTCTTTCATTTTGGCATGGTATATATAGGCATATCCTTGGTCCCGGTTGGTGGCATGAACCGGTTGGTGGCATGATCCGGTTGGTGGCATGAATAGTTAAAATTTGAATTCTTTGAAATTTGTGTGAATCACAAGTTTGTGATTAACTTTACTAAAAAAATGAGCATAGATGCGCTCATAGAGAGAATTCAACCTAAATTCATATTAAATTTCTACTAACTTCAGAGAAATTCAGTATGAATTTAGGTCAAATTCCCGGAATAAGGGCATCTATTTTCACTTTGAGAGGAGCTCAACAAGGCAGAGAGGGAGGGGCTGATAAACAAGTGTGAGCGCCCTTCGGTTGGCGAGGTGAGACTAAACTCTGACCGCAACGAGGACCAACCCATTGGTCCCGGTTGGTGGGATGAACCGGGACTAAAGGGCAGCCTTTGGTCCCGGTTCAACCCACCAACCGAGACCAATGGTGGTGGGCTAGGAGCGAGGCCCATTGGTCCCGGTTCGTCCCACCAACTGGGACCAAAAGGTCCAGACGAACCGGGACCAATGGCCCACGTGGCCGGGCCGGCCCCCGGGGCTCACGAACCGGGTCCAATGCCCCCATGGGTCCCGGTTCTGGACTAAACCGGGACTAATGGGCTGGCCCGGCCTGGACCATTGCCCCCTTATCTACTAGTGATATGGCAGGTCCCAAAATATAGATTTCTTCTTCCACATGGGTGCGTGTCCGTCAGTGTCCTTCGGAACAGGTTGTCCACCAGGACACTTTCCAAAGATTACCTTCAAATCCTTGACCATATCATGTACATCAGCACCAGTACGGTGGCGAGGCTTCGTCCGGTGATCCGCCTCACCTTTGAAATGCTTGCCTTTCTTTCTTACGGGATTCCTTGTCGGAAGATATCGATGATGTCCCAGGTACACATTCCTCCTACAACTATCCAAATATATAATGTCGGTATCATCCAAACAGTGCGTGCATCCGCGGTATCCCTTGTTTGTCTGTCCTGAAAGGTTACTGAGAGCAGGCCAATCATTGATGGTCACGAATAGCAACGCCTTTAGGTCAAATTCTTCCTGTCCGTGCTCATCCCACGCACGTACACCTGTTCCATTCCACAGCTGTAATAGTTCTTCAACTAATGGCCTTAAGTACACATCAATGTCATTGCCGGGTTGCTTAGGGCGTTGGATGAGCACTGGCATCATAATGAACTTCCGCTTCATGCACAACCAAGGAGGAAGGTTATACAAACATAGAGTCACAGGCCAGGTGCTATGGTTGCTGCTCTGCTCCCGAAAAGGATTAATGCCATCTGCGCTTACACCAAACCATACATTCCTTGGGTCACCTGCAAACTCCTCCCAGTATTTTCTCTCGATTTTTCTCCACTGCGAACCGTCACTGGGTACTCTCAACTTTCCGTCTTTCTTACGGTCTTCTCCATGCCACCGTATCGTCTTCGCATGCTCTTTGTTTTGGAACAAATGTTTCAACCATGGTATTATAGGAGCATACCACATCACCTTGGCAGGAATCTTCTTCCTGGGGCGCTCTCCCTCGACATCACCAGGGTCATCGCGACTGATCTTATAACGCAATGCACCGCATACCGGGCAAGCGTTCAAATCCTCTCGTACTCACCGCGGTAGAGGATGCACTCATTAGGGCATGCATGTATCTTCTGCACCTCTAACCCTAGAGGGCAGACAGCCTTCTTTGCTTCATACATACTCTCGGGCAATTCGTTGTCCTTTGGAAGCATATTCTTTATCATTACCAGCAACTTTCCAAATCCCTTGTCAAAATACACCATTCTCTGCCTTCCCTTGCAGCAATTCCTGTGTGGTGCCCAACTTTTTTTTGTCAGCTTCGCAATTCGGGTACAACAATTTCTTGTGATCCTCTAACATGCGCTGCAACTTCTTCTTCTCCAAATTACTTGCGCAGTTTCTCTTTGCATCGGCAATGGCCCGACCTAGATCATCAGTGGGCTCATCTGATTCCTCTTCTTCAGCTTCTTCCTGCATTGCCGGCTCAGCTTCTTCCCCCATTGTTGTATCGTCGTATTCAGGGAACCCATGGCCAGGATAGCCGTCATCATCCTCTTCTTCTTCATTGTCTTCCATCATAACCCCTATTTCTCCGTGCTTGGTCCAAACATTATAATGGGGCATGAAACCGGACTCAAATAGGTGGACGTGAATGACGTAGAGTAATTGTGACCATTCTTATAGCCAGCACATGGACAAGGCATAAAACCATCCGCCCGCTTGTTTGCCTCAGCGGCAAGCAGAAAAGTATGCACGCCATTAATGAACTCGGGAGAGCATCGGTCATCATACATCCATTGTCAGCTCATCTTCATTACAGAACACCGAATAGACCAAATTAATACAAGTTCATACATAAAGTTCAAACATAAAATTCATATACAACAGTTACTTAAATGCAACATACAAATAACGCTCTAGCTAAAGAATTTAAATGCAACAACAAATGCGATCAAGATCGCAACTAAGGTAACAATCCAACAACATAATGATAACAAGCCACACTATCAATGGCATATTTTCTAACCTTTCTAATCTTCAACCTCATTTTCTCCATCTTGATCTTGTGATCATCGACGACATCGGCAACATGCAGCTCCAATTCCATCTTATCCCCCTCAATTCTTTTCAATTTTTCTTTCAATTTCTCGTTTTCTCTTTCAACTAAATTTAACCTCTCAACAATAGGGTCGGTTGGAATTTCTAGTTCACATACCTCCTAGATAAAAATATCTATGTCAACTTGATGGGCATAATTTGTCATAAACACGAAATGCAACAACTAGTTTTAAAAGAGAATATACCACATCCGAATCATAACAAGGACGAGGGCCGACGGGGACGGATATCAAAACCATGGCACTATGTATAACAAACAACGTACGGGTAAGATAATTATACGAGTAACTATATATCCAAATCACACAAACATCAATTTGGTAATGTAAAACATTCATGAACAAGAGCCTCACCACAAGGTGGTGCCGGCGACGGGACGGTGCGGGCGATCGATGGTGGTTACGACGGACATTTAGAAGGCACGAAGTAAACCACACCTACATATGCAAACTAAGTGTTATTTTTGACCTCAAATTGCATATAAATAAAATACTAGCACATATAATTCCTCCCAAATTAATCACTATACAAAGCATTGCAAGAGCTAATCTAGCAATGAGAGTTGAAAGGACAAAGTTGCTAACCTTTGTGATCATTTGAATGGATGGGGGCCTTCAAATCTTGACAAATTTTGGGCAAAATTTGTGAGGAGCTCGAGGAAGAGAGGGGAAGAACAGAGGAAGTGAGGGGAAAGGGGAAGAATAGAGCGAGCTCGGGTGGACGAAGGGTTTATGTATGTCGACCTTTAGTACCGGTTCGTGCCACGAACCGGTACTAAAGGTGCTGGACGGGCCCCAGACTGACAACATCCTGCCACCACTCTCTTTAGTACCGGTTCGTGGCACGAACCGGTGCTAAAGGTTCGCCACGAACCGGTACTAATGTGAGTGGCCGGCTAGCCGTTGGAACCGGCACTAATGGACACATTAGTGCTGGCTCAAAATCAAACCGGCACTAATGTGTCTCAGATTTGCCCCTTTTTTACTAGTGGTAGACACCCGTCTTGGGGATCCGTGGTGTGGCCCCCCTTCCACGGACGACAGTGCGTCATCACTTGGAGTGGGAATCATGCGGGTGCTGTAGAACCGGAGGGAATCTAGTGGTGGGTTGTGTCCAGACCGTGTTCTGGGATGTTGCTATGGGCAGACCTGCCACAACCAGGTGGAAGAGACCACTGGTCAAAGCCCGTCTGGCAAAAGTCAAAGGCCTAGATCTCCTGGTCAACTGGGATTGTGGCATACGGGGCGTACATATGCCATCGAAACATCGCACGACTCCTGATGCATGTGTGAAAGTGTTGTGGCATGCGTAGACGCCTGTCTTGGGGCTACGTGGTGTGGCCCCCCTCCACGGACAGCAGCACCGCCGTCACTTGG
>NC_041389.1:537454611-537480788 GCF_002162155.2 Triticum dicoccoides
CGTAGCTATGCCACCGAAACATCGCACGGCTCCTGATGCATGTGTGAAAGTGTTGTGGCATGCGTAGACGCCCGTCTTGGGGCTCCGTGGTGTGCCCCCCTCCACGTACGGCAGCGCCGCCGTCACTTGGATGGGGGAATCGTGCGGGTGCGGGAGAACCGGAGGGAATCTAGTGGTGGGTTGTGTCCAGACCATGTTTGGAGATGTTGCTATGGGCTGACCTGTCGCAACTAGGTGGAAGAGACCACTGGTCAAAGCCCGTCTGGCAAAAGTCAAAGGGCTAGATCTCCTGGTCAACTCGGATTCGGGGTGGCCTTCGGGGTGTAGCTATGTCACCGAAATATCGCACGACTCCTGATGCATGTTGAGACTAGAGGGTAGTGCCCTATCTATAGACTCCACTTCCAAGTGTTTTAATATTCCATCCGTTTCCAGAAAAATCCGTGTGACGCCTGAACAATAATACTTTTCCTCCATCAAGGAGTTTCACTAAAAAAATTCCAATTCCAAAGTGTATAAGATTTAGTAGCAATGAAAAAACACACAATATATATAATTTCCTTTGGTACTGTTAGCATGTGTCAATAAAATTGCTACTATATTCAAGCAATATAATACATAGAACCTTAAATCCACAAATCAACTATTTGAAAGTAGTGACATGTCATATTCAATGCAAATATTAACAATGTGCATATCGTTAAATGAGAGAAAATTTCCTTAATTTTCCAGAGTGGTTCCCATCTTCCTCCATAAATAACTAATTTTCAACAATAGACAATTCTATGAATTCCTTTTCATGCAAATCTGGCATTATTACCACAATTTTTTGCAAAAAAAAGGTACTCGCAAAAAAAAAGTCCTCGCAAAAAAAAGCCACTCGTGCCTTATCCACCACGCCCCGAGCCCCCGACCACTCGTGCCACCATGCCGCTCGATCCACCCATGCCGCCGCCCTTGATCTTCGTCGCCGCCGCCCCTTCTACGCCGGCGCCGCCCCGGCCCGGGCCGCATCGCAGCGTCCCCGCTCTGGCCACCTCGCGGTGCCCCCGTCCCCGCTTCGAGCGCCGCTGTCTGTCCCCGGCCTTCACCGCGCGCGTGCCCCCGTTCCCGCCCCGCGCGCCGTCGTCCGTCCCCGCCTCGCACCGCCGCCGGACATCCCCGCCCCGCCCCGCATCGCCGCCAGCCATCCCCGCCCCTTCCCGGCCCCATCGTCCACACACCCTTCCCGCCCCGCAGCTGCTGGTGAGGTGGCCGTGGCTGCGGCTCCGGCGGTCCGGCGCCCCCTTGTCGGCCCTCTGCTACTGGTGAGCACCGGCTCCGGCGGTCCGGCGTCCTCTACTGCTTAGTTTTTTCCTTTTTTAGCTGTTTACCTGCTATTAGTGCTTGGATAATGACTCAATTTGATATATACCTACTGTTAGTGCTTGTATATATACATATTGTTAGTTTTTTTTAGTTTTTTACCTACTGTTAGTGCTTGGATATATAATAAGTCAATTTGGCGCTTCGATATATATATTGTTAGTGCTTGGGTATTTTACATTGTTCTTCCTGAATGTCGAATTCAAGGAATAGCACTACAGCAGCTTTAGTTTTTCATCACGAAAAAGTAATGAAATTTGGTGTGGTGTGTGCACAGGAGAAGGGACTAGAGAGCATGGGCAAGACCCAAATTTTACATCAATTTGGACCTCCTATTAGTCACAGTAGTTTACTTGCTTGGAGTTTTCATTATGACTGTCTCCCAATATACAAATGTACCGAGTTTGATTACCATGTTAATATTACTTATATAATATATAATGATATGTATACTTCCACGACGATGAGATGATATATATACTTTTGGCACGGTGGATTAGCATTCTTTGTTGTGTCGCATCTTCGTGATGAGTGGTTATTTGTTCATGATGGTCTTGCTACAAAATAATAATGAAATATTTTTTGACACTTCATGGTCTTGCTAAAAAAATCTGTGAAGGCATCTAGTAAATAAATCTATGAAGGCATTGGTCCATGATCTAAGATTTTGATACTTGATGATCTAAGTTTTTTTGTCGGTAAAATTTATAGGCTTTCTGGTGTTGCATATCTTTGGAGTCATCGTCGTTGAAGGCATTGGTCTGTGATTTCGTCGTTGTTTGACTACTTTGTCTACAGCCGAGGGTGAGCTATGAATCCATCTTAATAATCATGTCACTGGATTTTCTTTTCTCGTCAAGTCGCGTAACCTAGGTGTCTCCCGTCCGAAATGGTTGCGTCGATAAATATGCATTCAATTGCATATTTATCACCACAGCTCTTTCAGATTGTCCAGCATTTTCCACGGACAACCTGAGGATGTGTAGATTGGGTACGTTGTCCATGCTCTACCCTGTTCCAAGACAGGATTTTGGTGGCGCCTCCCCGTTGTTCTCCGGAGCACATCCTCTCGGCTATTAGCCGCGACGTGTATCTGGAGAACAGCGGGGAGGTGCTGCCGAAATTTTGTCTCGGAATGGGGTAGAGCATGGAGAACGTACTCAATCTACACATTGTCAGGTGGGATTAGGACCCATCTTTACCTATTAGAGAAGTAGGTGGATTCATTGCCGTCCACGCCGTAGAAAATAAAATTTTTATGTGATTAATTTAAATGAATCCTTAATTTTGTTGTGTGGCTCCCAATAAAGCAGAGGATGGCAGATAATCAGTGGATGTACAGTGGTTTTATCCGTCGGAATCGAGTAACATCAGAGTGGATCGCAAAAAATCGATGTGTATTTGAAGGAGATATTCCGTAGTCCAATGAGAATTATCCCACCATGCCCCTATGCGAGATGTGCCAGACGTCACCGTAAAAATTAGAAGGACATGACTGACCACCTTCGCACACACGGATATATGCCAAACTTTGACATGCCGCCGATAAACTTAGCCGAGCAGGACCGTGGTAGAGAGGAGGTGATCCGACAACGCATCAATGGTTATGTGGACGACGGGGTCAGGGACATGCTAGATGATGTCATTGCTACGGAAACGGCACATGCAACACCTTCAGAGAATGAACCGGAGGAGCCGGAGGCAACCGCAAAGGCCTTCTTGGAGGTCTTGGCCTCGTCGAAGAAACCTCTTTACGCGGGTGCAAAAATATCTCAGCTGGATGCCATCTCACAATTGATTGCAGTCAAGGCTAAGTACGGCTGTAGCCTGAAATTCTTTGAAGCATTCCTGGGAGTATGGGCTAACAGCCTCCCTGAGGGTCATGAACTGCCGAAAAGTATGTACGCTACAAAGAAAATCATGAAGGCACTCTCTATGGATTACGAGAAAATAGATGTTTGTCCAAAGAATTGCCTTTTGTTTAGGCACGAGTATGCAGATGACAAGTATTGTAGGGAGTGCGGTTCGTCTCGGTACCTTGAGGTGGTCGGTGAGGATGGTAAGAAAAGGCAGCTAGCCATCCCCATTAAGGTTCTTCGGTATCTCAAGTTCATATAAAGACTGTAGTGCCTTTTCATCACGGAGGAGTCCGCCAAAATGATGAAGTGGCACAAGGAAGGTATAAGGTACAATCCAAATAAAATCATACATCCATCGGAAGGCGAAACATGGAAGTCATTCAATGGAGAATACCCCAAGGAAGCAGCCGAGGCTGGGAATGTCAGAATAGCCATATCAGGTGATGGGTTCAATCCGTATGGTATGTCTTCCAATCCATACAGCTGCTGGCCCGTGTTTGTAATTCCGCTCAATCTCCCTCCCGGTGCCCTAATGCAACGTAAGACCATGTTCTTGTCGCCCATCATTCCGGGGCCTGAATACCCGGGGAAGCAATTGGGTGTGTTTATGCAGCCGCTGGTGGATGATTTGCACCATTCTTGGTACTTTCCGAGGTTGACATACGACCGAGATCTGTAGAGACATGTCTTGATGAAAGTTTGGTTGCACTATTGCATGCATGACTTTGTGGTGTACTAGTGGGAAGATGCCATACCCAGTGTGCATGTAGGCTCTGCAAATGATTTGGCTGAGTAAGGGTGGCAACTATGTAGCCTTTGACCTGCATCGACAGTTTATCCCTCCAGACCATCCAGACAGGGAAGACAAGAAGAACTTCACAAAAGGTCGGGTTGTTCATGAAGTAACCGAGATTCCAACATTTTCGGGGGCAGATGTTCTTGCTCAGCTGAAAGCTCTTAAGCCTAAAGTCAAAGGCAAAGGCAAAGGCAAAGGCTTTAAGGGATATGGTGAGACGCACAACTGGACTCACATTACCCCCTTCTCGCAGCTTCCCTATTTCAAGGACCTCAAACTTCCTTACAACATCAATGTGATGCACACGGAAAAGAATGTCGCTGAGTCACTTTTCCACACGATCCTCAACATTCCTGATAAGAGGAAGGATAACGTTAAATCTAGAGCCGATCAACAGAGAATTTGTGATAGACCACGTCTAAACATGAAGCCTCCCACAGGCGGTCGAAAAAACTGGCTTAAGCCAGATGCTGACTTTGTCCTTAAATCGCCAGAAAAAAGGAAGTACTTATCTGGCTGAAACACATTTTGAAGTTCACCGATGGTTATGCATCTAATATAAGTAAGGGAGTCAATCTTTCAACGGGCAAAGTGACCGGCCTGAAGAGTCATGACTACCATGTATGGATTGAGCGGATAATGCCGGTAATGGTTCGAGGCTATGTCCTTGAACATGTCTGGCGAGTGCTTGCCGAGCTAAGCCATTTCTTCCGCACACTCTATGCTAAAGAAGTAAGTAAAGACGTGATTGAAAAATTGCAAAAGAAGGCACCAGAGTTGATAGTCAAGCTAGAGAAGATCTTTCCACTAGGCTTCTTTACTCCGATGACACATCTCATTCTGAACCTCACGAATGAGGTACTGTTGGGGGGGCCTATGCAGAATCGCTGGCAGTACGGCCCTGAGAGATAGAACAAGCATCTCCGACAGAAATGTGGAAACAAAGCTAAGATTGAAGCTTCCATAGCCGAGGAAGTTATCTTAGAGGAGGTGTCGGATCTTAGGACATCATACTATCCAGACCATGTTCCCCATCTGCATAACAAGGTGCCTCGATACAATATAGAAGAGCCCAACTATCAACCCAGGCTCGATCTATTCAACGTGCAAGGTGGGAGGGCTGGGGCCTTGAAATCTTATAACATGCCACGACAAGAGTGGGAGGACCTCATGTTCTATATCTTGCACAACATCTAGGAAGTTGAGGAAGTGTGAATGAGGTAATACCACTACACCATTCCTTTATGTCATCCGCAGCATCATGTTCTATGTTCACTTAGTCCCTGTCTAACACCGCTTTTCTTCTTTTAGTGATTTCGTTTAAGAGGAATGGACAGGAATGAATCCTCCTACTGAGGCGGAGGCACTTACTCTTCTCCGTCATGGAAATCCTGGACGTAAAAAATTTGTTGCTTGGTTCATGGAGAAAGTAATTTTCCACATTTCCCTATTAAATACCTAGTTCATCATTTATTAGTTAACCAAACTAATGCACCCAACAATTTCAATTATACTTGTAGGGAAAAGATCCGAACATATCTATGGATGACGAATTGAGATGGGTTTCCATGGGTTTTGACCTTGCCGTCATGACATGTAAAAAGTATGATGTGAATGGGTATCTGCTACCTCTTGAGCACTGCGTTGGATTTCCTCGAAGAGGAGAGGATGATGCAGCAAAGTAGCGTAAGTATTTCCCTCAGTTTTTGAAAACCAAGGTATCAATCCAGTAGGGACCACGCACACGTCCCTCTTACCTACACAAAACGATAGCTCCTCGCAACCAACGCGATTAGGGGTTGTCAATCCCTTCACGGTCACTTACGAGAGTGAGATCTGACAGAGATGATAAATAATGTTTTTGGTATTTTTGGTATATAGATGCACAGTGAAAAGTAAAAGGCAAAGTAAAAACAAAGCAAGTAATAAAGTAATAGAGATTGATATGATGAGAATAGACCCGGGGGCCATAGGTTTCACTAGTGGCTTCTCTCAAGAGCATGGATATTCTACGGTGGGTGAACAAATTACTATTGAGCAATTGACAGAATTGAGCATAGTTATGAGTATATCTAGGTAAGATCATGTATATAGACATCACCTCCAAGACAAGTAGATTGAAACGATTCTGCATCTACTACTATTACTCCACTCATCGACAGCTATCCAGCATGCATCTAGAGTATTAAGTTAAAAAATAGAGTAACGACTTGAGCAAGATAACATGATGTAGAGGGATAAATTCATGCAATATGATAAAAAACATTTTGTTATCCTCAATGGGAACAATACAATACGTGCCTTGCTGCCCCTTCTGTCACTGGGAAAGGACACCGCAAGATTGAACTCAAAGCTAAGCACTTCTCCAATTGCAAGAACTACCAATCTAGTTGGCCAAACCAAAAGGATAATTCGAAGAGACTTGCTAAGATAACTCAATCATACATAAAAGAATTCAGAGAAGATTCAAATATTGTTCATACATAAGCTGGATCATAAACCCACAATCCATCGGTCTCAACAAACACACCGCAAAAAGAAGATTACATCGAATAGATCTCCACGAGAGAGGGAGAGAACATTGTACTGAGATCCAAAAAGAGAGAAGAAGTCATCTAGCTACTAGCTATGGACCCGAAGGTCTGAAGTAAACTACTCACACTTCATTGGAGGGGCGATGGTGTTGATGTAGAAGCCCTCCATGGTGGATGCCCCCTCCGGCGGAGCTCTAGAACAGGCCCCAAGATGGGATCTCGTGGATACATAAGGTTGCGGCGGTAGAATCAGGTTTTTGGCTCCCGTTCTGATCGTTTGGGGATACATAGGTATATATAGGAGGAAGGAGTACGTCGGTGGAGCAACAGGGGGGCCACGAGGCAGGGGGGCGCGCCCTAGGGGGGCGCGCCCCCCACCCTCGTGACCGCCTCTGTTACTTCTTGGAGTAGGGTCCAAGTCTCCCGGATCACGTTCGGTGAGAAAATCACGTTCCCGAAGGTTTCATTCCGTTTCGACTCCGTCTGATATTCCGTTTCTTCGAAACACTGAAATAGGCACAAAAACAACAATTCTTGGCTGGGCCTCCGGTTAATAGGTTAGTCCCAAAAATAATATAAAAGTGAAAAATAAAGCCCAATATAGTCCAAAATAGTAGATAAAGTTGCATGGAGCAATCAAGAATTATAGATACGTTGGAGACGTATCAGGCATCCCCAATCTTAATTCCTGCTCGTCCTCGAGTAGGTAAATGATAAAAAAGAATTTTTGATGCGGAGTGATACTTTCGCATAATTTCAATGTAAATATTCTTAATTGTGGTATGAATATTCAGATCTGAAAGATTCAAGACAAAAGTTCATAGTGACATAAAAATAATAACACTTCAAGCATACTAACTAAGCAATTATGTCTTCGCAAAATAACATGGCCAAAGAAAGTTATCCCTACAAAATCATATAGCTGGCTATGTTCCATCTTCCCCACACAAAATATTTAAATCATGCACAACCCCGATGACAAGCCAAGCAATTGTTTCATACTTATGACATTCTCAAAACTTTTTCAATCGTCACGCAATACATGAGCGTGAGCCATGGATATAGCACTATATGTGGAATAGAATGGTGGTTGTGGAGAAGACCAAAAGAGGGAAGATAGTCTCACATCAACTAGGCATATCAACGGGCTATGGAGATGCCCATCAATAGATATCAATATGAGTGAGTAGGGATTGCCATGCAACGGATGCACTAGAGCTATAAGTATATGAAAGCTCAACAAAATAAACTAAGTGGGTGTGCATCCAACTCGCTTGCTCATGAAGACCTAAGGCATTTTGAGGAAGCCCATCATTGGAATATACAAGCCAAGTTCTATAATGAAAAATTCCCACTAGTATATGAAAGTGACAAAACGAGAGACTCTCTATCATGAAGATCTTGGTGCTACTTTGAAGCACAAGTGTGGTAAAAGGATAGTAACATTGTCCCTTCTCTCTTTTTGTCACATTTTTTTATTTGGGCCTTTTCTCTTTTCTTTTTTTATGGCCTAGTTTTTTATATATATTTTTCGTCCGGTGTCTTATCCCGACTTGTGGGGGAATCATAGTCTCCATCATCCTTTCATCACTTGGGACAATGCTCTAATAATGATGATCATCACACTTTTATTTTTCTTACAACTCAACAATTACAACTCGATACTTAGAACAAAGTATGGCTCTATATGAATGCCTCCGGCGGTGTACCGGGATATGCAATGAATCATGAGCAACATGTATGAAAGAATTATGAATGGTGGCTTTGCCACAAATACGATGTCAACTACATGATCATGCTAGCAATATGACAATGATGGAGTGTGTCATAATAAACGGAACGGTGGAAAGTTGCATGGCAATATATCTCGGAATGGCTATGGAAATGCCATGATAGGTAGGTATGGTGGCTGTTTTGAGGAAGATATATGGTGGGTGTATGATACTGGCGAAAAGTGCGCAGTATTAGAGAGGCTAGCAATGGTGGAAGGATGGGAAAAAGTGCGTATAATCCATGGACTCAACATTAGTCATAAAGAACTCATATACTTGTTGCAAAAATCTAGAAGTTATCAAATCAAAGTAATACGCATTCTCCTAGGGGGATAGATTGGTAGGAAAAGACCATCGCTCGTCCCCGACCGCCACTCATAAGGAAGACAATGAATAAATAAAAGGTTAATTATCCTTTTGCCCTTAGTGATGTCCATCTGCTCAGTTTTGCCCTCAGATGCAAATTGTGCTCAGTTTTGCCCCTAGTCCGTGCGCACCGACTCGTTCTGTGAACTTTGGCGTCTCCGTCAGGTCAATGTTTTGACTCGGCCCTTACAGGCGGCAGAGGCGGCCAATTTTATTCAGACTGTTGCACACGTGGCTTGTGGGACCCAGCAGAGAGCCGTTGAGCTTAGAGCCGTTGCGGGTGTGCTATATTAGCGGGCGACAACGGCGGTGACCACGGTGACAGAGAGCACGATGCTGACCACGGCGAGAGAGTGAGAGCACGATGGCGGTGGGAAGCTAGCTGTGGAGGGCCCGGCGGTGGGAAGCTAGCTGTGGAGGGCGCGGCGGCGTTGAGATCTCGTTCGGCTCTGAGCTCCATGTCTTCCGCAAGCTCCCACGCCACCTCGCGGATGCAGAGCCGGGCGCGTGTGGAGATGCCTATCTTCGTCTGTCCGCGGTGCCGGGCGAGCGTTGATCGGAGGGTTTCTCACACATAGAGGAACCACAATCGTCCATTCTACGTGTGCAGCGAGAATGGGGTAAGAATCGGGGCAATTGCACCATTTTCGTGGTCGGTATCTTTGAGCAATCGGTTGATCTGTTCCGTGTTCATTCAGGTGACATGCTTCTTTCTTTGGGTCGATGCTCTGGCCAAGACTCTGATAAATGAACTGCAAGAAGAGCATGGCGAATGGTTGCGCATGCTGCCCCAAACTGCAGTGGCCGCAGCACGAGCTCCGGAAGAAGAGATGGAGGGCGAAGCACGCACTGACACAGAGCTACCTGTTGAGCTTAGGATGTTGAAGAAGAAGGTTAGGAAGCTTGAAGATCAAGCACTACCAATACCCATTTGCAAATACTTTTGGGCATTTGTAGGTATGGTAATCGCACTGGTTGTAATGTTGAAAATGTATGGAAAGGCATGAATTATGGAGGAATTTGTAATCTTGAAATTGTATGAGAAATTCACCTAGTTTAAATGTTGGTCAAATTTTTTCAAATGTTGAAAAGAAGAGAAGAAGTGACCAACATTTAAATATGTTGAAAAAAAGGAGAAGAAATGAAGAATTCAGAAACTTTTGATCAATGAAATGCAGCTAATGAATTATTCCAGAGCCAAACAATTAAGGTTAGAAATTTTTTGGAGCTGTTAAATATTTAATAGCAATTTAAGTAATCCAATTCAAATACACCGTGATTTAAATCAAAGACCAAAATGTCATGGAAAATGTTCCTCGTCTCTGGTAGATGTTTACACCTAGTGCCAAAATAAATGAACATTTTTAAGGGCATTACATTGAGTAGAAACTATTTTTTCTAAAAAATGAAGGGTGGAAAATGCAAAAAAATATTAGTGCGGCTGGGGACTTGAACCCAAGACTGCGTGGGTTTGTGGAGGTTAGGGCTGCGCTGGTAACCGCTAGGACAGATGGCAAGAGTTTGATTTGGGAAGGGAAGCAATGTATACATAGTGAGACTGTGAAATTTGTCAAAAAAATGAAGGGTGGAAAAATGCACAAAAAATTGGTGCGGCTGGGGACTCGAACCCAAGACCACGTGGGTTTGTTGTGTTTAGGGCTGCACTGGTAATCGCTAGGACAGATGGCAAGAGTTTGACATGGGTAGGGAAGAAACGTATACATAGTGAGACTGTGAAATTTGTCAAAAAAATGTGAGACCGTGAAAACGTATGTTTGCACTGCCATGTGGTTTTGTTTAGAGTGGCACTTGGTTTAGTGTTAGAGTGGCACTTGGTTTAGGATTTAAACGGAATATATTTGCATGTTAGTTCATGACTTTTTTTTGAATAAAACGGAGGGCTTCTCACCCCCTCTTTTGGATGACAACCACAAGTTCTCGAGCTTCATGACTTGGTCTAGGGAAGAAATTATATGCTTGGGCACGGACATTTTTTAACACACATAATAAACCCTAATAAATAACTTAGATAAGATGCAACACAAGTACCATTACAATAATATAAGTTCACGAACAGTTGACGGACACATGACGAAACATGACACGACACGACACGACATAGAAAAGCAACAAATAAAAAATGAAACAATCTTCATCTTGGTCTCCTCCTTCCACTTTGGCCGCGCGCGCCCCTTCAACACCATCTTCATCTTCACACCTCCTCCTCGTCGTCGTAGGGAAGGGAGTGCATCCCGGCTGGAGTGGGGAAGATGTTCTTGTAGTTGGTGTAGATGTTGTAGACGGTGAAGAAGATGGCCTCGCAGCTGCACCAAAAGACTTGGCCGAGGAGCTTGCGCGCGTCAAACGGGTTGGTGAAGGTGACCGTGAGCAGTAGGAGGATGCCGCCGCGGTCACGAACCTCATTGAGGGTGAACATCCTCGGCGAGCCCCGTGGGAGGTGGGCATAGCCGGCTCTGAGGAAGGCGCGGGTGAGTTCGACGGAACCCCTCCACCTTGAAAAAGCCCACACGCGGAGCTCCCTCTCCACGAGCACACCCGGTGGGTAGCGCCGCTCCGGCACGACAGGCGGACGGCTGAAGGTCGGCCCGTTGAACTGCATGGTCTCGCTTGGGGAGGGCTCGGTCGATTGTGTGTTTGAAGTTGGAGGGAATGGATCGGATCTGGCTTATGGGTGGGAGAGGAAGATAGGCACCCCATTTATAGGCCTGTGGGTGGGAGAGGAAGAGAGAAAGGGTGAGAATGGTGCGTGTGTGAACCCAAACGCGTATGTGTATCCGTTACGCTTTGCACTCTTAAATTTTTGCACAAAAACGATGCATGCATGGGGCGTGTGCTTGCATTTGAATCACTGCATAGCTCTTTGACCGGACGGTGCATCTGACTCATTGAACCACCTAGCTGGCCTTGCTAGCCTAGCGCGCCTAGCATGCCTCGCTCGCCTCGCTCGCATGCATGCACGTCACAGCCTCCCGCGCATGCAAACCCACGTCACAGCCTATGCACGTCGCCGCCTCCCATGCATGCATGCAAGGCCTGGAAAGGCCGAGACGGGCTATTTACTGCGGTCTCAGGCCGAGACAACGAGACGGCCCAACGGTCCATCCAGCGCGCCCAATATTTGTTAAGAAAAAAAGAATCTCCCAGCCAATCAGATTGCATCTCGCGGATCGACCCCCTCCTCCCCACAGATTCCTTCTAGAAGGGTTAGATCGACGGCCCTTGTTCAGCGCTAGGGTTAGATGAACGGTCCTGGTTCAGCGCTAGGGTTAGCGGGGTTTGGGAGGGGTTTGGAGCAGTCAAAGCTATGTTTGACCAGATTTCAAACGAGCATAATAAATTAAATAAAAATCAGAAAAATAAAAAACCAGCGCACATAGTCTTCTTATGTCATATACTAACTATTTAAGTTGATAAATAAGGTTTACATACATTTAAACGATAAGTTCATGTGTATTTGTATGATATCTCGAGTATCTCAAACTCTTTTGTATGAAGTGAAGAGAAGTGTTTTGGGGAAATACACATGAAAATTTCAAAAAACCCACCACAGATTCATTTTAGAGTGACTAAGAAGGATCCAGGCTTAGTTTTTCATTTTGATGTTTTACACTTATTTAAATCTTGGTCAAAGTTAACTTTGACCAGAATTCAACTGAGCAAAACAAATTTAAAAAAAAATCAAAAAATGAAAAAACCAGCGCACATAGTCCGTATATATAGAATATATGTTTAGGAAAGTTATTTGGCTGATTTAGACAAGGTCGAAAAAAACCTTGCTTAGAGATGAGGCCGTTTACCCTACCTTTGGACCCTTATTTTAGCACATTTTTCATGAAAAGTTCAAAAACCTCACCACAGCTTCATTTTGGATTGACTAAGAAGGATCCAGGCTTAGTTCTTCATGTTGATGTTTTAGACTTGTTTAAATCATGGTCAAAGTTAGGTTTGACCAGAATTCAAATGAGCAAAACAAATTCAAAAAAATCAAAAAATGGAAAAACCATGTGCTCATTCAAACATCATCCAATAGATTTAACCATCATGTGAAACATAGTTCTAACATCATCCAACAGAAATACAACATTATTCATAATGTTTCATAATTATTCACATATAGCGTTCGGGCTTTTGTCTGTTCCTTGAGCTTCTTGCCATCACTTTGCTCCTCGTGCACCTTGTGCTCATTACTTCTCCTCTTCTCCTCTTGGTTGTCAGTACCTTGTGCGTCTTCTTCAAAACTATCATAGAGCTGTGCAAAGCATAAAGGGTAATGAGATCATGTCAAGTGACCCATAAATGTACAATAGTATTTGACCCTTGCAAGATTTACATACCTAGTAGAACTCACAACAATAGAAGGTTGGTCACCATTTAGAGCCTCACTTGGATCATCATTTGAAGCCTCACTTGGATCACCAAGATCATCATTTGGAGCCTCACTTGGATCACCAAGATCATCATTTGGAGCCTCACTTGGATCACCATGATCATCATTTGGAGCCTCACTTGGATCACCATGATCACTATTTGGAGCCTCACTTGGGTCATCGTCAAAATCATGCGGCTGTTGACAATCATCATTTCGAACCTCGTCAAAATCCTCATCTGATGCAACCGGCTGCTGTCCATCATTTTCATCGAAGCCTTCATCGAAACTCTCTCCGAACGCTGGATCTACTGTGTTATAACAATACTTACCGAAATGACCAGACCCACCACATCTTGTGCACTTACGCTTCCTCGCTCCAAGTCCAGCTCCTTCGTTGCGAGGTCTGATTCGACTCTTCCTTGGTCTACCTGCTGCTCTTTCCAGAACTGGAGCGCAAAGCTTGAATCCAGGGTCCACCATGTCCCATTGTTGTTTTCCCTCCATAGCAGGCAAGGCATAAGCATATGTGGCTTTGAACCTTGCAACAGAGTAGTAATCATGCACATACTGCTGAATGTTCCCTGCTAGACCAGGGAGAGAAGTGATGAAAAAGAAGGCATGAATGCATGGCAACCCAGTTATCTGCCATTGCCTACAACTGCAAGTTCTAGCATCTAAATCCACCGGATATCTCCATTCCCTCTTCTCTTTATCCAAATATGATATCTCTGCTGTGGTACCCGAGCAAAGAGTCATATTCATTTCCAAGCCTGTTGTTTTCTGCATCAGTGCATTCATCACGGCAGGGATGATAATGTGGCCCATGAATTTTGCCTCGGCTATTCCTGCACAATAATGAAATTTCTGCATGTATTCTATCCTTATCCTGTCCAGCAAATCCACCACATAATGACCCTTTAGTTTCCGGATCGTTGAGTTGAAAGACTCTGCTAGATTATTGTGCACATAGTCAACTTTGCTCAGTTCACTGAATTGGCTTCTGGCCCATAACTTGGAGTGGTGTGTTTCCAAGTATTCTTTCACTTTGGGATTCATGTATAACTGCCTCAAGTGTTGTGCTTCTTCACACTACAAGTCAAAGATGCTGGCCATAAATTGTCGGTATACACCTGTCCTTTGAATTTCTTCATGAAATTTGCAGCAAGGTGACGCATGCATTCCCTATGCTCTACTCCAGGGAACACATTGTCCACGGCCACTTCTAAACCTTTGCAGGCATCTGTATGAATGACCAACCCATTGGGATGTGCAATAGCCCGGCGCAGATTATGCAAAAACCAAGTCCAGCTCTCCTCAGACTCTGTCTCCAGCACACCGTAGGCAACTGGAAATACAATACTGTATGCATCAACTGCACAAGCAGCTACTAACTGTCCTTTAAACCTCCCTGTGAGAAAAGTGGCATCAATAGCCAAATAAGGCCTGGAACCTGCCAAAAAACCCCAACGACAAGCCTCAAAGCAGACAAAAACCCTCCTAAAGCATTCCTTGGACTTTGTCACTCCCCTGAATGTGTACTCCACGGTGTGGTGATCAATATCTACAATACTACCTAGGCTTGTCCTCTCCACTTCACCTTTGAATGAATACAACAATTAAAAACTTTCCTGCCAGTTACCATACTTAGAATCCATAGCCTGTTGTTTATCATTGAACAACCTCAGTTTTTCCCACTATATTCGCGATATTTTAAAAAATGGAAGAAATTCTTCATGATTTCTAGAGTTCCGGGATTACTTCACTGATATCGATTTTCGCCTAAGCACGGCCTCTAGGTTAGTTCAAAGTGTAATACAACGAACTATCGATACACCAAAAATGAGTCAAGATGGATACATAAAATGGAGACATCGTGGATTACCGTAAGTGGGACGACGATAGGACATTTCACTTTCTTTCGCAATATTTCTGATCATGACTCAACAACTAGGAAAGGGGATTGCTTACTCTCAGCCACGTTTTCGCTTATGCTTAGTCAAGTGAGGATTCCATTCGAAGTAACGTAACAGGAGCACCATCTTCAAAACTTCTCGGGATCCGGAGTTTTTCGATAAAAGGTCCCATCCTTCAATATCATGATTGGGTCAACCAGGCCAGATCATAAGTGAAATAGTTTGATCGGGTCGACCAGGTCAGGCCCGATCATGAGTGAATAGAAAATCAAAAACGTACATAGCTGTTCCAGCGGAAATACTTTGTTTAATTCTACCACTTCTACTAGGAGTCGCCTTTTTAGTGCTAGCTGAACGTAAAGTAATGGCTTTTGTGCAACGTCGAAAGGGTCCTGATGTAGTGGGATCGTTCAGATTGTTACAACCTCTAGCAGATGGTTTGAAATTGATTCTAAAAGAACCTATTTCACCAAGTAGTGCTAATTTCTCCCTTTTTAGAATGGCTCCAGTGGCTACATTTATGTTAAGTCTGGTCGCTTGGGCCGTTGTACCTTTTGATTATGGTATGGTATTGTCAGATCCGAACATAGGGCTACTTTATTTGTTTGCCATATCTTCGCTAGGTCTTTATGGAATAATTATAGCAGGTTGGTCTAGTAAGACGGGGGGCGGCCTTTCGGTCGCCTATGATATACGAACCAATTGGTCAAAAATGGGTTTGTGCCGCAGGTGTTAAACGATCTACTCTACACAGGTGTGGGCTTACAGGGCTAGGGCTCATAAACCCTTTCTTTCATTCATCAAGGGGTCGGTCACTTTTCCGGGCCGGGATCGAGAAGTGGAAGTCATAAAAAAGAGATTGTTTCTCTTCGCAGCTCATATCAATAGGAAAGGTAGCTTGTCAAGCTAGTCTCACTATTGGAAATTCTAGCTTTCTTTTTTTTCACCGTCTCTTCTTATTTGTCAATGCTACTAAGGACCTGACGGTTCGCCTACTTGATGGATGAAAGAACATGAGAAAGGGTTCTAAAATAAAAGGCTAGAAAGTCTACTACAGTACAGTCAAAGTCAGCGGCTGAGTTTGCCTAGCCTCGCCTACTCATTTTTGTAGGCGAGCGAGTTAGCGAAGAGGCTTAGGGATAAGAGAGTGTCGGTGCGTACGTAGCCTTCATTCTACTACGCTACACAAAGTCACTTAGCTCGACGTTAATTAAGAGAGTAAAGGAGGAATACCCTACATAGAAGAACCACAGTTCGCTTACAAAGGTATAACCTTTAGCTCCCCGGGGCTAAGCTGCTTTGCACCACTGATAGTTAATTAAGATTCCATTTCAAAGGCGCTACTTTGTTTCGCAAGCCTTTGTCATTGTCAGTCAACTAAGGTTGGCCCTCGGCCCCCTACGAATCCGTAAATCAGAGAGCATGCCGCAAAAAAAAGGATGGTCCCCTATGCATTTCATTCTTTCCGGAACGCAAAGAATTAAAGTATCTGAGCCCCCATCATGGTGAACCTCTCCTTGTGATCGGGATGAGGTAGATGCCTCCCAGCCAGAGGGGCGGATCGAATCGGAGTTTCCTTAGGTAGCCACCAACCTACAGTTCTCCTTAAACTTCTGTGCTTGGTGGTAAATCTATCTTGAATTTATCTTTGATGTTCTTCTGCAATTCCTTTGGACCCACTTGCTGGTTTTCTTTCACCCACTTCTTTACTTCTTCTGCCACCCATCTTGACTTGGCTCTACTGATTGTATCCTTCCTAAGGGTTGATTCCTAGCATGTGTGCTTAAAAGGGTTCACTTTGACCTGAACATTAGTGCTATTTCGCATTTTAGATGCGAGCAGCCTCCATGGACAACCCTCAGTCGGACAGTGCACTCTGTAACATACTTGATCGCTCTTGTCAACTTTGAAAGTACGTTCTACCTTGATGCAGTATGTCACAACTGCATTTCTACACTCATTCATGGATGCAAAAACTATACCTTCTTCCAAATTAGGGTTCAAAGGGTCCCATTCAACAGCTGCAAGGTCTTCGTCCTCACCCACCGCGTCATCATCCACACGGACTGCATTGTGAGCCTCAACTTGGTATCAGCCCGAGGTGCCCGTCGTAAATTCCGAATAACATCAGAATATAGCTTCTCTTCATCAACCCCAGAATTGTAGTCATCATGCTCCACTTCAAGGGGGACCCTACTGCTGTTGCCCACACTTGTCGAGCCACCACGTCGCCGTGCACCAACTGAACTGTTCTGGCTAGAGATGCCTTGGTTCTCCCCGAGATGTTGCACCCGTCATCCTAGGTCCAAATGCCTGCTCAAGCACATCAACTTGCAGCCTCACATGAAAATTATCTTTCTCTTTATGCCTAACAAACATGGTAGCTAGCTCTTCATCATTACTAACTGTCACCCATTTCTTTTCCCCATCATAGTATTTGTATACCACTTCATCAAGCAAACCCCAAGGATATTGGCTACAAATTACCTCCCCAAATTGTCTGAAACTCCAATTACTAGCCATTGGCAACCGATAATCAAAACCTCCTTGGTATTTCTTTTGATCCTTTGCATCGAACGTGTACCGGTCCCTTCTAATGTGCATCAAGAAAGCAAACCACAACTCCATCCTAACCGGCGAAAAACAGAGACGCAATCAACACACTAATTGGGCAAACCTACTCGAATCGAGTGTTCAAATGCACAACTAAGCTCAATCTAAACAGGAGGCAAGACATACCCCTCGGGAACCCAGTCGTGGACGCGGCGGATCTCCGGCCCGATGCCTGCCTCGCCAGATACTCCGGGGTCGCCGCTGCTCTCCATTTCGGCCTAGGGTTCTTCCTCCTAGTTCAAATAGCTCCAGCAGCCCCCCACCTTTGAGCGCTCTGGCCGGGCGCACGGAAGGAGGCCGCGCCGCGGGTCGCGCAGGTGGCGAGTGCCCCACCCGTGGCGTCGCAGGAAGGTGGCGGGCGTCGCAGGCAGCCGTGGAGCGTAGGCGCAGAAAGGTAGCGGTGGAGTAGGCGTGCAGCTGGTGGCGGGGCAGGTCCTGGCCGCGGCGCAAGTGCCGGAGGCGGCGCAGGTCAGCCGGCCGGCGGGGAAGCGGATGGGCAGAGAGCAGCTACGAATGATTTGGGGATTGAGTTGCACGGGCCTACATGTCAGCTCCGGACCCACGTCCATGCGGTCCCACGTGTCAGCTCCGGACCCACGTCCACGCGGTCCCACGTGTAAGCTCCGGACCCACGTCCACGCGGTCCCACGTGTAAGCTCCGGACCCACAACTTAACGCTGGCGGACGAAATGGACTCAAATATGGCCGGTTGGCCTCGTCATAGTAGTTGTGCATGGACTAGGGGCAAAACTGAGCACAATTTGCATCTGAGGGCAAAACTGAGCATAGAGACAACACTGAGGGCAAAAGGATAATTAACCCATAAATAAATCATGCTCCGAGTTCATCACATAACGGTTCACCATACGTGCATGCTACGGGAATCACAAACTTCAACAGAAGTATTCTTTAAATTCACAACTACTCAACTAGCATGACTCTAATATTACCATCTTCATATCTCAAAACAATTATCAAGCATCAAACTTATCTTAGTATTCAATGCACTGAAAAGAAAGTTTCACATATCTTGAATACCAAGCAAATTACCATGCTATTAACGACTCTCAAAATAATCTAAGTGAAGCATGACAGATCAATAGTTTCTTTAAAACAAATCCACCACCGTGCTCTAAAAGATCTAAGTGAAGCACTAGAGCAAAAATTATCACGCTCAAAAAATATAAGTGAAGCACATAGAGTAAAACTATCAAGCTCAAAAGATATAAGTGAAGCACATAGAGTATTCTAACAAATTCCAATTCATGTATGGCTCTCTCAAAAGGTGTGTACAGCAAGGATGATTTTGGTAAACTAACAAGCAAAATATGCAAATAATACAAGACGCTCCAAGCAAAACATATATCATGTGGTGAATAAAAATATAGCTCCATGTACATTACCGATAGAAGTGGGCAAAAGAGGGGATGCCTTCCGGGGCATCCCCAAGCTTTGACTTTTTGGTGTCCTTATATTATCTTGGGGGTGCCATGGGCATCCCCAAGCTTAGGCTCTTGCCACTCCTTGTTCCATAATCCATCAAAAGGATTCACCCAAAACTTGAGAACTTCACAACACAAAACTCAATAGAAATCTCGTGAGCTCCGTTAGAGAAAGAAAACAAAAGAGTACTTCAAGGTACTGTAATGAACTCATTCTTTATTTATATTGGTGTTAAACCTACTGTATTCCAACTTCTCTATGGATTATAAACTATTTTATTAGCCATAGATTCATCAAAATAAGCAAACAACACACGCAAAATAGAATCTGTCAAAAACAGAACAGTCTGTAGTAATCTGTAACTAACGCAAACTTATGGACCTCTAAAAATTCTACCGAAAAAGGAAGTCCTGGACAATTTGCTTATTGAACAGCAGCAAAAAGAATCAACGCAAAATCACGTTTATGTAATTTAACAAAATTACATTCGTGCGTGCAAAGTTTCTGTTTTTCAGCAGAATCAAATCAACTATCATCGTAGGTTATCCTATAGGTTCTACTTGGCACAAACACTAATTAAAAGATAAAACCACATCCAAACAGAGGCTAGATGGATTATTTATTCCTAAACAGAAGCAAAAAAAAATTGGGTTGCCTCCCAACAAGCGCTATCGTTTAACGCCCCTAGCTAGGCATAAAAGTAAGGATAGATCTAGGTATTGCCATATTTGTTAGGCAATTCTTCAATGAGGCATCTACCTCTTTTACAATTTTCTTTCTTTCTAGTAATTATCAAATTTTCAGGCAAAAGATCGAAAAATTCATTTATAGCAAAAGGTTCCTTAATGATGAAAAAAAATATTGGGATGAACACCTATAGATTTAAGATCTGCAGTTTCCTTACTAGATGATTCACCCTTATTCTTAGGAACATAAATAAGATTAGTATTTTTAGTAGACGAACTTGGAGTGTTTTGTACGGAAGAAAAAGCGGTTCCCAAGTTGGTAATGATACCCTCAAGTTTATCGATTCTTGTGGAATCTAGATTTATTTTCTCATTAACTATGGGTTGTTTTCTTTAATATTTTTCAAAGTCATTCCTACCTTAGATCCATATTGGGTAATTTGATTGTGGATCTTTTTATCAAGATTTTCAATTGATTCAAGGGTAGCAACTTTATTTTCAATAATTTCAAGTCTTTGCATAACATGCTCCAAAGTTAACATAGTTCCATTAATCAAAAGAGGTGGTGAGCCAAATAAATCTATTAAAGCATTATAAGAATCAAAAGTGTGGCTACCCAAGAAATTTCCTTCGGTAATGGTATAAAGGATATATCTATACCAAGGATTAGCACCTACGTAAAAATTACGAAGGAGAACTGAAGTAGATTGCTTCCTGGTAGATCTATTTTGAGCATTGCAAATTCTATACCAAGCATCTTTTAGATTTTCTCCCTCCCTTTGCTTAAAATTTAGAACTTCATTCTCGGGAGATAACGGAGAAGATAAGAGACTAGTCATACCGACAAGCAAGTAAACTAACACGCGAGCAAACAAAAAGGCAAACGGGAAAGAGAGGAGGAGAATGGGAAAGAGAGGGCGAATAAAACGGCAAGGGTGAAGTGGGGGAGAGGAAAATGAGAGGCAAATGGAAAATAATGTAATGCGAGAGATATGGATTGTGATGGGTACTTGGTATAGTTGACTTGCTTGCGTGAGCCTCCCAGCAACGGCGCCAGAAATTCTTCTTGCTACCTCTTGAGCACTGCATTGGATTTCCCCGAAGAGGAGAGGATGATGCAACAAAGTAGCGTAAGTATTTCCCTCAGTTTTTAAGAACCAAGGTATCAATCCAGTAGGAGACCACGCACAAGTCCCTCGTACCTACACAAAACGATAGCTCCTCGCAACCAACGCGATTAGGGGATGTCAATCCCTTCACGGTCACTTATGAGAGTGAGATCTGATAGAGATGATAAATAATACTTTTGGTATTTTTGGTATATAGATGCAAAGCGAAAAGTAAAAGGCAAAGTAAAAACAAAGCAAGTAATAAAGTAATAGAGATTGATATGATGAGAATAGACCCGGGGGCCATAGGTTTCACTAGTGGCTTCTCTCAAGAGCATAGATATTCTACGGTGGGTGAACAAATTACTGTTGAGCAATTGACAAAATTGAGCATAGTTATGAGTATATCTAGGTATGATCATGTATATAGGCATCACGTCCGAGACAAGTAGATCGAAGCAATTCTGCATCTAGTACTATTACTCCACTCATCGACCGCTATCCAACATGCATCTAGAGTATTAAGTTAAAAACAGAGTAACGCCTAAAGCAAGATGACATGATGTAGAGGGATAATTCATGCAATATGATAAAAAAAACATCTTGTTATCCTCGATGGCAACAATACAATACATGCCTTGCTGCCCCTTCTGTCACTGGGAAAGGACACCGCAAGATTGAACCCAAAGCTAAGCACTTCTCCCATTGCAAGAACTACCAATCTAGTTGGCCAAACCAAAAGGATAATTCGAAGAGACTTGCAAAGATAACTCAATCATACATAAAAGAATTCAGAGAAGATTCAAATATTGTTCATAGATAAGCTGGATCATAAACCCACAATTCATCGGTCTCAACAAACAGACCGCAAAAAGAAGATTACATCAAAAAGATCTCCACGAGAGAGGGGGGAGAACATTCGATGGACCCGAAGAAGCCATCTAGCTACTAGCTATGGACCCGAAGGTCTGAAGTAAACTACTCACACTTCATCGGAGGGGCTATGGTGTTGATGTAGAAGCCCTCCGTGGTGGATGCCCCCTCCGGCGGAGCTCCGGAATAGGCCCCAAGATGAGATCTCGTGGATACATAAGGTTGCGGCGGTGGAATCATGTTTTTGGCTCCCGTTCTGATCGTTTGGGGATACGTAGGTATATATAGGAGGAAGGAGTACGTCGATGGAGCAACAGGGGGGCCACGAGGCAGGGGCGCGCCCCCCACCCTTGTGACCGCCTCTGTTACTTCTTGGAGTAGGGTCCAAGTCTCCCGGATCACGTTCGGTGAGAAAATCACGTTCCCGAAGGTTTCATTCCATTTGGACTCCGTCTGATATTCCGTTTCTTCGAAACACTGAAATAGGCAAAGAAACAGCAATTCCGGGCTGGGCCTCCGGTTAATAGGTTAGTCCCAAAAATAATATAAAAGTGGAAAATAAAGCCCAATATAGTCCAAAACAGTAGATAAAGTAGCATGGAGCAATCAAAAATTATAGATATGTTGGAGACGTATCGGTATCGCTTCCATACAGAGGAGCACCAGAACAGCCGGCCTGATCCCAAAACTATAAATACCGGAGTGTACAGCCCCGGTCAAAATTCAGTAGACTACTACGGAAGGGTACAAAATATCACTACTAGGGAAAAGCCTATACACAGAATCTTACTAGTAGAGAGGGTTAAAAACCCTTGCTACTAGTAAGTACTAGTAGCACAGGTTTTTAAACCTTGCTACTACTAAGTAGATAGCAGTAGCGCGGGTTTTTAACACTCGCTACTACTAAGCGGTCTCTACCGTGCCCCCTGGGACATGCCATAGTAGTCGCGCGGGTTTTTAACCCTCGCTACTACTAAGGGAGATAGTAGTAGCACTGGTTTTTAGCCCTCGCTACTACTAAGTGGTGCCATAGCAGGAGCGAGGGTTAAAAACCCGCGCTACTACTAAAGGTCCCATTTTCAAACTCTACCCCCCCCCCCCGTGGATCGCCTTTTCAGTTTAAAAAAATAAAAGAAAATGATGAAAATGTCAAAAAAATTAAAGAAAATAAGTTTCCCATGTGATATGTGGTCTAGTTGTTGGGAAAATTTGCAAATATGAATTTCGACTTTATTTGCAAAATCTCTCGAGAATTTGTAAAAATGGGCATAACTTCTGCATACTAACTCGGATGAAAAAGTTTTTTATATGAAAAAGCATCTACTTGAAAAGTTACATCCGAATTTAACTGGGGAACCCTGTTAAACATCTTTAAAATCCTCAAAAACCTAACAGAAAAAAGTTACGGGGCTTTTAAGATCTGGAGGCAAAAAAATTCAAAAAAAATTCAGTTTTTCTAAATTTTTGTTAAATCTGGTCAAACTATGGTCAAACTAATTATTCAAGAATATTAGTGTTACTAAATAATTATTTTAGTTTTTTTGACTTTTGGTCAAATCTGGTCAAAATATGGTCAAATCTGGTCAAACTATGGTCAAACTGTGGTCAAACTAATTATTCAAGAAATATTAGTGTTACTAATTTTTTAGAACAATAGTTTCAAACTCAAACAGTGAAATGTGTGACTTCATGCTCAAGCTAAATTCCTAAGGTTAATAGGATTGACATCTTATTATTGTCTGGAAAACAACAAGTGCAGACTTGGAAACGAGGGAGAATAGAACCCGGAAGTTAAGCGTGCTCAGGCTGGAGTAGTGAGAGGATGGGACCGTCTGGGAAGTTAGATGATTTGGAATGATGAGGGGTGATTAGGGATTAAATTGAGCAGCAATGAGGGGTGATTAGAGATTTGAGGTTAAAATAATTCAGAAATTTGAAAATTAGGGAAAAGTCGAAAAAAAAATTCAAAAAAATTCAAAAAAAAATATCAGAGATTAGAGATTAGTAGTAGCGCGGGTTGGCACACGCGCTACTGCTAAAGGACGTAGTAGTAGCGCGGGTCGCACCCGCGCTACTGCTACACGTTAGTTGTAGCGCCTTATTAGTAGCGCCGACCCCCGCGCTGCTAACAGGCCCAGAACCCACGCTGCTGCTAGGCTTTTCCCTAATAGTGTATATACGAGATTACATTTCGCAAAGGGTGCGAAACCCTAAGTCTGCCTATGTTCAAATGCCGATGGTTCGATCTGCGGGAGGGGGTAAAACATTCGCCTTCCATTGGTTTGGTCGAAGTAAAACCATCAACCGTCTATGCCGGAGCCGATCTCTTCATTGCGGCTACCCAAGCAACACAAGTTTATTATCTGCCTTACCCATGGGAAGTTGTGTTCAAGGTGTCGCCACATGGTAAGCTACCGGACCCGAATGAAGACGATTACTACAACATTAATCCCATGACATATGAGGGAGTGTTCTATCAAGAGCAACCTGATGATGATGTGGTCAGAAACGATGACGCTAGACTATTGGGTGATGATGATGTGGATGCAAACGAGGACGATGCACGGAATGATGGTGAGACCATTGTCAATGAAAATGACATACTTATGCTAGAAAAGTTAAACGAAGACGTTGACGATGAGGAAGAGCCTCCACCTCCGTCAGACAACGAAGATGATATGATTGAAAGTGATGATGAGACCGACCAAGAAAGAGGTTACAACAGTGATGATTCATATGGGTTCTAGCAGATGTACGTTTCAAGTCTTTTTTCCTATGGTTTAGGAATAAGCCTTTTTATGCTTTTTATTAATGTGTTTATTTTCCTTATTATTATGCCTTTTCCTTCATTTTTGATGTACTAATTGTTTATTTTCTTTTCAATGCAGGTTTGTGGAACATGGGCAAGGGGAAGGCTGACGGTGTGGGTTTCCTACGCAAGGTCATCAACATGCCTAGTCGGAGTGGTCGAGCATGTAATCCTCCCTCCCCAACTACTTGATGATGACTCCTCAAAGGGAGGTCGAGGGAGAGGTGCCCCCAGAGGAGGAGGGGGCGGGGGGAGCCCCTAGGGGGAGAGGGGGTGGGGGGAGAGCCACTACAGGGGGTCGCGGCCAGAAACAGCGCACCCTCACCGACTTATGGGTGTTGCCTTCAAGGCCCTCCTCTAATGAGGCACCCTCCTCTAGTGAGGTACCCTCTGACGAGGAGGAAGAGGACGAGGAGGTTCGGGAGGAGGAGGAGGAGGAAGTTGGGGAGGGGGACGAGGAGGAGGAGGTTGGGAAGGGGAATGAGGAGGAGGAAACAGGCGAGGAGGAAGATGGTGGAGGGGATGATGGTGGTGGCGGGGGTGATGGTGGTGGCAGGGAGGGGGTTGGCAACAAGGAGTGGTTGTGTGGTAACGCAAAGGTACCAAAGCAGATTCCTGCTACCGAGGAGCAGAAGTGGCTCATCGAGCCCACGGGGAAAGAGTAAGTGCCACTTTATAATAATTTCATTCTTTTGCTTGTCACATGCTTATATTTCTCTTTATTTTGCTTGTCACATGCTAATATTTCATTCTTTTGCAGCAATTGGATATATCCTAAAGGGGCCCGTATTCCCAACTGCCTCATCACCGTCTTGCTGAAGGTATACTGGCGGGGGCTGTACTGTCCGGATCCAGTCAGGACCCCGGACCGCCTGGTTTTGGCCACGAGTTGGGACCACTGGGTAGCAGCCCCCCACGCGGACTATGAGACCCATGCTAAGGACGTGATCACTAATTTTTGGGTGAGTTCTCTTCAGAACCACAAGTCCATTCTGGTTTCATGAATGATTTAACTCATGGCTTCTTCCATTCTGGTTTCATGAATGATTGTAGAAATACTATCGATTTCTTCCGGAGCACAAGGCCATTGCCAACCAGATCGTGCTCTGCCAAGCCAAGAGTAAGGCCCGCCAGATGCAGTATGAGGTGCATTGGGTGGCCATCTCGACATACTATCACGACGCTCTTGGTGTGAAGATGACCAAGGAAGAAGCGCGGAGGACAGACATTACCTTGGAGAGGCACCGGTGGATCTACTGTTGGTGGTGGTGCTGGTCTTGGCATCACTCCCGAGTCACGGAGCCCGGTCACTCCTATCCACGGAGGCGGTGGCGGTCCTGGTAGTAGCGCTGCCGCTAGCAGTGATGACCTAGGCTTCGGCGGACTTGGCGGTGACGACCTTGGTGGTGGTGGTGGATGTGCTGGCGCTTAAGCCTTTGGGTGATGGTGGTGGTGATCATAAACTTGTGTTCTTTAGATGACTTGTGGTCTTTTATGGTCTTTTAGATGACTTGTGGTCTTTTAGATGACTTGTGTGCTTCTTTAGATGCTTATGTTTGTGATGATGGTTATGTTTGTCATGATACTTATATTGTTGTGATGGTGTTTGTTGTGAGGATGATACTTATATATGTTGTGTATGTCTATTT